>NC_084496.1:10791478-11098016 GCF_030035675.1 Rhineura floridana | reverse complement strand
GGATGATGCATGCAGGGCCATCTACTTCCTTCCCCATGTGTTATTTGAATAGGACTATAGAACCATAGTCTTTGAAGGGGCCTTGTAGGCTGTCTAGTTCCAAGTAGGGATGGACAAGTTGATCAGTTGTGGTTTCTCTCAGTTCCTCATATTGCATCAGTTTGCTCTGAGCTCTGAGCCTACCAACCAACCTTCTTTCCCCCCCCGATCCCTGCTCAAAAATGCATGAGCATGGGACTGGCTTGTCCATCCCTGCATGAAATCCAGTAGTGTCTTTATGTTTTCATAAGACCAGGGACAGTCTATTCCTGGCAGTTAGGCCAGTACTTGCTTCTCTTCCTGCCTCTCCCATTTTGTCTTTTTTTTTTAGCCAGCTGACTTTGAAAAGGCCTATTTCCGAGGAAGGAAAATGTGTTAAGTCTTGCACTTCTGCAAAGCATTTCCAAGAAAGGCATTTATTTACAGGAGTGCGGTGGCACCTAAAGCAACAGCTGCGGCATGCGCCACCGGCATGAGCAAGCAGCTTGACGTTGACTAATGGGAGTACAGCTCAGTTGGTGTAAATGAGCAGACGGGAAGATTCCAAATGGGAAGAGAAAGATTTGCATGCCCATATCTTGGGAGAGAAGGTACAGATGCCCAAACTGAGGTGGGTGGGGTAAGGATGGGAGAGAAATTTGATTCAGTTCACATTTTAAAGCCAAATCTATCAAATCCGCACTTTCGGAAACACAACAAGAAGGGACGCATGGCCATCCCTTGAAATTTGCACTCGTGCACATTTTGTGACGTAGCTCTCCAACCAACCAGTGTTTACAAAAAGGCAGATTACAAGGAAAGTGTGCATTAAAATGAACATCGTTCTGAAGATAGCACACTTGAGTGCATTATATTAGGGGAAATTGCTTGCAAAAATGTGCTGCTTAGTCAAAACCACATGCAAAATGTGCTTATGAGGAGAAATCTGCACTAAAATGTTGAATACTTTTCACAAGCATTTTAAAAAACAAAATTGGCAAATTGCTGCAGAAATATGGAGAATTGAATTTAAGATTGGAAAAATGAGAAAATGAGAGCACTGACATTGACAGATCCTTCCATCCTTAGTAGGGGGTAGGGGAGAACCTAGGTAGCTATCTAGGGCTGCAGCTCAGTAGAGCCTTGCATGCAGAAGGTCCCAGATTCAATCCCTGGGATCTCCAAGTAGGGCTGAGAGAGACCCCTACCTGTAACCTTGGAGAGCCACTGCCAGTCAGTGTTGACAATACTGAGCTACTAACCAGTGGCCTGACTCAGTATAAGCCAGCTTCCTGCGGCTGTATGTCTAGAACTTTTTATATACCCAGTCAATCACTGCACTCTGCAGGTGAGGACCTCCTGCAGATACCATCTTAGCAGGAGGTTCGTTCCATACAACATAGGAATCGGGCCTTTGATGTGTTGGCACCAGCCCTTTGGAATTCTCTCCCCTTAAATATTAGACAGGCACCATCTCTGTTGTCTTTTCAGCACCTGCTGAAGACCTTCCTCTTTCAACAAGCCTTTTAAGTAGAGACCTTTATACCAGTCTGCATGTTTATTGGATTTGTTTTCACGATATTCTTAAAGATTTTTTTTTAAAAAAACATTCTTTTTAAATATGTTTTTAGAATGTTTTGTTTTTATTATGTTTTGTAAGACGTTATTAGTGTTTTGCAACCTGGGGTTCTTCTGGGCGCTGGCCTCATGTGTCTTCAGACCATAGCCTGGGACCATATTTTGTATGGAATTTTGTAGGAATTCACCACCATTTCTAATGACCACTTATTCTATATGTGAATATTGACCCAAATTGATATAATTCAATGCATTTCCCAGTAACCTTGCCCATCCTGGATACAAGTCCAAAGTTTGCATTTGGTAGTCCTAATTCAACAACAAGATTGAGAACCAGTGTGATGTAGTGCTTAGAGTGTTGGACTAGGACCTGGGTTCAAACACCCACTCAGCCATACACTTCACTGAGTAACAGTGGGCCAGTCTCCATCTCTCAGCCCAACGTACCTCACAGGGCTGATGTGATGATAAAATGGTGGGGTTGGGGGTTGGGAGAACCATGTTTGCCTCCTTGAGCTCCTTCAAGAAGAGACAGGATGTAAATGTAACAATGAACAAATGGATCAATGAATGAATGAAGGAACTGAAATGAAATCTAGTCTGTGTAAGTTTTTACCCGGGAAACTAGCCGTTTCCCCCATTACATGGATTTCCTTTGCTGCTTCTGTCAAGGAAGTCATCAAAGCATCAGATAATGTTGTAATTGTTTGGGAATGAATCTGACTCAGGACCACATGTATTGCTTTTTAACAGACTTTTATTACGTCACTTGCTGCTTGTAGCTAGTGATACTGGTTATCTTCTTCAGATAGCCCTTCAAATAGGCAATGAAGAAAAAGGAAAATGTTAACAGTGTCATTTTCGTTTGCTGGCTGAGTTGCACAGAGTTTCTGATACAGACACGGGAAGAATTTATTACTGATTTCAATATCTGTGCAGGTGTTGGGTGATAAGACACCTGATTGTTGTGGTTTAAATAAGATCCACCGTTTTATCGACCTTTTTATAAAATAAGATCTGCACTGCTATTTATTTAACAAGATTAATATACCAGTTAAACAAAAAAAACCCTCTCATTGCATAAAATAGTAGCAAATATTCATAGGAAGCTGGCAATAAAATCAACAGGTGATAGTATAAAATGATGGTAATATAGGGGGGAAATCAAACAGTTTAAAAAACAAATATACATCCACCTTTTACTGAACACGTTTTAAAAAAAGATCTGCAGTGTGGTGGATTGGGATTGATTGATTGATTGATTGATGATTGATTGATTGATTGATTGATTGAACAAGATTTATATACCACAATCAAAAAAATCTCTGTTGCATAAAATAGTATCAAATATTTGCAGGAAGCTGACAATAAAGTCAAAAGACTTTAAAAACAAGGAGACAATAGGAAATAATAGAAATACAGGGGGGAATCAGGTTTTTTTAATTATGCAAATTACATATCAGAATAGGCTTGCCTAAACACATTTTCTGAACAATATGTTTGTAACCCTTTTTATTTAAGTTGTTTTTTAAGTTTTTTGAAAGAATGTTTTTAAAGTTGTTTTGTTTTAATGTATTTTAAGGTTTGTCCATTCTGAGGCTGCCTCTAGTGTTCCGGCTCGGGACTTCATGGCCTCCATGATGACCATGGGGCTGTCTCAAGTTGTCACCAGCCAAACGCATAGGGCAGGGCACACCCTCAACTTGGTTTTTGCTCCAGATGGAGGAAGGGGTGGTCTGGAGATGGTGGGGGTGGATGTCACCCCATTGTTATGGTCAAACCACTTCCTAGTGAAGTTTAGACTTATGTCTCTGATTCTTTCCTGCAGGGGTGGTGGACAGATGGTCTGCCCCCGGAGACTAATGGAATCCACTGGATTCCTGAATGTCCTGGGGGAGTTCCCAGTAGATAGAGCAGGTGACCCTATTGAAGCCCTTGTCACTCTGTGGAACAGCGAGACGTGTCAGGCTGTTGACACGGTTGCCCCCAAGTGCCCTCTCCGGCATTGTGGAGCCCAGTTTCCACCTTGGACACCAGTGAGCTAAGGGCAATGAAACAGGCTGGATGATGGCTAGAGTGCAAGTGGTGAAAGATGTGCTCTGTGAGGCTGATCGGCCACGAGTGAAACATCATAACCATGCCTACTGTGCGGCTGTGAAGGTGGCTGTGCCGGCCCACTTCTCTGCCTCGATCACATCCTCAAGTAGCCATCCAGTGGAGCTTTTCTGTATCGTTAGGGGTCTGTTGACATTCCTCCTGCTGGGAGGAAGGACGGGATATAAATCCAGTAATAAATAACTAAACTTCATTTCCACAATTGAGTAACCCTAACTTGGCTCCAAGACCCAACACACTTAACAGCATAATAAGAACACCTCTGCTGGATCAGACCAAAGGCCCATCTAGTCCAGCATCCCTTTCTCACAATGGCCAACCAGATGCCACAATGGGAAGCCTGAGAGCAGGACCTGAATGCAATAGTGCTCTCCCCACTTGCAGTTACCAGCAACTGGTATTCAGAGGCACCCCGCCTCTGACAGTGGAGGCAGAACATAGACATCATGGCTGGCAGCCACTGATAGCCTTATCCTTCAAGAATTAGTCTACTCCACTGTTCTCGCAGTGGCCAGCCAGATGCCTCTGGCTTGCAACCAAGCCCTGATCACAACCATACTCTCCTCTCCGGCAGTATCCAGTAACTGCAACACCCACAATAATCTTCTGCAATACAGACAGAATGGAAAGTGATGCTAAACTAAACTGAAGCAAGTGCTTTGTCCCTAAGGTTGGGCCTCTGCCTGATCTGGGAGCCCTAGGGTAGGAGAAGGAGTCAGGAGACACTGCATGTCCTGCTGCTGTCACAGTAGGCAACTCCGCATGGCAGCCCAAGCTGGTTTCTGTGCTCACCTCACAGAAAATCAGGAAAGGGCTGGCCAGTGGTCAGGGACGATGGGAGCTGTAGTCTGACAGCATCGGGAGAGCCACAGTTTCCCCATTACTGCATTAAGACTCTGAGACAGAGGAACAAACAGAAGGCAGATCCTTGGTCCACTTGCTCAGTTTCATGTGCATCTAGAAATGTAAAAGGTGCAAAGGAGCCGACGAATTCAACTGCCATGCTTAGGAACTCCAGAGGCTGCCTTATCCTGAGTCAGGTCAGTGGACCCTGTAGTTAATAAGAACATAAGAACATAAGCAGAGTTTGGAAAAGTTACTTTTTTGAACTACAACTCCCATCAGCCCAGTCCAGTGGCCATGCTGGCTGGGGCTGATGGGAGTTGTAGTTCCAAAAAGTAACTTTTCCAAGCTCTGAACATAAGAAGAGCCTGCTGGATCAGGCCAGTGGCCCATCTAGTCCAGCATCCTGTTCTCACAGTGGCCAACCAGGTGCCTGGGGGAAGCCCGCAAGCAGGACCCGAGTGCAAGAACACTCTCCCCTCCTGAGGCTTCCGGCAACTGGTTTTCAGAAGCATGCTGCCTCTGACTAGGGTGGCAGAGCACAGCCATCATGGCTAGTAGCCATTGATAGCCCTGTCCTCCATGAATTTGTCTAATCTTCTTTTAAAGCCATCCAAGCTGGTGGCCATTACTGCATCTTGTGGGAGCAAAGTTGCAGGAAAGATGATAATTCAGTATCATCTATTCTGACTGGTGGTGGCCCTCCAGGATTTCGGATAAAGGGCATGTCCAGCCCCACTTGGAGATGCCGGGGATTGAACCAGGGCCATCTGCATGCAAAGCAGATGCTCTCCGGCTGAGCTACGACCCTTCCCCAAAACATAGCCAGCTGCCTTATACTCAGATCCATGGTACTACTGAACATTTACAGCGACTGGCAATGATTCTCCCTAGTTTCAGGCAGGGAGTCTTTCTGAGCCCCACCTGGAGGTGCTGGGGACTGAACCTGGGATTTCCTGCATGCCAAGCAGAAGCTCTGCCACTGAGCCACAGCCTGCCCTTATTGGAGCAGCACAAGGAAAGAATGCGCAAGGCTCCAGCCAGGTATTTCCACACACACAAGCAGGTTGTCTCTGCAATTTTTATAGGGAGCCTTTTGAAGGCTGGTTAAATAGTTAGCAGAAGGCCGTGTGATTCCATAAGAGCGCTTTGATGGACTTCCGGAAAGCATCAAGGCAGTGACCTGCGAAAAAGGCCAGGACGTAATGGCAGAGTCTCTGAGGAGTAGATTTCAGCAGGGACATCATACAAAGCAGAGAAAGAGTGCTAGTGTGAGTCCTCGAGGGAGAGGTTGAGAAGATGGCTTCTTGGGGCCAATGTCAACATTGCACGGCAGATGTTTGTGCCTGTGACTTTCTTTCCTTCTGGTGGAAAAGCATCTTCAAGGAGGTGCTTTTGAGCTAGAAAGGCAGCTCAGCTGTCCACCCACTCTTCAGCCAGTCAACCGACACTTTCCTGCAACTATCTTTCATTGGGGGGTGGGAACAGTATGGATGTTAAGAACATAAGCAGAGCTCTGCTTGATCAGGCCAGTGGTCCGTCTAACTCAGCATCCTGTTCTCACAGGGGCCTCTGGGAAGCCCTAAAGCAGGACCTGAGTGCTTAGAAACTTTGAATGGAATTACTATCATCATCATCATCTCCATCATCACTAATATCATTAATATTAATACTATATCTCCTTAAAGAAAGATATGTTCTGGTGGGGCCCAGGAGCCAAGGACAGATCTCATGACAGGGGCCATAGCTCAGTGGCAGAGCATCTGCCTTGCATGCAGAAGGTCCCAGGTTCAATTCCCGGCATCTCCAGCTAGGGCTGGGAGAGCCTCCTGCCCGAAATCCTGGAGAGCCACTGCCAGTCAGTGTAGACAATACTGAGTTAGATGAACCAATGAGCTGATTCGGTACAAGGTAACTTTCTATGTCCCTATGCTTTCTATGGGCTTTGTATTTTCAAAATCTCCTCTTCACCCAAGCGAGGCCAAAGACTTGTTCTGAGGTAGGTTGTTCTGGCCTGATTTTAGCATGCCTGACCCATGGTGGTTCAAAATACACCCAGCTTTGGCTATTGTTTCGGCGAGATTGCTGTAGAGTCAAAGGTCTCCTTTTCTGCTGGTTGTCTTGCAGAGATCATGCACCACTTTCTTTCTGCGTCACAAATGTGACTTTCTAATTGGGATCAGAGGAGAAACAGAGGCCGACAACAGTTCTCACACTGCTTAAAGACTCATGATGAGCTAAAAATTCCTTGACTGGAGGAGAAAATGAGTAAGCACCCCATTGAGGAATAAAAATATCACTGATAAAGCCACAATGGTGGCCTGATTTCACCACTCGGGACTGTGCAGTCTAACCTACAATTTTTAATGCAGTGAATATTCTCTAACAGGGGTGGGTGATTATTGCCAAGGGCTTTAATCCACAGGTTAGCACATGACTTGAACATAGGTCAGGATGCAGCTTGCAAGATCTAACATCACTACAGTGCATAAAGCTGCATGGCTACTCAAGCAAAGATGTTTTCATAATGTTCACCCTGCTCTCTGGCTCCCCTTAATGATGGACAGGATGGGCACTGCTACTCTTGTGGGGCTTTTCTCTCCACTCGGGACTGGACAAGCAAGTGGGCACTCCTACTGGTGGGCTGGCTAACAGGCTCAGTTTGTGCACACCTGCACCACCAATGGTGTATCCGTGGTGAGGGGGTCAGAGATGACTCTTTCAGATCCTCCTCTGACCCTGACACTGCCCCCCTCTCCTAAACTGTGGGCTGGCTTACTGCAGGAGGTGGGCTTGGCTGTGGATCAGCCACTGCAGGCAGTGGGTCAGAGGAGTTGATGGCTCATCCCCTTCATCCACATCGGCATCTAAATGAGGGGTGGGGCTGTCAATGGGTAGACTACTGAATTCTTCCTCATCCTCTTCCACAGTGCCCAGACCACTGGGCCCATCCCCTGGATCCCAAGCCTCCTCCTCAGATCAATTCTGCCAAGAGTCTTCCACAGAGTTCAGGACAGTGGGGAACCCCAGTCCCAGGAGCCAAATACAACCCTTCAGGCTTCTCTGTCTGGCCCTTGGAACTCTTCCCATGCTACATCCTGGCTCTTTAAGTCACACACCCCAACTTCACACCCTGTTTTTGCCTTGAACTTAAATAAGGCCTCTTGTTGATCTGGTTGGAGAACAGAGGGGTGTGGTTGTGGTTGAAATTAGCTTAATGTACAAAGGGGAAATTTACATTCATTGCACCACCCACGTTTGCCTCTGGCCACGCCTGCCCCTGGCATGTCGCCCTCAAGAGTTTGTCCAGATAACATGCTTAAGGCACCAATTCAGTGGCATCACAGCTACAGTGAAGTGGTTGCTGATCCTTTGACTGTGTCCCCAAAGGTTCTGACAAGACTCAGTTGGTGTTCTGGGTGTAGGAAGCGTGCTAAATGAATAATGTGGGCTGCTAGAAGGTTTTCTGGAGCTTTCAACCACTAGAAGGCCACTCAGTGATGGACCAATAGCTGATCATCTACAAATACAGGTGTCATTTGTTCCATAGGCTCCCAGTTGCTAACCAATGGGCAAAATCCAACCTAAGCCAGGTTCTACTGAAATTAATGTGAACAAGCTACTCATGGCTAACTAGTCCCATTGATCCCAATCAGACCTCACTGTGACCAACTTAGATCCAGTCAATCATGGGGTTTCTGGTTAAGTTCTTAATTTTGATATGATTCACATTGATGGTTCCAGTATTAGAAAAGTGGAATGTAAGTCTTCCTGATCAACCAGTGAACGCAACCAGTGTCCTAAATAAAAGACAGTTAGAGGGGAGTGAGGGTAGGTCAGAGGAAGAGTATCTGCTTTACATGCAGAAGGTACCAGGTTCAGTTCTTGGCATCTCCAGTAGGGAGACACACATACATATAATCTCATACTTCAGGAGGAAGCACATACAAAATGTGTATTTTAGGGGAAAGTGCATACAAAAATGTGCATTATTTAAATGCAAACTTTTCACCCATATATATCTGCAGAAAATGGAATGAAATCATGACTGAACCCATGGGAAACTGGGGTTGCATTCAACTAACATTTAATCAGAGTAAACCCACTAAAGTTAATAAATCTAATTTAGTCACATCCATTAATTTCAATGGGTCTACTTCTAAGTAGTACTAACATCGGATACAACCCATGGAATAGACTGATCCCTCTCCAATGAAATTTCACTCATTCAATCAAAACTCTTTTTTTCTTCTCTGAAAATTGTTCCAATCTTTTGCCTGAGCAGAATCTCCAAATTTGTCACGGAATTTTGCTTTGGACTACTCTCAGTCATCAGCATCAACAACGTGTGGTGCTGCCATCATCCTAAACTATTTCAAGGAACAAATTCTCAGTGAAACACTTACTCTTGTATTCTTTGCAAACATGAACACACTGATCTTGCCTTATGGGCACCGGCAGGCAGAATCTCCTGAGGGCTGAAGGATCAAATAGCTTTGCATAGACACCTATTTGCCTGCAGGCCAAATCGACTGTGGGGATCTACAAAAAAAGGAACTTTGTCACTTTAGGGATGTTGGAGAATTCAGAAACAGGAGCGTAAATTGCTAAGGTTGCTTATTTGTCCCATGTCCAGAATGGAAATCAATCCAGCAAATATGATAGGTGGGCACTGATGTTCTTGCTTTCCATCCACAAACGATCAGCAATTGATTACCCCTTCTCCATTTGCAATTAATTTCCCTTGCACTGAAATGAATGAGGTGGAATAACGTGATCACAATGTAATTTGTGTAATTTATGTAATTAATTACATATATTATGTAAACTATATAGTTCCACCGCAACGGACAGTAGTTTTTGGTGGAACATGAACTGCAGTAGAACAGAAACAGTGCTGCATGGGACGAATACAGGGCAGAACTGAAAACATTGCCTTCTTCCATCCCTGGTTCCAGCTCTGGAGTTAAGCAGCCTTTGGACTGGTCAATCATGGATGGAGAGAGCTTGCCCGGGAAAGAGACATACAGCTGCTTCTCAACCACTTCAGAGAGATCAGTGGGAGGGATACCATAATGTATATAAATGTTTTTGAGAAAGGACTGAATAATCTTTGACAGTCAACTAGGTTAATTTAAAGGGAAGGTGTATGTGTGAGGGAGGGGGAAAGATAAAAGATAATGCTAGAATTCTTTACTTCTTTAGGAATGTTGAAACGGTAATTACTACAGTGATTGGATATGCCATGCCAGTTGATCTACTGTTATTGGCCCTAGAGGTTTAGAATCATGGAATAATAGGGTTGGAAGGGGCACATAAGGCCATCAAGTCCAACCCACTGCTCAATGCAGGAATCCAACTTAAAGCATCCCTGACAGGTGGCTGTCCAGCTGCCTCTAGAATGCCTTCAGTGTTGGAGAACCCTCCACCTCCCTAGGTCATTGGTTCCATTGTTTCACTGCTGTAACAGTTAGGAAGCTTTTCCTGATGTTCAGCCAAAACCTGGCTTCCCATAACTTGAGCCTGTTATTCCATGTCCTGCACTCTGGGATGATCAAGAAGAGATCCTCCTCTGTGGCAGGATGCCCTCCTCTGTGTAGCAACCTTCCAAGTACTTGAAGAGTGTGATCCTATCTCCCCTCAGTCTTCTCTTCTATAGGCTAAACGTGCCCAGTTCTTTCAGTCTCTCCTCATAGGGCTTTGTTTCCAGTCCCCTGATCATCCTTGTTGCCCTCCTCTGAACCTGTTCCAGTTTGTCTGCATCTTCCTTAAAGTGCAGTGTCCAGAACTGGACACAGTACTCAGGATGAGGCCTAATTAGTGCCGAATAGAGGGGAACTAGTACTTCACGCAATTTGGAAACTATATGTCTGTTAATGCAGCCTAAAATACCATTTGCTTTTTTTGCAGCCACATCACACAGTTGGCTTGTATTCAGCTTGTTTACTGTCCATTTAATATACATAAGTATTTTTCTCTCTGTATAAAAACAAAATAGAGCCTGCAATGGGTGGCAGCCATGGCAGGGGGAATATTATCAGTGCTGCCCTACATAAAAAGCTCCATGCATGGAGTAAATATTAGCATACTAGGTAGAGGGCTACCGTCTTTTTTCATCTTCTCCCCAATGCACTAGTTTACGAAATGCAAATCCAGAGCTGGATTGGGTTTTTTTAGCATCCCAGGGTTTCTGAGGTCGGTGGTTTGAGGTGGATGCTGGAGCAGGAATTTCAGCAGATAGAAAGTTGGCTGATCAGGCATGGAAAGGTAGGAATCTGTGTTATACTGAATCAGACCATTGATCCATACAGCTCAATATTACCCATGCTGACTGGCAGCAAGTCTTCAGAATTTCAGATCAGGGGATCTCCCAGCCCTACCTGGAGATGGCAGGGACTGACCCTGGAACCTTCTACATGCAAAGCAGATGCTCTCCCACTGAGCGACGGCTCTTCCCCAATGGCCGAAAGTCAAGATCCTGGTGTTTATCATTATAGATAATATCACCATACACCATATCCTAAGTAAGGTTTTTTGCAGGAGAACGTTCAACTGAAGGGTACTAGGTTCAGTTTCCAGGAATGGCTAGGAATGTCCCCTTTCTGAAATCCTGGAAAGCCATTCACTGTAGCCCAGGGATTCCCAAACAGTGACCCGTGGACTACCAGTGGTATGCGACCATTATTTAAGTGGTCCACAGCATGTCTGTGAAGAGCTTCAGCAGCTGTTCCATTGTTCCTAGAACCTGGCGGTCTGCCCAAAAGGTGAGCAGGTTGGATCAGAAGCGACAGACGGAGGAGGGACTTGAAAGGAGTGGAGAGGATTAGCAGCTAAGTGAATGGGAGGCTAGAATTACAAAGTTTGGTCTTGACTGATGGCAATAGATTTCTTACATTGTACATTATGGTATTACCATTTAAGCTCTGTGGAATTCAAATTGTAATACAAATGAAATACAGTATACAAGAAACCAAAGAAGTAAAACAGAAATACAGTTTAAAAATCACATTGCGTCACATTACAATTGCTACAACAGGTAGAAAAATCACTTGGTCTGCCAAGCTCCTCAGCAATTTTCAAGTGGTCCCTGGGCAGAAAAAGTTTGGGAATCTCTGATGTGGACAATAGGGAGTGAGATGGGCCTACAAGGCAAATTCCTATTCCTGTGTAACGCCCATAGTCCCAGGAATGAATTTCACAAAGGCAAAAATAGCTCCAAGAAAGTGACATGAATTTCTCACAAGAGTTCTGCATATCCTGTTGAGTCTTGGCTCCTTCCCACTCAGCCTGATAAAATATTCTGGGGGGGGAATATGGAGTCTATACACTCCTTCAACCCAGGGTCAGTGCTCAGTATCCTTGGGCATTTGCTTGGGCTCCAGCAACTTAGAAGGGCCCACCCCTGACCCTGAGGACCCTCTGCCAGTTCTCCACCATTTTACTTGGCTGCGGTGCTTTGGAGAAACACTACCCCATGGCATTCTGGGTCATGAAAGTGGAAGGCACCTTGCAGCCAGCCAGCATTGCTGTGGTCAGCAAATTCACCCCCAGGGGGCAATTAGAGGGCCTTTTGTTGTGGGGCCTCCTCAAAGCTGGAGTTGGGCCTATTTCAACCACAGACTCTTGGTGCAATAAAAAAAATGTATCAGAGACAAGAAAACAGTTTGAGGGAGAAAAATAACTCTTCAAAACAAGACACGGACCAAGCATTAAAGTGATAATGAAGACATTTGAAAAAGAGGGAAATGAAGGGAAATGGGCTAGCAGTAATGACAGACCCAGTGACCTTTCCTGTGCCAATGATTACAGCTATTATGTCCTTAAATTATGCACTTTTCACATGTGTGTGATCTCTTAATTCTATGAATGAAGCCTTTAGTGTCATTGTTCAAGTCAATCAAGGCTCTGCTATTCTGAGCTCTACGTTATCTAAATAATTATGCCAGCCAAAGACCCACTGAATCAAGCTCATCCGGATACGCCCCACTTTAACAACAACAACAAAAATAAAAGGCTGTTTTTTGTCCAAAGGTGTCAGGGAGGGAGTCAAAGTCTTGGAGGAAGGGCTTTAAATGGTTTGCATCCTCTGTTGAAAACATGCACTCTTAGGGCTGTACTAAATGCAATGTGCAATCACATGAGACAAAAAAATCCAGTGGCTGCTTTTGTTACAGAGGAGCCATTGGTGTGTGTGTTTTCAGCAGGGAGCTCCAGTATGGAAGTCAAAGGATTCCAATGGAAACGGGAAAGGAAATTGCCGACATTAATTTATTTACCCTGTTTCTAGAATGGAAATCAATCCAGCGAATACAATTGGTGGTACTCACCCATGTTGCCGCTTTCAGTCTGCAAATTGATTAGTCCCTTCCTTTTGTACTGTGCTTTATCTGCACAGAAATGAATGGGATGGAATAAACTTCTGAAAACCGACTTAGAAATGTAGAATGTGGAACATAAGATTGGAAGCATGAGAAAATGAAATTGACAGATTTGCCCGTCCTTAATACGGTTGGGATCCATTGGCCAATGCCAGTTTGAAAGCATCCCGTTGACCTAACAGGCCTGTATTGATTCGAGTTCCTTCTTTGTCCTCTAGTCGCTGTTTTTACCAATCCATTTTCCCCTTGAAAATAATATCAATAGTAATATTGATATTTTGAAAGGAAATATTGATAAAGGAAAGGAAATAGTGGTAAAATTATCATTCCTAACATCAACATTTTAGAGCCAGATTTTTTTTTAAAAAAATCAGTTTTCAAAAATAACTGCAGAAAATCACAACATAAAAACCCAATGTGCAATGATAGAGAATAAGTGAAATAATGGAGAATTTGGTACGAAGTCCAAATTTGGAGGAATTCTTGCTGTTTCAAGTCGATTACGACTTATGGCGACCCTATGAATCAGCTACCTCCAATAGCATCTGTCATGAACCACCCTGTTCAGATCTTGTAAGTTCAGGTCTGTGGCTTCCTTTATGGAATCAATCCATCACTTGTTTGGCCTTCCTCTTTTTCTACTCCCTTCTGTTTTTCCCAGCATTATTGTCTTTTCTAGGGAATCATCTCACGATGTGTCCAAAGTATGATAACCTCAGCTGCATCGTTTTAGCTTCTAGTGACAGTTCTGGTTAATTTGTTCTATTAATTAATAATCAGTGACCTCCGGGAGCATCTGTCATGAACCACCCTGTTCAGACCGTGTAAGTTCAGGTCTGTGGCTCCCTTTATGGAGTCAATCCATCTCTTGTTTGGCCTGGTGGAATTCTAGCACATCTCTAATCCCTAACAAAATCAAAGCATCTAATTCTGAGTGGCAGTGGCCCCCCAGAGTTTCAGACTAGAGTCTTTCCCAACCTCACCTTGATTCATCCTGGATCTTTTGCCTACAGAGCTCTGCCACTGAGCTACCAGTCATGACTGTGTGGGCATCATGAACACATGCCTCCTTTGTCTAAGTGCAGCCCACTAGCCACTTTACCATGCTGGCATTCTTCTGTATGCAAAGCTTGTGCACAACATAGCATAAGAATATAGGAGCCTGGCTGCTGGATCAGGCCAGTGGCCAATCTAGTCCAGCATCCTGTTCTCACAGTGGCCAACCAGATCCCCAACAGGAAGTCCACTAGCAGGACCACCTGAGCGCAAGTACTTTGGCTTCCATCAACTAGTATTTGGAAGCATACTACCTCCGACGGTGGAGAGTATTGCCGTCATGGCTAGTAGCCGCTGATAGCCCTATCCTCTGTGTATTTGCCTATTCCTCTTTTAAAGCCATCCACACTGGTGGCCATTGCCCCCTCTTGTGGGAGCGAACCGTATTGCTGTATCCTCTATCCATTGTTCCTTTACTTAGAGGCCGGTTGCTGAAACTAACTGCTGACCAAAGTTATGTTTATCCATTGGGAAGTTAAAAGTAAGTAAGTAAATAAATAAATAAATAACATCCCCCTATTGACACCCACTTTCTGTGTAATGGCCCTTGGCACATTTTCTTTCCTCACAACTAGTGATAATAAGCAGTAATGTTTTATTGCAATCACTGAGATGTTTGGATCATTGATTTCAATGTAATATTAATATAATGCAATATTAATATACAGCACAAGTGGATCTTTTTTAAAAAAAGGTTTGAAGTGCCATTGGAGAACCATGCATTACAGGGATGATTGGAAGCCTGGGGAAAATGGGAAGGAAACTCTCCAGGCTGAGAGAAGAAAGAATTCACCTATTGTTCTACTTCTCTGCAACAAGAACAAGGCACACACATGCTCAGAAGTGTGTGCTGTGTTCTGTGTTGCCCTTTATATAACTCATCGAGGGACAGAGTTATTTCTTCCTGTCAGGATTTTTGAGAAGGTCAATTAGATGGTTTTAAAATTCGATATAGGAAGCTGTCTTACAATGAGTCTGACCATTGGCCCATCTAGCTCAGTACTGTCTACACTGACTGGCAGCAGCTCTCCCAGGTTCAGACAGGGGGTCTCCCCCTACCCTACCTGTAAATGGATTAAACCTTGGGACTTTCTGCATGCAAGACTGAGCTATGGTCCTTCCCCCAAAAGATGGGTTGTTTGTTACTTAGAGGGTAGCTTTGCACTAGCAGTGGGAAAGTTGCGAACGACTTTTCTGACCATAGTGCTGACTTCAAGGGGGATTTTTTTAAAAAAAAAATCTTATTGGGGAACTTTACCATTTTTAAGTTTTGAGAACACAGTGGGACTTACTGATTGCCCTGTGTTATTTGATTACTATTTAGAATCCTAGAATCACAGACTTGGAAGAGACCTCAAAAGACATCTAGTCCAACCCCCTACTGATGCAAGAAATCTGTGGCCACAGCATCCCTGACAACTGGACCTTCATCCTTTACTTAAAGCCCTCCAGCGATAGAGAGTCCAGCACCTCCCAAGGCAGTCCATTCCACTACTGAATACTGTAATATCAAGAAATTCTTTGAAATGTTTGGTCAAAATCCTCTTTCTTGTTATTTGAACCCATTGGTTCAGGTCTGGAGCCACAGAGCAACAGAGAACAAATTTGGCCAAGACCACTACTTTAAATTGAGTTCAGAAACACCATTGCACCACTTTAAACAGTCATGGCTTGCCCACCCAAAGAATCCTGAGAGTTATTAGTTTGTAAAGGGTGCTGAGAGCTATTCCGCTCACAGAGCTACTAATTCTCAGAGTTCCCTAAGAAGAGGGACCGACTATTAAAGCACTCTGAGAATTGTAGGTCTCCGTGAAAGGAATAGGGATCTCCTAACAATTCTATGGCCATACTACCCTGAACATGCCCAACCTCGTCTGATCTTGGAAGCTAAGCAGGGTCAGGCCTGGTTGGTACTTGGATGGGAGACCGCCTGGGAATACTGGGTGCCGTAGACTTAGAGGAAGGCAATGGTAAGCCACCTCTGATACCGCTTACCATGAAAACCCTATGAATATATCCAAAAAAGATACATGGGGTCACCATAAGTTGTAATCGACTTGAAGGTATATAACAACAACAATTCTCAGCACCCATTAACAAACTACCATTCTTTGGGGGAAGCCATGACTGTTTAAAGTGGTATGATTCTGCTTTAAATGTATAGTGCAGATGATGCCCAATTGTGTGTGTGAGTAAGTGAGTAAGTGAGTGAGTGTGTGTGTGTGTGTGTGTGTGTGTGTGTGTGTGTGTGTGTGAGAGAGAGAGAGAGAGAGAGAGAGAGAGAGAGAGAGATCATTCAGTGTAGGATGAATATTCTCTCTTAGATCACCACAGGCCATGACAATCAGCCTCTCTCTCTGTTCTGGGCTGAGTTTCAGCTTGCTCCCATCCACTCCTAAATTGACACTAGATGCTGATTCATCCAGGGGTAGTCAACATGGGCCCTCCAGATGCTGTGGACCACAGCTCCCAGCATCTCTGACCATTGTCCATGCTGGTGGGAGTTGTGGTCTACAAACCAGGATGGGCAGCACATGGTCTACCCCTAATTCATCACTTCCACTGCCTCCCTGTGATCAGACTGATGATGGAAAAGAGATGGTGAGTGACCAGCATGTTAAAGACCCTTCAGAGCAATTGTCTGGATGACCTCACTCAGCTGTTTGCCCTGTCCAAACCCATCAGATTCAGACTCGGACTCACTGGTGTGTTTTACTCCATTATGTTTAATGTGAAATCCCAGCTTAGACCGTTTCATAGATCAGTTTACGGATTATACAGGACTCTGCATTTTTACATAGCATAACTAGGCATGTCTACTCAAGCTAAGATGACATTGCTCCCACTGGGAGGAAGGGCAGGATATAAATCTAATAAATAAAATAATAAATAAATTAGGTATGCCCCTTGAGACCCTTTAAGTAGGCTCAGGTGGGCTTTCTATTTGTGTGAGGAAGTGTTTCTCTGAACAGGATTATGTAAGGAAGTGGGCACTCCTACGAACAGGTTGAAAACCTGGCGCTACTTGTTTGCGCCTGCGCATCAGCAGGCACTTCTGTGGCAATACTTCACCCAGATCCTCCTCTGATGCTGCCTGTGATTGAGTCTCTGACTCCTCCTCCTCAGGAGGAGACATGAGTGGCAGCTCAGGTGACAAGGCAGAGCTGGGGGGTGGGCAGTGGTGGCTGGTGGTAGCTCCATGTCACTGGGGCAGTGGAATCTGCTCCCAGTTTTAGTCTGAACTTTCAGGGTGCTGTCCAAGGTTCTGAAATGTATAGGCTCAGCATCTTGGACAACTCCTTGAAAGTTCAAACTAAAACCCAGAGCGGATGCCACTGCCCCAGTGATACAGAGCTACCAGCCGTCACTGGAGGCTGGATAAGGGCAGGCTTATTGTCAGATAGTGCATCTTCAGTTGTAACTGGAACTAAGGGGATTGAGCCATCACTGTCTAAACTGCTGAAACTTTCTCCTGTTTCAGCCCCGTCCCGCTGCAGTCCACGGGGCCTCTCCCCAGGATCCTCCTCCTCCTCCTGATCACTCCATCAGAAGTCCTCCACGGGACCAGAGCTTGGAAAAGTTACTTTTTTGAACTACAACTCCCATCAGCCCCAGCCAGCATGGCCACTGGATTGGGCTGATAGGAGTTGTAGTTCAAAAAAGTAACTTTTCCAAGCTCTGCCCATGACACTGTTTCACACAGAGGCTGAACAAGGACAGGAAACAAAATAAAACCCTGTGATGCCCCATAAATCAAAGGCCAATCGAGTGAAAGAACAGGCCTCCCCAAGATATGTATCAGGGAACATTCCCGGTAAACAGAAACAGTCAAATATGGTACATCACATTTTCTTTTAAGGGTAAGAAAATGTTGGAACTCATCCTTTACTGCTTTGAAATGACTACAGCAGGCTGAGAGACATGTTGCCGCTCTTTTAAATCACCCGTGTTGTCAGTTTGAAAATGCCACAGTGTGTAAAACAGACATCCACCTCCGATGTCTCCAGGAGCCCACCTTTTCTAATATTCTCTCAACACTCAGTTCTCTGGTGACCTGGAATTTGGGGAGGTGGGGGGGGCAGATGAGAGGACTCTAAGTAGGCATGGAGGAGAAAATGGATTCAGTTTGCATTTAAAGGCAAACCTACCTAAGCCACACTTCCTGAAGCAATACATGCACTCATCTTTTTCAATCTTAATTTCAGTTCTCCACATTTGCACGTCGCCTTGTGATTTATTTAATTCTTTTTTTTTAAAAAAATCATGTTGAAAATTCATCAACAGTTTGGTGCAATTTTTTCTCTCATGAACGCATTTTTGTTAGCAATTTTCCCTAGCAGAATGCATTTTTGGTACGTTATTTGCACCTGGAAGGCAGTGCCACCCCTTGGGCTGGTTGTAAGTAAGAAGGCAGGTGAGTGAGTGCGGGCTGGTGGGCCAGTGCCCCACTTGCCCTAATGGACCAGCTCCCACTGATCATAATGTAAGAAAACCACTTCCACAGTCAGACATTGGCATCACTGGGCATTGGCCAAGGTCCACCCCCCAGCAGGGGGCTTACAGCCAATGCCTGAAATCCCCCTGGACCAGTTTTTATCCATCCTCAAAGGCCCTCTAGTCCAGCCCCCTGCTGATGCAAGAAATCCGCTGATGCAGCTACTCCAATAATACCTCCAACCTTGGTTTTAAACCTTCTAATGAAGGCTGCCTACAGAAGGACATAAGAAGAACCTGTTGGATCAGGCCAGTGGCCCATCTAATCCAGTATCGTGTTCTCCCAGTGGCCAACCAGATGTCTCAATAGAAAGCCCACAAACAGGACCAGAGTGCAAGAGCATTCTCTCCTCCTGTGGTTTCCAGCAACTGGTATTTGGAAACATACTGCCTCTGAACTGTTCCACGGCTGAACAGCGTGCCATCAGGAAGTTCTTCTGAATGTTTAGTCAAAATCCCATCTGTTGTCATTTGAACCGGTTGGTTTGGATCCTGCCCTCTGAAGTAACAAAGAACTATGTGCTCCATCCTCTATGCATCCCTGTCGTACTATTTGGAGAAGGGGCCCCAGGTAAGTGGTAGAGCTACTGCTTTGTCTGCAGAAGGTCCCAGGTTTGACCTCTGGCATCTCCAGATAGGGCTGGGGAAAGGTTCCTCTGTGAAACCCTGGAGAACTCCTGACAATCTGTGTAGCACTAGATAGATCAATGCCCTGACTTGGTAAAAGGCAGCTTCCTAGGTTTGAGGGAAGAGCTTTCGCTCAGTGGTAGAGCACCCGCTTTACCTGCAGAAGGTCCCAGGTTCAATCCCCAGCATCTCCAGATAGGGCTGGGACAGACCCCTGTCTGAAACCCTGGAGAGCCACTGCCAGTCAGTGCAGACAATACTGAGCTAGATGGACCAATGGTCTGACTTGGTGTAAGGCAGCTTCCTATGTCCCTGGCTGTCCTATCCCTTCTTAATCATCTCTTGTCCAGACTAAACATAACCAACTCCTTCAACCTTTCATCAGCGCATTTGTTCTCTAGGCCCCTTACCATCTTCGTCGCTCTCCTCTGGATACAGATGGATTTTCCTCCAAGCTTGAGAAATTGCTGCTGTCCTTTCTTGCCACATCAGGATTTGAACAGCCCAACCTTGTCATCTGGAGAGAGAAAAAAAGAGATGACCCCCCTATATTTCTTTTGTCATCCAGTCCTCATTCATAAGAAGATTGCATTGTTACCAGTTTTCTTAGTTACAGACTAAATGGCTTGGAGCAAAGTGAATGCTAAGCATGCTTCGTTCGTTTCCGTTCCCCCACATATCTAAGCTGTTTAAGTGCAGTCATTCATTCAGGTGCCAGCAAATACAGTCCTGATGTTTCCAACTTATTTTAGAATATTCACACTTTCTAGGGCTACATGTTCTCACTCGTTTGACTCTCCTTAAAGCAGGATTTCACAGATGTAATTGCAATGTGTCTTGATGTGTGTGCATGTGTGGAAACAGCTCCTCAAGCAGTCCTCAACAAGAGGGGAAGGGCAAAGCCAAATCAGAGTGAGGGCAGTATTGCTGGCCATCACTCTGGCATAACATGTGGGTGGTTCCATACCCCGGCATTACAGTATGCTTGAGAAAGGAGGTGGGAACTAGTAGACATAAAGCCTGTTCTTGTTCAATAAATCATGGTTCAGCTTTAAGATCCTTGCATCTGAATTAGCAACCCTCTTCCTGGTGCTTGAAATTAACTAGTTCAATAGAATAAAGTTGTTTGAACTACTTCAAAAATATCTGGACTACACCTGAAAGTCACTTCCAGAATTGCTGAGTGAACTAAAGGTGAATTAAGTTGATTTTGGGGGTGGAACTTTGAATTTCAGCGCAGCAGCTTGTAACATTCAGAATGCTGGGGGGAAACTGCTGAGGGTGAATATCTTAAGAATGAATCATTTGGGTGAACTTGTACTGAACTTGTTCATTTTACAAAAGTACCAATTTTAACCGGAACTAGCCTTCTCTTCAAAAGACCATGTTGTGAAAAAGCCATCTCTACAAGTGTGGCAGATTTGGCATCCATCGTCAGCAGTGAGCAAATAGACTGCATGTTTATATACTTCTCTTTTTAAAAAAATTATCCTCCTTGGACTTCAGACATAATTTGTGGTTTATATTATATCTTCTCCTCCTGAAGTGAAGACAATAAAAAAGCGATTATATGTAGTTCCTTTTGGGTCAGGATGGACCTGAACTAGAACTAGTGCCTTTTAAAGATGAACTTTCCAAGTACTGCCTCTTCTCTTTCTGAGCTGCCGACAGTCGGCTGCGGGATCCTGAAAGTCATTATAACTGTGGTGAGGGGCCAAATCCAGAATGTCCACCAGCTTCACCACTCTGCAGAGTGGCATCCCAGAGCCTTTGCGCTCATTGGCCAGAACACCTGACGGCAGGCTCAAGAGTACTCCTTAGGCCACATCCCCATCTTACATTTAAAGCACTATTATTCATTCACTGGCGATCACTTGTGGCCGAGTAAGATTGTCTTCCAAGATAAGGTCTTTGCCTGGAAGACGCCTGCGCGTGAATTCGTTTTATGTGGGGAGATCTGCGCACAACAATCAACACACAATCTTGACAGAAAAAGGCTTTGATCCAATGGCATGGATACCACGACGATTAGAAGTATTTTATCTGCTGCAGCCTTCATCCGCCTTCACATCCGTTGTAAGGTACACATTGTTATCCTCCACCTGTTCTGCCGTTGAGGACTTTCTTGGATCATTCTTTGTCTGGTTCCTCTCCCTTGACCTTACCACCATGGGTGACCCTGCTGGGAGTACATGACTCCTGACGGCATTGCTCACAGGGTTCATTGGAACACGCAAGCCCACTCACCGCTACAAGGTGACGATCCAGCGAGGGGAAGCACTATTATATCACTTTAAACAGTCAAAGCTTTCCCCAAAAGAATCCTGGGAAGTGTAGCTTGTGAAGGGTGCTGAGAGTTGTTAGAAGACCCCTCACAGAGCTGGAACTCCCTGAGTTACCTGGAAAGAGGGATTGGTTATCAGACCAGCTTGGGAATTGCAGCTCTGTGAGGGCAATAAGGTCTCCTAACAACTCTCAGCATCCATCACACATGACAGTTCTCAGGATTCTTTGAAGGCAGCCATGACTGTTTAAAATGGTACAACAGGGCTTTAAGTGGAAGGTGCAGAGATGGCTTGAGTGAGCAACTGGGTCACATCCCACTTTCCTGCTTTTCCTTATATAACAAGTAAAAGGGTTAGGCAGAGGTTAGGGATGGAAACATCAGTCAACTTTGGTTCTCTCAGTTTCTCATTTTTCCCAATCCTAAATTCAGTTCTCCACATTTCTGCAGCAATTTGCATTTTTTTTTAATCCTCATGAAAGTTCTGCAGCATTTCTCCAACTAAACACATTTTTTGTATGCAGTTTGGAGTTATGTACACATTTTTGCGAGCAATTTCTCCTAATATAATGCATTTTTGTGTGTTATCTTCACTAATATATTCATTCTTACGCACACGTTCTCCAAATGTAGGCATTTTTGCAAACATTGCTTAGCTAGAGAACTGCATCACAACATTCGGATAAGTGCAAAGTTTGACGGACGGCTGTGTTTCGGTTTGATGAATTCAGCTTTAAATGTGAACTGAATTGAATTTCTCACCCATCAAAGGGAGAGATTGATTTAATTTTTTTAAATGAAAGCTGACAATTCAGGGAAGGGGCTTGAAGTCCCTGTAGGTGACCAAGGCCTCACAGGGCCTCTCTGGGACTACAGCTCTGATTGTATACACTAAATACAACAGATAACATGCATCAAGCAATTGCAATGGAAGCTCACTGTTTGAAACCTGTCCAGATGGAATTGTAAAGTTGATTTGCTTTTTCTGCTTGTTCTGCTTCAAATGGAAGGCCATGTATGAATTATCAGAGAATTAGCAGACGTTTGCAAGAGTTTCACATTCTTGTGGCAGCCGCCCTTGAATGCTCCCACAGGACCAGATTAATTACCAAGAAGGTGATTTTTCCAGTAAGGCTGAAGTATTAGGGAGTGAAATATCCTTGAGTAGAGAGCCTTATCTCCTGTGTTTTCCCCCAGTCAGTTTCATAACTTGACGCAGCATTTATATATTGCAAACTCTTGTCCTTAACATGGAAGTAAATTGGAAGCAAAGAGACTTGCAAAAGGCTTTCACTCTTCTGTAAAGTTAATGACTTTATTAAAACCTCTTCCAACCGAAGAGGAGGCACTCTTAGGGTTTCCAATAATTACCGTATTTCATTATATCAGAGATCACAAAATGAAGGTTTTAAAACTTTATTAGCCTCCTGGTCCCAAACATGCTGATAGGCTGGAAATATTTTCTCCATTGCCAGCAGCACCTTCCATGAGCTTGAACATTTTTGGAATGGCAATGGAATACACCTCAATCAGATTCCACCCTGAATTTTGAACTTCCACACTTCTGAAAGCTTTTACGGATCAGAAGTTGGTAGTGGCATATTTCAGAATTTTTCCTGGGAAAACTGAACTGCTAAATCATTGAAAGAAAAATGTGTTTCATTTATTCACCACAACCACCGCAATGTATTTTTTTTAATTACTGAATTCTACAATAGGGCAATGACGAAATTATGGAAATGTGCAATGGTGGAAGCTCATGATTCCATCATTTCACCTTTGACCTTTGCTGCATTGCACAGTTTTGCAAATTAAAAGAAATGGGGGGAAAGTTCTTTCTGAATTCCCTTCAAGCAAAATCCATCAATTGAATCCTTCCCCCTCAAAAAAGAATGGTGGAAAGGCAATTTTTTCTGCAATGTGAATACTGCACAATTGTAAACCGGTGTGTGTGTGTTTAAACCATTTCCCCCTCCTTTTAGGTAAGTGATACATGTGCAGAATTCTGCTGGGTACGTTCCTGAATCTGAATTTCTGGCTAGAATTAAACCAAGGTGGAACTAAGCTGGTGTCACAGTCCCTGAACAATTGCAGAACAGAACAGGTCATGTTCCACTCATCCTTATAAAAAAATGACAATTCCGTGTTAGAAAAATAGAAGTCCCTGTTCTCTTTTTCTTTCTCTTTTCTTTATTTTTGTATTTATTGCAATGCAAAGAGTTTAACTGACTGTTCAGCTAACTTCCAACCTTGCAGGTATTAGCCTTGAGAATAAGGAAGATGACGCCTATATCCCCATCTCATCTCCACCATGGCTCAGCTTGTTAATCATTTGGCTGAATGTCCCTCCATGGACCCTGCACACAGAAAACCAGTACATTAGGGCTAGAGATGGGAAGATCTGTCAATTTTGGTTCTCTCAGCTTCCCATTTTTCCAATTTTAAATTCAATTCTCCCCATTTCTGCAGCAATATGTGATTTTTGTTAAAAAAAATCATCATGAAAATTCTCCAGCATTTCATTGTGACTTTCCCTTAATAAACACATTTTTATACGTGGTTTTGACTCACATACGCATTTGTGCATGCAATTTCTTGTCATATAATGCATTTCTGTATGTAACTTTCACTCAAATATCCATTTTAATGCACACTTTTGTTGATGTGTGTGTGTTGTTGCGTGAAACAGCATACGTTACGTTGGAGTTAAGTTGCTCAAGAAACTTCTCAGATGCATTAGATCAGGTTAAGAGTCTTTTATTAAGACATTATGGCTTAAGGCTTTAAGATCCCCCCCTCTAGGAGAGAAGTTCTCAGTTCAAAGACATTACACAGAAGACTCAGCTCAACACAGATAACTGCTAGAACTCTCCCAGTCTATCTTGATGCTGCCATGACAACGGCCTTGGCTATCCGTTCCCAGACTGGGCAAAGACATAACTTCTCTTAGCTACAGATTTCCACACTTTCAGACTTGATGGAAAAACACTCAGTGACAGTGTGGTTCAATGGTCAACAATCTCCCCTTTTTCCCATCATGTCTGTAATTCATTACAACAATTACAATAATACATTTCTCCAATACATCTTGCAATACAGCTTACATTTCAGTACAGTTCAGAACATCTCTGTACATTTAGCTAAAACTTTATTCAATCAAACTTTGGCTGTACACATGTCAAATACAAAGTGTCAGGATCCATGTCCACCAGTTTATGCATTCCAGGACTGGTAATTACCCCCACAGTATATCTTTCTGGCGGTTTCCCTATGTTTACTCTTGTAGAACGTCTTAATGGCACTAGGGCTTCTGCTCTCTCTGCCCCCCCATCTGTGCTTGTGCTTGGCACAGCCTGCGTAGGAGATTCCATTTCCTCAGCCTTACGTTTCTTTGATCTTCGTTTCCCACAAATGAGCTCATTTAACGCATCTCTGAGAGGAATATGTGTGCCCTCCACCTATATGTCTGGATTTGGCTTAAATGTTTGTGATTGTGTGTCATCTGACCCTGTAAGAATGACTGTTTCCCTTTGATCCCAAGGTTTTTCTGAGACTTTAATGCTTCTGCTCAGAATTAACTGCTGTGTTTCTGACAACCAAACAAATTCTTGTTGTTCTCTGGGTGCAAGCTTCCCTTCTTTTTCTCTGTGGAATGTGTACCCGGCTGCTTTGGACTCTCTTAGGCATTAACCTGATTGCATTACATAAAGATTCCATGTGAGCAGTAAATACTGACTGTGTGCCTTTTTCAGCTGTCTTTTTACAGCTCTGGCGGTCATTCCCTTTCCGCCCCATTAAACTCAAAGCATCAGCACACTTCACACCCATGGTCATTCTAAACTGCCCCTGTGTCATGAATCCCTGGCAGACAACTTTGCCTCTTCTCTGCTCAAAACATTTCCCTCTGTCAAACAAGACTGAAAATTGACAACTCACCAGTTTTCTCACAGACAACACGTTATGATCTAATTCTGGAACAAACAAACATTCTGAAAGTATTCCCAGTTTATCAAATCTCACCAGACCTTGGGCTTCCACAATCTTTTGCGATCCATCAGCTAGTTGCACAAAATCCTGCACATTTTCTGAAGTATAAAACAAACTTCTGTCTTTGATTAATATATGGCTTGCCCCGCTGTCAACAATCCAGTCAACAGGTCCTAAATCTTGAGACTTCTGTTTACAAACAAGGTTCACACTTCTCTACTTCAAGCCTCCGTCCCTGGAGTTTCGCTTGACTGCACAGTCTTTCTGGAGATGCCCACGAACCCCACAGGCATAACAAGACTTCAGCCGCTGCTTGTAATCCTGTTTGCTTTCGACAGCCTCCTTCTGCACGGCACTTTTCACCTCCTTGCTTCTGACAGCTTCCATCAGCTCGGCTCTCTGTGCCTTCTGCCTCCGCTGCCATTCCTGGGACAAATCCTGCAACGCGTCCCACATCTGATTAGCTGACAGCTCATCTTTCACACACATCAGTGGAGAATCCGATAGAGCCAAGATTATAAACGCCTGCGCCCTCTGATCTTTGCGCTTCCAGGCCGCGGTCAATACCACCGGGGGTGGTCCATCTATAATGTCCCATAAATCCTCTTTTATCAGCAAAGCCCTCATCCTCGGCTTCCAGCTGGCAAAATTCTTTTCCGTCAATCTTTCCATTGGCAAGCCTCCCCCAGACAGGTTTACAGCCATGTTGCTCACCTCTGTCTGGTACAATCAATCAAGCTGCCCTCTGGAACTCCGTCTGCCGTTCAGACCAGCAACTTACTCCCATGTAATGCGCTGTGGATCTGGGCCCATAACCCTGTTGATGTGTGTGCGTTGTTGCGTGAAACAGCATACGTTACGTTGGAGTTAAGTTGCTCAAGAAACTTCTCAGATGCATTAGATCAGGTTAAGAGTCTTTTATTAAGACATTATGGCTTAAGGCTTTAAGATCCCCCCCTCTAGGAGAGAAGTTCTCAGTTCAAAGACATTACACAGAAGACTCAGCTCAACACAGATAACTGCTAGAACTCTCCCAGTCTATCTTGATGCTGCCATGACAACGGCCTTGGCTATCCGTTCCCAGACTGGGCAAAGACATAACTTCTCTTAGCTACAGATTTCCACACTTTCAGACTTGATGGAAAAACACTCAGTGACAGTGTGGTTCAATGGTCAACAACTTTCTCCTAATATATGCATGTCTGTGGGTCGTTCCTGATCACACAAGCCATGCTTTATGTAGTTGTTTGAACTGGGACAGCGAGTCCTTTGAAAGGACACCTTTGGGAAAAATTGTCCAGCTCTGCTTGTGGTTTCATTCTTGCACGTCCCTCGTGAGAGTTCTCCATTTGCATGCGTGGCACTTGACATCATATACAACTGCACTTCTGTGAACATGCTATTGTAAAAAAAACACATGATTTTTAGGGAACTCCTGTTTCCGATCATGTATTTTTCTAGTGACCCCGTTCCGCTAAGAAATTAGCTTAGTGGGAAGTGTTAGGGTGGGGTGGGGTGGGGTGGGGGGAAAGGCACACCACAAGGCAAGTGTGTGCTCTAGAGTATTATTCACTGCAGAATGGTTTTCTCAAGAGTTTCCTTCTCCAGATCTGCCTAGGTAACCCATATCCATCCTGTAAAATCCCTGGTGCCTTTCTGACAGGCTTTTGTTCTTCTGCACATCAGTCGATCTGAAGAGTTTTGCAGCAACCATCACCATAGAAACAGAGAAAGTTTTCCTTGCCCTAGTTTATAAGGGGTGTTACTTAGGGTGTTTTATATATTCACACACACACACACACACACACACACACACACACACACACACTGTTCTGAAGATGGTGGAAAAATGTCTTCAAAGAGAAAAAATGTTTTTGGCGTATCTTGCAGTGGCCAGTTTGCTGGGAATTTTGGGTGGCTCTGAAGCACACCCTCTGCTCTTCTTCCCTCCTCAGTTCACATCAGTGGGGCTGCTGGGTCAGATCTGTGCCAAAAGAGCATCAAATTCATGAGGTCTCTACCTGGAGGTGTGCAGGAACAGAAAGGGGGGGGGAAGACTGATCCTTGCTATAATTTCTACATGTCTTATATCTATGATAATGATTACATGTAGATGCCATCTTTCCTTCAAGATGCTCAAGATGGCGTACATGGTTTTCCCTCTCCCAATTTTATCCTCACAAAAGCCCTGTGAGGTAGGTGAGGCTGAGAGACTGTGACTAGCCCCAAGGTCGCCCAATGAGCTTCATGGACAAGTAGGGTTGTCCTAGCACAACATTCTAACCACTGTCCAACCTCTAACCATCATTCAAGATTATCATAAACCCCTTGCCCATATCTTGAAAGATTTCCATGACCTTTAATGCCCTGCATTACTTCCTTTAATGCACTGCTATATGCCTACATACGGCCTTTGCTCTTCCAGATCCACCTTCCTCACCATCCACAGGTCTTCTGCTCCCTCACTTTTTAAAATTCTTTTTACATTTCTATTTATTTATTATTTAATTTATATCCTGCCCTTCCTCCCAGCAGGAGCCCATCTTTCCTCCATGGAACTTGAGGCAGCACACATGGTTCTCTCCTCCACCCTCCATTTTATCCTCACAACAATCCTTTGAGGCTGAAAGACTGTAGCTGGCCCAAGGTCACCTAGTGAGCTTCACAGCTGAGTGAGGATTTGATCTCCAGGTCAAAGTCCCAACACTCTAAGCACAAACCACACTATCTTAAATGATGCTAATCTTCCTCCCTTGCTGTCCCTTATACCTGGAGCACCTCCATGGTGGGTCCTCTCTTCCATCCTAAAAAACCATCCCCTACAGAACCCCACCTTTTCCATGAAGCCTTTGGTGCAACCATTGAGTTGCCATACATTACTGCAGGGATAGGGTGCCAGCATGCCCATTGGTTAGGCAACATGGGAGTTGTAGTCCTGCATCTGAGGGCCACATGTTCCCCAACCCTAGCTTATTTTAGCTAAGTGTAAGAACTCAAGAAGAGCCCTGATGGATCAGGGCAAAGGCTCATCTAATCCAGCATCCTGTTCTCACAGTGGCCAACCTGTGGGAAGCCCAAATGTAGGACCTGAGCACAACAGTGTTCTCCCCAGTTGTGATTCCCAGCACCTGGTCCTCAGAGGCCTCCTGGATTGCATCCAGTGCTAATCCTACCCAGCGCAGACCCACTGAAATGAATTTCTAACTTAGGTCTGTTGATTTCAATGGATCTATTCTGAGAAGGGATGGAAGGCTCTGTCAATTTCAGTTCTCTCAGTTAAGTGTCTGATCTTAAATTCAGTTCTCTACATTTCCACATCAGTTTGAGATTTTTTTAAAAAAAAACTCATGAAAATTCTTCAGCATTTTGGAGCAAATTTCTCCTAATGAACACATTTTCTATGCCAGTCAGTCAACTTTAATGCTTGAGCCATTGGCAATTGCAAACACAGACCAAAAGTGAAGAATAGATTTTCACCATAAAACTACTTAAGGCATGTATGTTGTACAAAGGCAAAAGGGCTAATATACTTATAAAACTAACCTTAAGATTACACCACATTATTTAAAATCCATTAAAATTTAATTGCTGCAAAAGTTAAGAATCAGTAATAGAGCTGAAATAATTGATTATAGGAATATTAGTTTTGACTAAAGTATGCATTTTTGCAAGCAGTTTGCAAAATATGATGCAGTTCTGTATATTATTTTATTAATATATTCATTTACATGCAGACTTTCTCCTAATATATGCATTGGTTGGAGAAGTGCACCGCAAAATTCAAATAAGTGCAAATTTTGAAGGGTGGCTTGTGTTTCATTTCTCGTGTTTGATAGATTTGGCATTAAATGTGAACTGAATCAAATTTCTCCTCCATCCATAACTCTGAGAAGAACTTAATTGGATCTAACCCACCGTCTCCGAGGCAGAATACAGCCATTATGGCTAGTAGCTATGGCTTGCATTCTTCTCCATGCAAATGTATACATATTCTTCCTAAAGGTGGGCTTGAATGGCCACTTCAAATTTGCCAGTCCATTCTCAGGAGGGGAATTACAGAGGGAAATTGCCCACCCTCAAGAACTTGGGACAGTGGCAAAAACCTTCTCTTATTTTTGTCCTCCCCTCTATCATCTTCTTCTCACGCGCTCACCTCCCCTGCATGAAAAGTATTAGATTATAAACTCCCCCAGACAGAGACCTGCCTGCATGTTCTCTACACATTGGGTCACATCAGTAGTTCCCAGACTTTAGTCCCCCGTGGACCACTTGGGAATTGCTGAGCATCTCTGCAGACCATTTAATGATTTCTGTGCCCATTGCAGCCATTGCAAGGTGCTGTGTGCCTTTTGAGTGCATCTGCATTGCTTCTTGTCTATCTTCTGTCTTACTGTGTTACCATTCGAATTCCATCGCATTCAAATGGTAATGCAAAATGAGACAATGTAGGAAATTAAAGAAGCAATGCAAATGCAATTAAAAATCAGTATATGAAAATGTGACAGATGTGCCATCTCTCATCTTCAACCACAAATCCACAGATTTCAGGCTCCCAGAATGAAGCTCATGGACCAGTTTGAGAACCCCCGGGCTATAAAAATAATACCTATGTTTGACTTTGTGTATTCGACATAAAGAATACATATGTGGACAGAGCTCCATATATTTTCCCCTGTTAGTATAACAGTCTAAATAAGGTAGAACTTGCCCTGTACTCAAGCCTTTTGGATCGAGCCAGCTATAAAGGTAACTGTAAAAATGATTATAATGGGGTGAGGGGAAGGGATAATAGGTCAGTCTGTAAGAGGGATTGCCAAGGATTCTGTCCAGGAAAGCGCTGAGCCACTGGAGCTATTGCAAACAGCAATGTGCCCTTTGCCCTTTCCCTGGGAAGCGGCATTCAATTTGTCTTTCAGCCCTGGTGCCTGCAACGTGTTTGTTCCAATAGCTCTGTGGAGCTGAGGAAGGAGGAGATGGATTCTGCCCTGTCATGTTCATCAGCAACGCAATTGTCAGCTGGGCTTCCACACGTCCTAAATCTTTATTACCTCTGAGGTTGTAAGAAAAAGCCATAAAACTTCCTCCCCCGAAAAACAGCGGAGTCTTGCAGCGCTGGCAGGTTGAAGAGTAAGAAGAGACACTTCTTGTTGTGAGCTGAAAAGTCAAGGCCATGCACTACAGGCACTCTACGGGGATGAGCAGGTGAACTCCAGTTGCAGATAGACTACATAGAGCAGGGGTGGGGGACCTTTTTCAGCCCGGTGGAGGCTGGCCCATTAGGACAAGTGGGGAACTGCCTCACCAACCTCAGTCTGCTCTTGGCCAGCCCCCACATGCCTGTCTGCCTACATAAGAACCAGTGCAGGGGATGGAAGTGTAGGTCAGCAAGGAATGGAAGCGTTGATCAATTTCAGTTTCCTCCCTTGCTTGTTTCTCCAGCATTAAATTCAGTTCTCTATATTTCTGCAGCAATTTGTGGACTTACTTTTTTTTAAAAAACCCTCAGGAAAATTCTCCAGCATTTTAGTGCAAGTTTCTCCCCCTGAACACATTTTTTGCATGCAGTTTGGATTAATGCACATGCTTTTGCATGGAACTTCTCCTAATGTAACATATTTTTTAATGTTGTTTTCATGCATGTATTCATTTTTATGCACATTTCCCCTGGGTTGGAGAACTGCACTGCAAAATTCAGAGAAGTGCGAATTTTGAAGGACATCCGTGTTTCAGCTCTCATATTATTTCAGAAAGTGCAGATTTGATACATTCGGCTTTAAATGTGAACTGAATCGAATTTATCCCCCATTCATACTGTCAGCTTCCTCTTTAGTCTCAGGGTTGCCTCTTGTAGAACTCAGCAGGGAGGAGGAGGATGGAAACAAAAGTAGAATGAGTTGGCTCTGCCTATTATTGGCTCTGGCTCCCCCTAGTGTTGGCCTCCCTGCCTTCCATCCTACCAGTCCCAATGGGCATGAGCCACCACTGGCCGCATCCCCCTGTGGGCAACCTTCCAGGGGCTGCATACAAGTAGTGGGCTGGGACAGAGGCAAGAGGAGGCAAGGAAATGAATGTAACTTTTAACTTTGCACAGTAGGCTAGTTTCTACACATGCTCACGCACCTCTTTCTATCCTCCATCCTGGCAAACAAGAGGCATTTCCAGAGTTCAAGAGCACATTCCAGCCAGGCAAAATCACTCCAAGAGGGTATGCAGCAAAGCCAATGAGGGGTGTGGCCTGGAGGAGAGGGTGTGGCTTGGAAAGGTTCCCAAGGGTCAGATAGAGAGGACTGAAGAGCCTCATTGGGCTCCCAGGGCTGCAGTTCCCCACTGTTACCACAGGATTGTGTCCTGTTAAAGGCACTGTAAAACTGGGCATCAGGACCAGAGTCAGCACCTGGCATCATTGGGCGGTTGTCCAAGCCCCAAGGCCCTGGCAGGGCTCACCACTGTCACTTGTCCTGTGCCCTATTTTAATTTGTTTCTGGTATGGTGGGTTTATCTGCTGCAACTTTGGCCCCATCGGCACTGTGGAAGCAGCAAAAGCTAGGCCTTTACTTTGGTTCAGATTTCCTAGCTTTGGTTCAGACTTGTGAATGCAAAAGAATGATGGGTAAAATGGTTCTGCTGAATGTATTAAGAGAGATGCCAGAAAGATGTTCTGAGAAAATGCTTATGCTGTAACTCAAGTAGTGTAAACAAGGGAACAGAAGAGCAAACAGGTTAGGAAAGCATTTGCAAGCTGCGTGAGATTTTAGACTGCTAAGTGTTCACCCTGATTAATGTTTAATCTCTCTGCTCTATGCTTTCTGCTCTATGTGAAAGACGGTAGTTGCATGTCAAGCATGTCGAGCTGACATGTTAAAATGACTTATTAAAATGATGACATACTGTAATTTGGTTGCTTGTGCTTTGGAATGTGGTATAAATACGTGCTGTAAAAATTAAGGAGCAGAGAACTTTGGAATTCTTAATTCTCTCCAAACAGCTGTTGGAATCTAAATAAGGGTGCCTCTAACAGATCTGATTTAAACACAATGAGAAGACTTGTTTTTCTTCCACAGTGCTATATATTGAGAGCAGTATCATACCACTTTATTGTAAACAGTCATGGCTTCCCCCACTGAGTCCTGGGAATGGTGGTCAAAGATGCTGAGAGTTGTTAGGAGACCCCTATTCTCCTTACAATTCCCAGAGTTTCCTGGGAAGAGGGATCAATTGGTAAACCGCATTGGGAATTGCAGCCCTGTGAGGGGAATAGGGGTCTCTTAACCACACTTGGTACCCTTAACAAACTATACTTCCCAGAATTCTTTAGGGGAAGCCATAACTGCTCAAAGTGGTATAATACTGCTTTAAATGTATAGTGCAGATGGGGCCTTTAACTGGATATGGAATTTTCTGCATGCAAGCATATTCTCACCAACTGGACTACAATCTCTTCTAAGCATGCTTGTCGAGGGGGGGGAGCAGTTGTACATCTGACTCCAAAAAGGTTATGTTCCAATCAGCAGTAGCAGTGGAGGCTGGTGGCTCCGATGTCAGTGGGGCAGTGAATCCATCCTAGGTTTTAGTCCAAACTTTCAGGGAGCTTTTCAAGGTGCTGGACCTTGGAAAGTTCCTTGAAAGTTTAGACTAAAACCCGGAGCCTTGACTGCACAGTAGATTCACTGCTGAGCTATGTGCATCTGGAAGAAGTATGAAACCATCTTTCCATCTCCTGTGCACCATTTCTAGATGTTGTTCATGTCATAGAGAAAGCAGAAGTTCATTTTCATTCCAATCAAAGTGCCTCATTTAATTTACGAACACAGGAAATTCAATTCCTATTCTTAGCCTTTATTGTGAAGGCACCCTTGTGGGCACTTGTGAATTGGCTGTAATGTGCACTTAGGAGAGACTCATTTAAATTTGACTGAAGGCTGGGCTAGGAAGTGCTGCCATTTTTGTTCGCATTCAGCGCCTAATGCAGTTTATCCATCAGCTGTGAACACATGTTGCTTTCCAGAACAGGTGCACTAGCACCATGGTTGAAATATGAAGGATCTTCTGGGGCAGACATTTCTAAAAGAGAGCAAATAGATGAAAAAGACATGCAAGGAATGCTGCAAAAGCAACAAAGAGCCTTGTGACATTCTTAAAGCACTTATTTATTATGGTATAAGTTTTCATGGATGACAGACCACTTCAACAGTTGCATGGAGGGTGATCCTCAGTTGCTGCAGAAATGAATATTAGAAATGGAAAGATCTGTCTGTTTCAATTCTCTGAGTTTCTCATTTTTCCAATCTTAAATTTGCTCCTCCGTATTTCTGAAGCAATTTGCGATCTTTTTTTTTTAAAAAAGAGTCCTCATGAAAATTTTCCAGTATTTTAGTACGTACACATACACACATTTTTACAAGCAATCTCTCATCATAGAATGCATTTTTGCATTATGCACGCTTTCCCCCTAATGTATGTATCTTTGCAATAATTGTTTGGTTGGCGTTCTGCATTGCAAAATTTGAGTAAGTGTGAGTTTTGAAGGATGGCTGTGTTTCAGTTCTCATATGATATTGGAAAGGGCAAATTTTGTAGATTCAGCTTGAAATGCAAACTGAATTGAATTTCTCGCCCATCCCTAGCATATATGTGTCTACTGCTAGATACCCATGGATTTTATTCTAGGGAAAGGGCTGTAGCTCTGAGGTAGAGCATCTACTTTGCATGGTAAAGGTCCCAAGTTCAATCTCCAGATAAGGCTGGGGGAGAACAATAGGGAGATCAATATGCCTTGAATAGGCATATTAAACATTGGAAGCAACAGGAATTGAGTTGTTGCAACAGCAAATATAAGCAGTGCTATTTCTTATATACAGGGGGGAAAGGTGGGCACTTAACACTATGAACACAAGGAGTGTGTCTGCCCTGATCCTACTTAAGGGGTCTTGGTTAGAGTATCAAATTGCTGTGACAGCATCTTCACTTGAGGAGCCATGCCTAGGAAGGCCTTGTAGAGAAAAACACTGCAATGATCCTGAGTCTGATCCCAAGCAGTGTAGTCAGGACATTGATAAAGATCTGGCCCATGGAGTCCAAAAGGTATCCCACCCCAGTAGTAAGGAATCAAGAAGGCAGGAAGGGAATGTTAGTGAAGGTTGGCAGAGTGGGTTGGGTATGATTTTCTAGGCTGCAAGAATGCTGTATTCTCTTCCTGAGTGCCTAAGGATGGCCCAGCTGTCAACATGTTGCCTGTAATCTTCTTTTGCCTTATCTGTTGTGGATTGTCACTGCTATGTCACTCCAGAGTGGCATGGAATCCAACTTCTATTTTCTGATCACAATTTCTTAAGGGTTTATGAAAACAGACCCATTATTCACAGCAGGTAAAAAAGAAGGAAAGAAAAATCTAAACAGTGTCTGTGAAGTGCATTGGAGCCCTTGGTTTGGGGAAAATAAACTACTTTTAACGGTGTTACATCATGCATGGCTTTGCAATTTGAAAGGGAGAAAAGTTGACCTAGAGGTGAGTTCTGATAAGACTTCATGTAGCAAACATGCCTCCATTGGTCTCACCTGAATCTTTGGATGTGGTCAAAAGAGCAAACTTACAAATTTGAGTGCCACCACCACTTTCCTGGCTGTGCAGAAGAGATTCTGGAGGCAGTGGCCAGATAGACCATTAAGACAGGTGACAAAGCAATGCCTTTCACCATGTTATGGACCACACGTCATCAGGAACCACCAGACTGGAACCAATCAACAACATACTTATATGGTATAAGCTGATGTGGCGGGCCACCAAAATTAGAGGTCACAGCATCTTCCTGGGCAAAGAAGTATTCCCAGGATCTGGAGTGTCCTCACCCACCCCCCTGCTCATTGGATGCTCCTAGACAGGAAGTGCTGCAAACAACATCCTGTTTGGGTGGGACTTTGTCTCAGCAACAGGATTCTTCCTCCTCAGTCCACATTTACACAATATCTTGATTAGGTCAACGAAAATGTTACCAAAATAGTGTTCTCCAGAATTCTTCATCAGGCTGTGGTAAACAAAATGGAATGTGTGTGTGTGTGTGTGTGTGAAGATGTCACTGATGTTGAAGACATGAATGGAGTCAGCATTTAGGCACAATCTTAAGATGGAACATGGGAAAAGAAAGCAGACCTTCAAATTATTAATTAATCAATCAATTAATTCAATTTATATCCCACCCTTCCTCCCAAGGGAGCCCAGGACAGAAAACAGATGATAAAGCACTGAAACATCTTAAAAACAAAACATCATAAAAACATCTTAGAAAACATCGTAAAAAAACAGTACCAGTACAGCTGGAGACTGGGATAAAGGTCTCTATTTGAAGGCTTGTTGGAAGAGGGAGGTGTTTAGTAGGCATCAAAAAGACAACAGACAGCACCTGTCTCATGTTTAACGGGAGGGAATTCCAAAGGCCCTTAGGTGTTTTGCAGGTTTCAGATTGCACCTAGGGCTGCAGGGAGAAGAAGCATACAAAGGCTGGTCCTCCATTTTTTGAAAATATAAAATCCAGCTGTTACCTGTCCTTAAACAAAGAAAACGCGCAGCTCCTTCGAAATGGAAAACAGGACCAGAAATTAGGACCAGAAATACTCTTTCTGGTTCTGGTGTGTTTCAGTGGCCACATTTGCACATAAGGGCTAGTGTGTGTGTCACAGGGGTGGGCATCTGCAGGCTGGGGGGGGGCAAATGTGGCCCTGCAGGCCTCTCTAACTGGCCCCCAAAACTCTCCCCAGGCCACAACCTTACCGGTCATGCTCCACTCCCTTGAGTGTTTTTGCCTGGCTGAAATGTGTCCTTGAACTCTGATCATTTGTTTATTTAATAACATTTTTCCCGTTGATTGTGATGAAACCTCAATGCAGTTTACAGAAAGAAAATAAAACACTGCAATTGTCAACGAAAGACAGTTAAATACAAGTATTTAAAAACATTAAAAATGAATTAAATTCAAGACAACACTAAAAACAGTTTAAAATACATAATGCTGCTGCCTTGCCTGGGTGGAGGATGAAGAAGTCTATGAGTATGTGTAGAAACTAGCCTGTTGTGCAAAGATAAAATTTAAATTAATCGCTCCACCCACTTTTGCCATCATTATTGATTTTTAGAAAGAATTTGAAAACATTCCTGTTTGATGTCTGAAGGAGACTGTCGCTGGCAACCCGGAGATCACTAGATGAGAGAATATTTTTAACTGTAACTGCTTTTAGAGTGTTTTAAATATTTTTAAAATGTATTTAATGGTTTTTGATTGTTGATTGTTGTTGTTATTGTTAAATTGTTTTGTTGATATGTTTGCCACCCTCGACTCCTTCTGGAGGAAGGGCAGAGAATAAATTCTATTATTAACATTATTATTATTATTATCCCACCCAAAATTGGCATGCGAGCCTCAGAAGACTGCCCAGAAAGCCATGCGGCCTCAGGCTGAAAAACATTCCCCGCCCATGCTCTCTCTCTCTCTCTCTCTCTCTGTGTGTGTGTGTGTGTGTGTTGTTCTGCATGTTTTTTTCCTTGAGAATATGTCACAATGCCCAGGAAGATAAGTTTGTACCTGAATCCATACTTCCAATCAAAACATCTTATAAAAGCCAATAAGAGAAGAGAGGAATAATTACACTCTTGGTGCTGAAACACTGTCTGTCTTATCCCCATGCATCTTTGGCAGTTGCAGAGACATAAAGGAGGCAAACGAATGTCAAGAACCAAGACTGAATGTCGCCGTATAAATACTTCACAAGGCTATCTCTTCATTCAAGTCATTTAATCCAATCAGGCCATTTGTTGTGATGTAGCTATTTTAACTAGCCTAAATTGTATCCCCAAGTTCAAGCCAATGTGGGGTTTTGAGTTCATGCATCAGGGCAAGTTAGAGTTCTAGCACTGCGGACTAAGTTTTCCTTATGTGATGAAAAGCAGTCTATAAATGCTTGAAATAAACAAAGAAGTCGGTGAGTCATTTACTTTATAAGCCACCCTTCCATAACAAGAGAAACTGGGGTCAAACTGGCAAAATGACTGGGCAATTGAAAAGAGTGCGCACCTGGCACTGACAAGACATGGATGTTAGTGCCAGGCAAGCTTCTCTAGGAAGGGCATTCCACATTTGATATGCCACAGCTAGGGAAAGGTGCATCTGTTTCTTTCCATTTGTTTTCCCAGTTTTAAGTTCAGTTGTCCACATCTGCACCTCAGTTTATGATTTTCTTTAAAAAAAAAACACCTCATGCCACATTAGCATTTTAGTGCAAACGCCTCCTAACATACACTTCTTTGCAAAAGAAATTTCCCCTAATATAAGGAGAAATCTTTTTATACGTTATTGTTGCATTTTTGACAGCACTTTACCCTAGCTTATGCATTTTTGAAGACATTGCTTGGCCAGGGAACTGCACTGCAGAATACAGAGAAATACGAATTTCAAAGGATGGCTACTTCTCGATTCCCATATTGTTTTGGAAAATGTGAATTTAAGTTTGCCTCCAAACTTGAACTGAATCACATTTCTCCCCCATCCCTAACCACAGCTGAGAAGACCACCCCTCTCTGGTCACTATTCACCTAAATTGACTTAGCAGGGGAACCTTCAAGGAGTCAGGCCCCAAGAGCTCTGGAAGAAGCCCTGTAAGAACTTTATTTGTCTCTCTGCCTTCATTATCTGTCCCCTGCCAGAGTAGGAACTGTACTCGATGCATGTGCAGGGAGGTGGACAGGTAGGTCAGAGGGGAGTAGGTGTTGGTGTCTGAGGATGTTTGCGTGATCAGCGCAGCTTACACTTGAGATAGAGACGGTCAAGAAACTCCAGAGGCAAGAGATAGTTTAAGAGCCCTTTACTTGGACATTAAGGCATGCACGCTTACAAAGCAGTTTCACTTTCCTCCTAGCAAGAAACACTCAGTAACAGAACTCCACAGAAAGCCGCTTCTTCTCACAGAAATCAAACCCCCACAGAAGGCTGGCAAAAGCTTCTTCAGCCTTTATCTGACCGGTTGCCTTGGTAGCAGCAGGTGTTGGCCTTGAGGCCGTGCCAGGCCTCTGCCAAGGCTCTCCAAGGACCTTCAAGAAACTTAACTCATGCTCCAGGCTTTCAGGCTTGATGGAAAATAACCAGAGGTAGTATTGCCTATGGGTCAACAGTAGGGACGGGTGAGAAATTTGATTCAGTTTGCATTTCAAGCCAAATTTACCAAATTCACAGTTTCCAAAACAAGAAGAGAATAGAAACACAGCCATCCTTTCAAAGTCGCCCTTACCCGAATGTTGCAATGCAGTTCTCCAACCAATACCTCCATTAGGAGGGAATGTGCATAAAATGCCTATATGAATGAAAATAACATACAGCAGTGCATTATGTTAGGAGAAACTGCTTGCAAAAGTGTGCACAGGAGTCAAAACTGCCTACAAACATGTGTTTAGGAGGAGAAATTAGTACTAGAAATGCTGAACAAGTTTCATGAGGATTTTTTCCTAACGAACTTGCTGCAGAAATGTGGAGAACCACATTTAAGATTGGGAAAATGACAAATGGAGAGAACCGAAAGGGGCAGATCCTTCCATTTCTTCTCCAATGTTACTCTGACTTAGGATAAACATGACTGATTGGGTCAATTGATTTCAATGGATCTACTCTGAGTAACAGCTAGTTGGCTACAACCCCTTACTAATTTGTCATTTCCCATAAAACACTAGAACAATAAAAATATCAAGGACAGACAGACAGACAGACAGACAGACAGACAGACAGACAGACAGACAGATAGATAGATAGATAGATAGATAGATAGATAGATAGATAGATAGATAGATAGATAGATAGATAGAGATAGATAGATAGATAGATAGATAGATAGATAGATAGATAGATAGATAGATAGAGATAGATAGATAGATAGATAGATAGATAGATAGATAGATAGATAGATAGATAGATAGATAGATAGATAGATAGATAGACAGACAGACAGACTAGATATATAGATAGACAGACAGACAGACAGACAGACAGACAGATAGATAGATAGATAGTTAGATAGACAGACAGACAGACAGACAGACAGACAGACAGACAGACAGACAGACAGACAGATTAGATAGATAGATAGATAGATAGATAGACAGACAGACAGACAGACAGAGACAGACAGACTAGATATATAGATAGACAGACAGATAGACAGACAGACAGACAGACAGACAGATTAGATAGATAGATAGATAGATAGATAGATAGATAGATAGATAGATAGATAGATAGATAGATAGATAGATAGATAGATAGATAGATAGATAGATAGATAGATAGATAGATAGATAGATAGATAGATAGAGTCCAATATGGAAAAAGACTGTGATAATAATTTCCACTTAAAAGGTTTGTTGGAAAAGGAAGATCTCTGATAGATACTGAAAAAATAGAGTTGGTGCCTGTCTGATATGTAACAGGAGGAAATTTCACAGGGGAGATGCTACCACACTAAAGGCTGACACCTGTGTTATACAGAAAGGACCTCTTGATGGACATCTGCAGGGGTCCCTCGTTTCCTGCTGAGTGCAATGGCCCATTGGGTCTATAAGGATTGAGATAGTCTTTTCAGTATAGTGAAGTTATTCTCTCTGGGTGGGTCCCTTATGTAGCCAAAATGGCACCATCCATGTGCACAAAGGAGGTATCAGCAAGCTTTATGGCTTATGCAAGCTTGGTTTATGGTTTATGCATGCTGACGCAAACCTTTTTCACACTAAGAGAGAAAATAACTCCAAAGTCAGAAGATTAAGGATGCTCAGAGGGCATGGAGTGCTGGCTGGCTATTGTGAGAGAGGGGGAAATGGCAAACCAAAGGGAGGGGAATGGAATGCATTATCCTGGAAAAGAGCATGGCTGGCTGACTGGCTTGGACTCTGAAAAGGAGCACTCCATGCAGCTACGTGTTGTTGTAGCTCCCAGTTGTCAAACAAGCTATGTTCCATTGGGAAATGGTTCATTTTCTCCTTCCCACCCCCCAGTTCCAATTCAACACCTAACAGGGTGAGCACTCTCCTCTGCTAATGCCAACAGCTATTTCCCATCCAGTCCTTCCCAACGCAGAAAAGTATTTAAATAGGTTTGAAATATACGGATTTTCACAAAAAAGCAATAAGATTCTAATGACCCTTCTTATGAAAGAAATATACCAGGCCCTGTGGGAACACTGATTGTCATGGGCGGAAAATGAGGGTAAAGAATTCGTGGCAATGCCTCGGAAAATAGGTTTTAAAACATGATTTAGCATATTTATCAATGGTGGCTGGTGCCCGCTGGGACTGGCGGGGCGGAAGGCAGGGAGCCCAACAGTTGGTGGAGCCAGAGCCAATGGCAAGCAGAGCCAGAGCCAATGGCAGGCAGGGCCAACTAATGCTAGTTTTGTCCCCTTCCACCCCCGCCCTGCTGAGCTACAAGGGCTCCATGGAGACTAAGGAGGAGGAAGTGTCACCCCTGCAATTTCACTCCTTGGATTGGTTGTACGTAAGAACAGAGCTTGGAAAAGTTACTTTTTTGAACTACAACTCCCATCAGCCCAATCCAGTGGCCATGCTGGCTGGGACTGATGGGAGTTGTAGTTCAAAAAAATAACTTTTCCAAGCTTTGCGTAAGAAGGCAGGATGGGCTGGTTTGCTGACGTTGGTGGGGCAGTGCCCCATTTGCCATCATGGACTGGCCTCTGCTGATTTCCCTCTTCTGCAACTTCAGATAAATTTTCATGGTGAAGTCTAACTATCTCTGGAGGCCCATGGTTCCCTGTCTCTGCCATAGGGCAAAACTGTGACAAGAGGCCTAGTCTTCTTCCTAGTCATCAAACAGCTATCTCAAAGTCTAATGTGTATACGTATCTTCACATGTATACCCCCTCCAGTTTTCCGTTGAGTTTGGGTCCCAAAGCAGCACCATTAAAATGCTTCACAAAGGAGCAATATATCATGGGTACGTGGGGGTCAGAATGGCAGTGTCCTGCGGTCCTGGGCAGTTAATAACACAGTCCAGGTTCTGGGATCTTCCCACAGGAGAAAGGGGACTGAGGACGCTGCAGATGTACTCTGGGTCTGGCTGATCATGGAGATGCTCATCCACATATTCAACCCTTCCACTGATCTGCAGATCCCTCCTGTTTTGAAAAAGAATCTTCACATTCCTGGACATAAGAACCTAAGTAGAGCCTTGTTGGATCTAGCCTGTGGCCAGAGCTTGGAAAAGTTACTTTTTTTGAACTACAACTCCCATCAGCCCAATCCAGTGGCCATGCTGGCTGGGGCTGATGGGAGTTGTAGTTCAAAAAAGTAACTTTTCCAAGCTCTGCCTGTGGCCCATCTAGTCCAGCATCCTGTTCTCCCAGTGACCAATCAGATACCCATTATGGGAAGCCAGCAAGCTGGACCTGAGTGCAAGAGCACTCTTCCTTCCCATGGTTTGCAGCAACTGGTATTCAGAAGCATACAGCCTCTAACCATTGAGGAAGAGCATAGCCAATGTGGCTAGTAGCCATTGATAGCCTTCTCCTCCATGAAATTGTCCCATCCTCTTTAAAAGCCATCTACATTGGTGGCCATCACTGCTCCTGTAGGAGTGAATTTAATCTTTTCACTGTATATTGCATGAAGAAGTGCTTACTTTTGGCTGTCTTGTTGAATATTCCAACATTCACCTTCATTGGATATGTTCTCTCCAGATGTAATTGCCAGCAACCGGCCTTCAGAAGCACATTGTATTCAATGGTAGTCCTGCCCAGCACAGACCCATTGAAATGAATGAACATGACTAACTGAGGAATGTTAATTTAAATGGGTCTACTCAGAGTAGGGATGGAAGGCTATGTTAATCCTACCCCTCCTGTGGTTCCCAGCAACCGGTATTCAGAAGCATACTGCCTCCCACCATAAAGGCAAAGCATAGCCATCGGGGTTAGTAGCCACTGATAGCATTATCCCTCCATGAATTTGTCTAATCCTCTTTTAAAGCCAGCTGAGTTGATGGCCATCACTGCTTCTTGTGAGAGCCAATTCCATAGTTTCACTGTGCACTGAATCTTTCAACATTCATGATTTGATCTGTAGATATCTATTTTTTTAATTGCATTCTGTGTGCGCACAATGCAGTTTCCCCATTGGCAGTTGCTTCTATATGTCAGGCACTTTATCTCTTCTGACTTTTAATAACTTCTGACCAGGCAGCAAGGCTCAGAGGCTTAGGCTGTGTGACACCGTGGGGTTCATTTCCCACAGCACCCTTGGCTGAGGCTGCAATGCCATGCATGCTTACTTGGGAGTAAGTCCTATTGAACTCAGTGGGACTTACTTCTATGTAAACATGTTTCAGATCTGACGTTGAGTGGAAACGGGGTCTGTACATTATTAAGATTTTTTTTTCCCCAGATGCAATATACCTCTGAATGCTAGAAAGTGGGCCCTCAAGGCCAGGCTTTTCTCTTGCTTATAAACTGCACAGAGAGATGTGGCTGGGCGCTGCTGTAAACAGGATACTGGGCTTTTGGTCTGATCCAGGGATTGGAGGCATAGGAAGCTATTTTACTCTGCATCAGACCAGCCTTACTAACTGGCAGCTGAGGATGGAAGGACCTACCCGTTTCAGACCTCTTGGTGTCTCATTTTTTCCAATTCAGTTCACATTTCTGCAGCAATCTGAGATTTTAAACAAAAGATCCTCATGAACATTCTTGTTAGTGCAAATACATATTTTTGTATGCAGTTTTGACTGATGTATACATTTTTGCAAGCCATGTTGTCCAAATATAATGCATTGCTGTCTGTTATTTTCACTAATATTTCCATCCGTTCTCCTACCATATGTGTTGTCAACATTCTTGGAAAATTCGGATATGTGCAAAGGGTCAAAGGATGGCTGCGTTTCAGTTCTCATATTGTTTTGGAAAGTGCAGATTTGACAGATTCGGGTATAAATGTGAACTGAGTTGAATTTCTCCTCTGCCTGTTCTGGCAGCAGCTCTCCAAGGTTTCCGATAGGATTTCTTCCCATCCCTACTTGTACATCCTGGGGATTGAACTTGGGACCTCCTGCATGGAAGGCAGATGCTTTACCACTGAGCTATGGTCCTTCCCCTGCAGATGTAGCTGGACGGCAGCTCCCATCATCCCTGACTGTTGCCCATGCTGGCTGGGGCTGATGGGAATTGGAGTCCCACAACATCTGAGGAGCCAGAGGTTCCTCGTTCCTGGTGATCAGCCGGAGCCTCCCATTTTGGATGTGGTTATGTTGGACTGGCAAAGAGGTCAATGGCAAACCATTCACAAAATTGGCCGTTTACCCTCACCTTGTTTTCTTTTCCTTTCCCTCCACCTCTTTCCCCTTCGGATTCATTCTTGCTGGGAAATGGTGTGCGATTTGAAGGGAAACATAAAATGAAGTTAACGAAATACATACATGATTTAAAAGATGTATAGCCCACTTATTCCATTAGGCTCAAGGCAGCTTCCAACTAGTAAAAAAATCCAATAAGTTCTGATCTTCCTTATTTTTATTATTATTATTATTATTATTGATGGTTTCTATTTGATTTTTTGTCAGCAGCGCTCTACGATGCTTGGCTCGAAAATGCTTGCCTTTGTTTTATTAAGCTTTGCATGCCAGCAGCCTGATTCTATATCTGCTTTCTCAGAAGTCAGTCCCTGTGAGTTCCCTGCCCAGAGGACTGACAATCAATCATCTTAAAACTCTTATTCATTTGCGTATTAAAGCATTCCCAGCACAGGATTGAATCTTTCGATTTTATTGCACATACTCCAGGCGTATGCGTCTAACATCTTGGCTATTTGCCAATTGTTGCTGCATTATGCAAAAAGAAGAGTATATTTCAGCATGATTACATGTCTGTTGCTGCTGCAGTTTATGATAGCTGTGTAATGTTTGGGGATGAATAATCTTTCCATTGCAGTATGTGCACCCTATCTGTATCAATGTTATGACATTTCAGAATCCATCTGTTCCACATCTGATAGTGTAACTCCAGCCTCCCTCAGAATCGCATCTTCAGCATTTTCACTCCACTGTATCCCTTTCACAGCCAAATCAAAGAATCTATTCCATAGGAGCATGTGGCATTTGTTTCAATATATAGTCATGTTTCTTTGCTAAATTAGCCTTGCTTCTCTTGCAGATCTAGATGGCCAGCTCCCATGCCATGTTGGTAGTGCATCACATGAAAGTTACACCTTGCAAGGACATATTTTATTCCTTTTCTTTAATAAAATATTTGTAACCTGACTTTTGATATGTGACTCCGACATGGTGGCGAAGAAAATTCATAAAAATCCATAACATGATTTAAGAACACTATCATAAAACCCCCAAAATAACAACAGCAAATGAACAAGCCGGACCTGCAACAAAATGTTGCAGCATGGAGTTTTTCTGTTCAGCATTCCAGCCATTCCATTTCATTGCCTCTCCCTCCCATCACACACACCACAAGTTTCCCATCCCTGCCCCAGTAGTCAGCTCCCATGCCCACTGAGCATGCTGAGTCCTCTCTGGGCTGTTGATTGGGAGGGGGGAAATTGTCCCCTAAGTGTTTTTTCCTACATATTTTTAGTAGTTCTGCAAACCTCAGGGTTTCTCTGAGCATGATGATATTTCCGTTTCTGCATCTGGGTGTTGCTTCTTTTGACTACACAAAGACTGGCACACAGATAATTGAATCACTATCAGTAACAGATCAGGAGCTGGGAACCTTTTTAACCCAAGGGCCACATTCTCTTCTAGACAACCTTCCGAGGCCCACATGTAAAATTTTCCTTTGGACAGTAGGCTGCTTTCTACACACAGCCCTCCATATCCTCCATCCAGACCAGAGAGAGATATGGTCAGAGTCCAATGATGCATTCCAGCCAAGCAAACACACTCAAGGAGGGTGAAAATCAGGGCTGGTGGGAGGGTGATGAGAATCAGAGCCCAAATATCACAGCCATCCCAACCCCTAAGGTAGATGGTGGATCTTCAACTACAACTCCCATCATCCCTGACCATTGGCCCATGCTGACTGGGACTGATGGAATTTGGAGTCCAGCAATGTCAGAGAGTCACAGGTACCCCAATCCCTAATGTGGTTCCTCAACTGCAACTCCCATCATCCCTGCCCTTTGGTCATGTTGACTGGAGCTGATGGGACCTCCAGTCCAACAACGTCTGGAGGACCCCAGGTCCCCCCCTCTATTATGAAGACAGTGCTGCGTCAACAGTGAGCTTCTCTCCTTCTTCTATGATGACTTGCAGCTGCTAAAAAAATGACAGCTGTCTGACACAATGTCCTCCTTTGCATCTGGGCAGCCTATCCACTGGGGTTGGGGGGAGAGAGTGATTACAAGAGAGCATCTCCTTTTAAAAAGGAAAAAGGGAAGAAAACACATACAGTGCACAAGCAGGTAGGGCTTAAGTTTCTTCTGCTTGAGGTTATTCCTATAATTAGGTAACTAAATTTGGAGGATAATTGTGGCAGATTTCATGAGTGTTTCCTTGTACACCGCCCAGACCAGAGAGTGTAATTCGTGCCCTGGAATTAATGCCGTCTGATGTGCCTCTCAACAAGACCTCCGCACCTGACCTCTGGATCCTTCCTTCGCAACCAGCAATCTGTCAGTGGAAGGATCAGCCAAGTTCACTCACGCAATTCTTTACAGGTCTAAACACCATCAGCCTCCACCCCCAGGGAGATGCTTATCCTATTAAGAGAATCATTTTCCTAATTTATTCTTGGTTACTAAATTCCTAATTGCATAATTAGGCAGTAGATTTTTGTTGTTGTTGTTTTGCTATATGGGTAACTATAGCCTTCCAGAGCTCGCTGCTTCCCCCCCCCTTTGAAAAGTCTTGACATAAAAATAGAGGATAAATCAAGGGAGGTACCATTGCTATATTGGTCTCCTTGAAGAGAAAGATGAGTAGCCTAATCCTATGTACTATAATCCTGTATATCCTATGAAACCTACTCAGAAGTACACAGGAAGGTGCCTTCTACTAAGTCAGACCATTGGCACATCTAATTTAGATAGGCAGAAGCTCTCCAAGCTTTCAGACCGGGGTCTTTCCCAGCCCTACCTAGAGATGCTGGGAATTGAATCTGGGACCTTCTGCATGCAAAGCAGATGCTCTACCACTGGGCTATGGTCCTTCTGGGGCTGATGGGAGTTAGTGTCCATCCAAGAACATGGAGAAGGGCTGTAGTTCAGTGGAAGAGGAACTGTTTTGCATGCAGACAATCCTCAGGTTCAATCACTGGCATCTCCAGGAAGGGCTGGGAATCTCTCCTGCCTGAAACCCTGGACAGCCACTGCCAGTCAGTGTGGACAATAACATGCTGGATGGATCAATGATCTGACATACTATATGGCAGCTTCCAGTGGAGACCAGTGGCTCCAATGTTAGTGGGACAGTGAATCCACTCCAGGTTCTAGTCCACATTTTGAAGGAGCTGTCCAAGGTACTGAACCTAGTCTGGGAATAGGTTTCAGCACCTTGCACAGCTCTTTGAAAGTTTGGACTAACACCCAGAGTGGAGTCACTGTCCCATTGTCATCGGAGTCACCAGTCTCCATTGGCAGCTTCCTATGCTCTTCCTATGTCCTAACATCTTGAGGGCTGCAGGTTCCTCATCCCTGGTGTAGAGAATTTGTACAAAATGCAAGTGTGTTGCTTCAGTTATAAAGGGTGGATGTAGGAAGCTGCCTTATAACAGGTCAGATTATTTGTCAGTCTAGCTCAGTATAGTCTGTTCATGCTCTCCAGAATTGTCTGTCTATGGCAGAGGCTTTTCCAGTCCCCTGCTACCTGATTGTTTAAACCAGAGATACCAGGACTTGTATCTTGGATCTTCTGCATGCAAAGTGTTTACTTTGCCATTGAGCTGTGGTCCCTAGGGACACTTGAAGACTGCGATCTCTGCTTTTTCCCATATATGCATTGGCTTGATCTGTAACTCCCAGACATCAGCACTCAGTGATCCACTAGCTCTTGCACTTCCCAAATGTTAAGACCAGAGCTTGGAAAAGTTACTTTTTTGAACTACAGCTCCCATCAGCCCAATCCAGTGGCCATGCTGGCTGAGGCTGATGGGAGTTGTAGTTCAAAAAAGGAACTTTTCCAAGCTCTGGAAGACATAGCTTTAAAAAAAAACCAAAATCAAAATGCATTTTAAGATGTGCATTTGGAGAGAAGTACCTTTAGAAATACGTAGTTTGAGAGATCATATGTTTTGGAATACCTATTTAAAAATGCATTTCAATGCGGATTTTCATGCAGTTTTTTTTAAATTGCAGATTAATGCTGAATGGGAAGTTTATTTCACCCTGTTTTGCATTAATCTCTCTCTCTCTCTCTCTCTCTCTCTGCATGCACATACACATACACACAAAAGAAAATTCACATTGAAATGTTTATTTAGAAATTCGTACATATTTCTAAATGTATTTTCTCTTAGGACTCTTCCGGACAACCTTTTCATTCTGTTTATTGACTTCATGATGATTTGTGCTCATGATGCTATTGGGGTGATTGCATGCAATCCCGCTTTCAATACTGTTTCTGTCTGCAAAGGTTTTGTGGCAGTCACATGGCTTCATTCCTCATCAGTGCATATCCTGTAACATCCTGCTGAAATCCTGGAACATTCTAAACCACCAAATTTGGGGGCTTATTCTTGTCCTGCTTTTGTTGCACTATAGCTCCTCCAGACAGCAGTGATGCGGTGGCATTGGGGAAACACTGCTGAACAACCAATTGAGCAGAATAAATCCACCACTGATGCACTGTTATTGTGTCAAGGACATGTCGCCGAATGTACCTGCAATAAAAGACCTGCCCAAAGGGGCCCTTAATATACATACTCTATAACCTTTGGTGATGTGTTTTTTGAGCAAAGAACTTCACTGGAACATTGAAAGCCTGTGGATAACCAAATTGCAATATTCATCTGTCAGGTGTGGATTAACTTGTCAGTTCATACCAAAATTCACAAACACCCAAATCCTCAAGCAGGCAAAAACATCCATGGAAGGGATGCACCAGGGCTGATGAAAGTGGCCTGGGGAGAGAGGGCGTGACTGGGAAGATGGTGTGGCCTGGGGATAGTTTCAAAGGACAGGCAGAGGCTTGGTAGATGTAGTGCCCTCAAGTCGATTCCGACTTATGGCGACCCTATGAACAGGGTTTTCATGAGGCCAAGAGGCAGCGACTGGCCCAAGGTCACCCAGTGAGCTTCATGGCTATGTGGGGATTTGAACCCTGGTCTCCCAGGTTGTAGTCCAACACCTTAACCACTACACCACACTGGCTCTCTAGAGGCTTGGAGGGCTGCATTTATCCCCTGAGCTCGAGGTTCCTAACCCCTGAAATACAGTAAGACTTCTGAGTAAACATATGTAGGACTTCACTGTTTATCTCATCAATCAAGATTTCCTTTAACTGGATGACAGCCTTAGTTATAAAAATGTGGTAGTAAATTGGCTGGGGAATGCATAATCTAATAAGCAGACCGGTCCTTCCTTTCTGAGGGTGTATTGTTCTAGTAAAACTAGATTGTTGTATATTTTTCTCTCTCCAGATGCTGCAGCTTGTCTCACTTTTACTTTGCTCTAAGACAGTTCCAGACATCATATAAAAAAGAAAATAGATTTCTGCAAAGGATTTTGACACGTAACTTTACTCTTAACTTCATGATAGCCTTCTTGATCTTCCATATCGGTCGAATCAAAACAACCAAATACTTACAGGAAAGATTAGAGTGTGTTCTTTTCAAAGCCCTTAAATATATCAGTTGGGGGACAATTCCAGTTAGAAAGGCCCCATCCCTTATCTGTGTTCAGAAGGTCAGCCAGAAGTGCGAGAGGTTATCCCTGTCTTTTAAGGTCTTCCATTGCAGAATTTGTCCTTGACCCTTACCCATTAGAGAATCCAACATGAGCAAACGACGATGAGTGGTTGACGGTGCAATCCTATACATATCTTTAAAGGTGTTTTCAGTCTCACTGACTTCAGTGGCTGGGTAATAGGGACTCCACCATTTTTCTTAGGGTAGAAGAAAGAAGTACCTTGAGAAATGCTAGCACAGCCTTGGCCAACCGGGTACCCTTCAGCTGTTTTGGACCACAACTCCCATCAGCCAATGTGATGTAGTGGTCAGAGTGTTGGCCGGGGACCTGGGAGACCAGGGTTCAAGTCCCCGCTCAGTAATGAAGCTCATTGTTTGACCTTGGCCTGTTCATAGTGATGCTGGCTGACCTAACTCACAGGATTGTTGCGAAGATAAAACTGGGGATGGGGAGAAGCTCCTTGGAGGGACAGTGGGATAACAAGGTAAGAATAAATAAAACATAAATAGTAATTTACCATGCTGGCTGAGGATGATGGGAGTGTAGTGTCGGACTGGGACCTGGGACCCCAAGGTTCAAATCCCCGCTCAGCCATGAAGCTCACTGGGTGACCTTGGGACAGTCACTGTCTCTCAACCTAACCTACCTAGCAGGGTTGTTGTGAGGATAAAACTGGGAGGGGGAGAGCCATATTTGTACACCACTTTGAGCTCCTTGGAGGAAAAATGGGATAGGACAGTAACATCATCATCATCATCATCAACAACAACAACTGGAGGGGTCCATGTTGGCAAAGGCTGTGCTAGCAGTAGTGTAAGCATTCGGGATGAAGAGGTGTTGGTGGTGTTGGAACAATATTACTTTAGAAAAAGCAACGCTCCATATCTGAGGCCAGCCAGGGAGTCGGTTGAACACTTCCTCCCCTTGGAGGCATAATTCTATTCTCTTGTTTCCCCCTTTCCAATACCTCCCTCCACTGAGCTGCAGAAACAGCTCCCTGGTTTGCGTCGTGCAATGTGGAGAGAGGGAGCGGAATATAGTCTATTTCTATAACAAGATCAACAAGGAGATGTGATCTGAAGGTGCATCAGAAATGTCGGTGTATGGCTTTAAAAGGGGATTGGACAACCCTGTGGGGGATAAGGATGTCAGTGGCTGCCAGCCATAGTGGCTATGCTCCAGAGCTTGGAAAAGTTACTTTTTTAAACTACAACTCCCATCAGCCCCAGCCAGCATGGCCACTGGGTTAGGCTGATGGGAGTTGTAGTTCAAAAAAGTAACTTTTCCAAGCTCTGCTATGCTCTGCCTCCATAAATGGATCATCACCTTGTAGTGGTGAGTGGGCTTGTGTGTTCCACTGAACCCTATGAGCAATGCCATCAGGAGTCATGTGCTCCCAGCAGGGTCACCCATGGCGGTAAGGTCAAGGGAGAGGAACCAGACAAAGAACAATTCAAGAATGTCCTCAATGGCAGAACAGGCAGATGATAACAATGTGTATGTTACAACAGCTGTGAGGGTGGATGAAGGCTGCAGCAGATCAAAGCCTTCCAAACGTCGTGGTACCCATGCCATTGGATCAAAGCCTTTTTTCTGTCAAGATTGTGTGGAGTCTGGAAAGGTTTCTATCAGGGGCAGGAGCATTTTGCAGCCCAAGGACCACATCCCATTTGGGGCAACCTTTGGAAGGCCACATGCAAGTGGTGGGCAGAGCCAGAGGCAAACATCAGCAAAGCAATGAGTGTGAATTTTGCCTTTGTCCACAAAGCTACGTTTCACCAGGCACTCACACACTCTTCTCCGTCCTTCATCCAGACAAGCCCAAGGCATTATCAGAGTTCAAGGACAGAGTTCCAATCCGGCAAAAGCACTCAAAAGCAAATCAAAACTGTTGGCGGGTGGGCTCGAGGAGGGTGTGTGACCTGGGGAGAGAACTAAAGGGACAGAGAGAGATTCCTAGAAGGCTGCATTTGGTCTCTCTTAGTCTAATCTCATTTTATCTCCTTTTTTTTGGAAATAAGAAAGTAACATTTGTCTATAGGAAAAGTATGTCAATAAATAACCTTTGATATTGTAGCAACATCATAAGCTGGATCTATTGGCAGGGTGGGCTGGGGACAGGGAGGGGCCCCTCTGAGCTTGCGGGACCTCGGCCGATACCTCATCTGGCCCACTGCTGGACCCAGGCCTGGGCTTTTATCTCCAATGCCCTACTCTCTCCCTTCAGTTAAAATAACTGAAAAAGCCACTTTAAATCACACAGGTACTGAACTGTGGGTGCATTTGTGGTGCTGAGAGCAGGCAAAGTGAGGGGCATTAAGAGGACAAACCTGGCAGCATTTGGAAGTGAATCGTTCTCATGCTGTGCAAAGGTACAAGAGAAAAACATCAATTTTTAAAAAGTCCTGTGGACAATTTGCCCTGCTGCAGGTATCAGTCTTCATATCCATCTCCACAAATGCACATACTTCCCCCCAGCACAGGTCACGAACCTCTTCCTAACTCAACACAGAGGTGCAGTCAGGATCTATGTGCCTCTGGGTCCCCCTTGCATTTCATCTCCATAACTTTCATCTCATTTTCACCACTGCTGCAATCACATCACTTTTTATTCAAAGGGAAGGGAACTTTCAAAGCCCCCCATCAAATCCTGCTCGAAGGGATCAATGTCCTCCACAGGCTGAATTTAATACTTAAATGCCTTCATGCCCAACTGTCACAACAGTCACACGTAGGAATTTCAGGGCAAAAAACCCAACTTATTTTAACAGAGTTTGGCTGTATACACACACCATATATTTAAAGCACACTTAAAGCATAGGAATTCCTCCAAGGAATCCTGGGAAATATAGTTTACTCATCACAGAGCTAAAATTCACAACCCCCAATAACAAACTACAGCTCTTAGGATTCTTTGGAGGACATTGTGGTTGAAATGTATGGTGAAAAAATGCTTACATTAGGAGAAGTTTACCCCTAAAATTCTGGTGAGTTTTCACAAGGGCTTTTTTAATTTAAAAAATGCAAGCTGATGTGGAAATGTGGGGACCAAATTTAAATTGGGAAAATGAAGAACTGAAAGAGAAAGCAAACATGACAAATGCTCCCATCTCTAGGCTTTACCCACAGAGGATTTAAATGGAGGAGACAACCCAGTTTTATAGACTTCTCTAGACCTTCCTTAACTTTTTGCTCATTTGAGTGTCCCCTGGAGTCAGGCAATGATGTGGTCTAAGCCAGGCTGGTTGGTGGCCACGTTGCAGAGCAGGCAAACACAGATCCAACAGACAGATCGAGGAATGGTCATAGCTCAGTGGTAGACCATCTGCCTTGCATACAGAAGGTTCCAAGTTCAACCCCCAGGATCTCCAAGTAGGGCTGGGAGGGAACCCGGCCTGAAATCCTAGAGAGCCACTCAATGTAGACACTCCTGAGCTAAATGGACCAATAGTCTGTCTCAGTGTAAGGCAGCTTCCTATGTTCCAAAGAGCCAAGGGGATAGGACATGGTCAATGATGGACTGGTGGTCTGTCAACCTCATGAGACACTCCCCCCTCAACATCTGTAAAATGGGGGCAAGGATACTGATCTCCATTGCAGAGTTGCTTCAAGAACTGTAACAAGATAATGTGATGCATTTTGAATATCTGAGGCTGTGTTCCTATGCAAATTTACCTAAGAGTAGGGATGGAAAGATCTGCTAATTTTGATTCTCTCCGTTTCTCATTTTTCCAGTCTTGAATTCATTTTTCCACATTTCTGCAGCAATGTACAGAATTACAAAAATTCCTCGGCATTTTAGTGCAGATTTCTTAAACACATTTGTGTGTGCAGATTTGATTGTACCTATTTTTGCAAGCAATTTCTCCTAGTACTATGTATTGTGTGTTATTTTCATGAATATATTCATTTTTAAGCACATTTTCCCTGAATACATGCATTTTTATAAACATTGCTTGGGTGGAGAATGGCATTGCAAAATTCAGATAAGTGCAAATTTTGGGTAGCTGTGATTCGGTTCTCATATTGTTTTGGAAAATGCAATTTTTATAAATTTGGCTTTAAATGAAAACTGAATCAAAATTTTGCCTTAGACTTACCTGGGAGTAAGCTCCACTGAATGTCTGATTAGACATGTACATTTACTTACTTACTTACTTACTTACTTACTTACTTATTTATTTATTTATTTATTTATTATTTGATTTATATCCTGCCCTTCCTCCAGGCAGGAGCCCAGGGTGGCAAACAAAAGCACTAACAACTTTAAAACATCATAAAAACAAACTTTAAAACACTTTAAAACAAAACATCTTTTAAAAAAATTCTTTAAAAAAGCTTTCAAAACATCGTCTAAGATTAAAAACATTTGTAAAAAGAAGGTTTTTACATGTAGATTGTCCTGTGGAATTGCTATATAAATGCTATGGGAAAGTGATCTTGAGATACCCATTGTGGAGAAAGAATGGTTTAATATATGAAAGGCTATTAAGTGTATGTCAGTTTTTCTCTGTGCAAAGCACAGCTACAAATTGGTGTTCAGATGGTACTTAGCAACAGCAAGATTTAAGAGGTTGTTTCCTCTTTGTTCAGTATTAATGCTGGGAATCTTAAGGCATCTAGAGCAGACATTTATCACACGAAGTGGGAACGTCAATATGCGCAAACATATTTAGATGGTAGGCCATGCAGTCCATTTAAATCCTTTGCTTATCTTTTTCAGTCTGGCACAGGCCAGTTGACCAAGAATAATGAAGTTACTGGGTTTTGAATGTCTTAATTGCCGCACTCTGGGACAAACCAGCTTAATGTTTCTGTGCATAAGGGCAGGAGAAGAGCTGGATCAGGCCCAAAGCCCATCTAGTCCAGCGTCTTGTTCTCACAGTGGCCAATCAGATTCCTCTCTCCTGCCTCTCCCTCGCTAGGCAACTACTACAGCTTGGCAGGCCTTTGCTGGACACCTGTTGCGCATGCGCACGGGGATCTGGCAGCTGCAAAGGTGTGGGAGACTGCAATCAGCAGCAATGATGATTCTGCTGTAAAGGAGAGGAGAGGGGTGTGCTCCAGGCCAGCAAGGGGAAAGGTGGCCCATTGTAGGCCTGCCTCTCATCAGGCCCCTCAGATACCTGTTGCTGGACCTGCTGTTTACTCTTCAAGAATGCTACGCTCTTCATTATTATTATTGTTGTTGTTGTTGTTGTTGTTAGCATTAGCATTAGCATTTATTAGTCACTTTGTCCCAAAAATAGGACTCAAAGGAATGTACAAAAAGGAAAACAAACACATTGCATATGAAATAGCTTACAGCAAGTCAAACAATGTCAAAAACAATATCAAGTGAAATAATACAATAATAGAGAAAAAACAAATGGCAAATATAACAGCAACACAAAAACCATCGCAACACTATAAATATCACGCAACTCATTGTAACAATCCTATTACACAGCTAGTCAATATGGCAAACGTAGAAAAGAAGTAACACAATTTCAACTTCAACTTAGCTACTAGAACCACCCCAACCACCCTCATGTTTTTTCTGCTAATATATAGTCTGACCAGGAGAAGGTAGAGAGCTACAAACTCACCAGCTTGCACAAAAACTGCACAGTTTTTCCAAAACTTTTGGAATTTCAGCTTAGCGGGGGTTTTTATTTTCTAAAATTGAGATTCTTAAGAGTATGCGCATTTGACATCCTCACTTTGCCCTCTGTTTGTTTCTCTTCCATTCCTTTGTTATCCTCATTTCTTTTTATCTGGATTGTATGCCTTTTGGGGCAGGGACATTTTATTGTTTTATTTTATGGGCAGTGTCATGTGCATCCAATGGTGCTGAATAAATAAATAAATAAATAAATAAATAACAACAGTTCCCATTCTACTCCCATTATACAAATATTATTTTAAAGATTGTGCCTCTCGCTTTATTTAAAAAAATGTATTTCCTAAGTAGCCAATATTCAATTTGCATAAGTGAAAGGAGGGGTGGGTAGAGAACTCTTCAATCAAGAGCACACTTATTTAAATGCTCCTTATCTCGTAGCATAGAGCATCCAGAAGCACTGTCAAGAGGGTGGTGTTTTGCATTTTTCTGCTTTTTTTTGCACAGAAATGGTTCCAACTTTACGCGTTAACTCTGCATTTCATGGAGATTCCTTTTTTTCCTAACTTTTGAATGTCTCATTACCAGTGCCACTAACATCATTATACCCTATTAAATTGATATAACAAGTCTAAAATGATAACTGAGAGCTAGAGTTTTACAGTTAAAAGAAGAAGAAGACGCTCTTTGCCAGATCATGGAAACTTGTAAGGAATAGTGTTGTGATGTTGAGTTTTGGCAGGATATCCCTGCAGGGATGTGGAACGTTTTTCGGCCTGAGGACCGAAATATAGGGCTGTGCACTGGGTCTGGATGAATCCTGGATTCTCAACTGAACTAGGAAATGTGGGTCAGCCCAGAATTTGGCTCAAATGGGTTGAGGCAGCCCTGGATAGGCCCCGGTGAGAGCAGGTCCACCCAGAATGCTCCAGGGCTGTCAAAAGGAGGGAGGTCCAGCAACGAGGAGCAGGGTATAGTCATCCAAGGTCTTGGGAGGGGGGTCTTAGACCTTTTACTTTTTTGGGAGCAGGGTCCCACCAGGGTCCCTATGTCTCCAGCATCCTGTGAGCATGAAAGGGGAGCATCTTAGCTACTGAGAAGAATCTTCTAACATGCTTCCTTGATCTTTCCTGCTGACTGGAGCCAATCAGAGTGAAAGGAGGTGAGCCAGCCATGGAGAAGAGTCTTCTCCGCAAAAAAAAGGGGGGGGAGAGGCTATGGCTAACATGAAGGGACCCTGCACTTCTGAATGTGCCACTAAACTACTGACAAAGAGTTGTGCGGAAGAAGGAGAGGTCCAGGCAGGCTGCATGCCTCTTCTTCATCCCCCTTCGTGTTTTCTCACTCCTCCCTCCCAATCTGATTGCCCTGCCCCTCTTGTTGCACTCTTCCGGTTTGCCTGTCCCATTCTGACATTTCCCCTCTCCAGACTGCACTGTATACAAGCAGAGGAGCCATAGCTCACTGGCAGAGCACATGCGTTGCATAGTGAAGGTCCTAGGTTCAATCCCTGGCTTCCCCAGTTATAAAAGGTGTGGGCATCAGGTGATAGGAAAGGCCCCTGCTGGACACTGAGGAGAGCAGATAGGATTAGCCTCGATGAAGGGTAGGGAGTCTCAGGCCCAGGAGCCAAATGCGGCCCTCCAAGCCTTGCGGTTTGGCCCTCAGGCCTCTCCCCACACCACACCCACCTTCCCCAGGCCACACCTCTCGCTGGCCCGGCTTCACACCCTCTTTGAGTGATTTTGCCTGGCTGGAGTGTGTCCTTGAACTTGGATGATGCCTCTTGTTTGCCTGGATGGAGGACAAGAGAGGGGTGTGCGAGTGCAGCGGCGGCTAGTGCCCATTGGGACTGGTGGGGCAGAAGGGAGAGAGCTCAACCGTAGGTGGAGCCAGAGCCAATGAAAGGCAGAGCCAACTCATTCTAGTTTTGACCCCATCCTTTTCTTCCCTTCTGGGATGTACAAGGGCGGCTCTGAGACTAAGGAGGAGGAAGCTGGTGGGAAGTGCCACCCCTCCTGGACTGGTTGTGAGTAAGAAGACAGGCAGGTGGGGGCTGGCTGAGGGTGGTCAGGCAGTGCCCCATTCACCCTAATGAGCTAGTGTCTACTGTGTATGTAGAAACAAGTCTACTGTGCAAAGTTAACATTCACATTCATTGTTCTGCCCACTTTTGTCACTGGCCCTGCCGACCACTGGCATGTGGACCCAGGAAGATTGCCCGGGAGGGAATGTGGCCCTCAGTTTGAAAAACAGCACCATATCCTTGGCCTGGATATACGCATCTTATTTGACATGGTAGAAAGCACCTTCCGAGGTTCCGGTCTATATCTTCTGTTTTGAAAAGGTGGCTCTGTTAGGATGGGAAGGACTGAAGCGGCTGTTTTGCTCACCACTGATCATTTCTCTCCCTCTCCCTCCAGGCCTTTAAAGATCCTGTTCTTTGCAATCAGAACGGCAAACATTTCAAATTGTTTATGAAAATGACCCCCTTCGTTGGGAACACATAAAGCATTTATGAGCATAAAGCAACATTTCCCTAATTAATACCTCTGAGAATTTTTTTTTATTATTTAATGGCTTCCTAATGCTAAATTGGCTTTAGTATTGTGGTAAAATATGTTAACTACCCTGCTAGTCTGACTTGACAGATGAAAAGGAGAGAAAATTAATCTGTCACCTTCAGTTCTCATGTCACCTTAGATTATGCTGTTTCCTGTATTTACATAATACAAGGACATTTGGCGTTGTTACTAATTGCATGAACATCTGAAAGAGCTTCATGTTCGCCTCGGTTATCCGCACTGATCTTTCTGTACAAGAGACCACCACACATAGAGATGTGACAGACTCGCTGAAGTGACTTCCAGACTGTTTTGTATTTTGCAGGACGGATTCGAGCACTTACCAGAAATTCAGGTTTGCACAACTAACATGGATAAAAGTGCTCTGAGTTACACCAGATGACCTGTTTATTGAGCATTCATCCTGATGGGTTTGCACAAGGCTAATGTGGTAGACAGACTATGCCCAGACTTTATTGAGCATTTGTTCTGATTTGTAAACTGGGAGGCTATACAAAAATAAGTATAAAATATATAGGAACATAAGAGGAGCCATGCTGAATCAGCCCAAAGGCCCATCTAGTCCAGCATCCTATTCTCACAGTGGCCAACCAGTTGCCGATGGGAAACCCACAAGCAGAATGCAAAGAGCAGTCTCACCTCCTGTGCTTTCCAGCAACTGGTATTCAGATGTATGCTGCCTCTGACTGTGGATGCAGTGCATAGCCATCTTGGCTAGTAGCCATTGATAGCCTTTTCCTCCATGAATTTGTCTAATCCTCTTTTAAAGCCATTCAAGTTGATAGCCATCATTGCCTCCTGTAGAAGTGAATTCTGTCATCTGGCTATGTGCTGTGGGAAGAAGGACTTCCTTTGGTCTGCCCTGAATCTTCTGCTTCCTTGGATGTCCACGAGTTCTAGTGTTATGAGAGAGGGATTCATTCTGCCTTCATCCTGGTTTGCTTGGAGGGTATTGATGTGTCTGCCCATTAGTCATTCATGCACCCCCACTTTTCAGTGTATTTGTCCATTTTTTCCAAAAAACAAAGAAGTCTGTGGTTTTGTTAACTGGATTTGTTGTTGCTAGGGTGACAGAGCATTCTAATCCACTGTAGTTGAGCATGCCTACATTTCTGGTATGCACTTGAATCCTTCCCACAAAATAGTGACATTCTATAGGCACTCACTGTTGCTCTGTGGAGCCTCAAACCCAGCAACCAAATATAGCCCTCTGGGCCTCTCTATCCGGCCCTCCAGACTCTCTCCAGAGTCATTTTGTATTGATCCATGCCCCATATGCACTATACATTTACAACAGTATTGTACCACCTTAAACAGTCATGGATTTCCCCAGTGCATCCTGGGAATTGTAGTTTGCTAACTGTGCTGAGAGTTGTCAGGAGACCCCTGTTCCCCTCACAGAGCTACAATTCCCAGAGTTCCCTGGGAAGAGGGATTGATTGTTAAACCACTCTGGGAATTGTAGCTACAGGCATTTGGGTCTCCCAGTGGGTTGGGAGGTCTGGGTAAAGGTGATGGCCACCTTCTGCAAAGGCTTGGAGGGTTAGCTCAAATCTCCTTCCGACTTTCTCACTCAATCCAGATCCAAGCAATTTAGCCCCACTTTGACCAAAGAAGATGGGACAAGGGCCTCAAGAAGAATCCCATAAGAACATAAAACGAACCTGCTGGACCAGGCCAATGGCCCATCTAGTCCAGCATCCTGTTCTCCAGGTGGCTAACCAGATGCCTATGGGAAGCCCACAAGTAGGACATGAGCACAAGAGTACTGTCCCCTCCTGCAGTTTCCAGTAACTGGTATTCAGAAGCATACAGTCTCTTACCATGGAGGAAGAGCGTAGCCAGTAGCCACTGACAGCCTTATCCTCTGGGAATTAGTCTCATCCTCTTTAAAAGCCATCCAAGTTGGTGGCCATCACAGCCTCCTATAGGAGTGAATTGCGTAGTTTAACTGCATGAAGAAGTGCTTTCTGTTGTCTGCCCTGTTGAATTTTCCTTCACTGGATGTGCACGAGTTCTAGTGTTATTGAGAGAGGGACAAAAACTTTTCTTTATCCGCTTTCTCCAGGCCTCATCTCAAAAAGTCAGAAAGCCCCCCCCCCCCACGATTCTTCTGGAAGCAAGGAGATCTCTTATGAAGGCTCTCAGGGCTGGAGGCAGAGTTTGGAAAAGTTACTCTTTTGAACTGCAACTCCCAACAGCCCCAGCCAGCATAGCCACTGGATTGGGCTGATAGGAGTTTTAATTCAAAAAAGTAACTTTTCCAAGCTCTGGCTGGAGGGCAAGGCAAGACAGGCTGAAACAGTCCTCCCTTGCTGGCAAACACAGTCTGCTGTCTAGTTTAGGTGCTGCTAACGGCGGTCCCTTCTTAGGGTTTTTTTTTTTTAAAAAAAACTTTAAACCGGACAACTGAACAACCCTTCAAATAGAGAACTGGCCCTCTGAGCCCTTCAAATAGAGGAGTGTCCTCTGAAGTAGGACACATGTCCACATTAGCATCTGAAGAAAGTGCAGAAACTCCCAGGTTCAACCCCTAGCATCTCCAGAGTGTGCTGGGAATGTCCTTGTCTAAAATCTTTGGATGTCCCTGCCAGTCAGTGTAGATTATATTGAGCTTGATGGACCAGTGGTCTGACTCATTGCAAGGCAGCTTCTTACGTTTCTCACATACTGATAAGGATTTGAGGCTGAGGCTGAAAGGAGATTTACCCAACACTTCCTGTCTTTTCGTTGCGAGGAAGACTCTCTGATTCCATATTGTGGATTGAGCAACACAGTCTATAGAACACACTTGTTCTTCACAGTCACAGAAGTAAGCAAAGCAAAGTCCAGAAGTGTTTACTACAACAATGTGAGGGTGTATATTTCCTTAAGGAAATCCTATGTTTCAGCAAGAACCGGTACTTAATATTATGCAAACAAGGGGAAAAAAGGAAAAAGGATATGTTTTTCGAGGAACACATCCCAAAACAACATTATTACTAATCTCTGTGTCTGATTTTCTCCATTTATCATCCTAAAGGTCAGGTCCTCTACTCAGCTTCTAGCTGATGGGACAGAAGCATACATTTTAAAAAATGGCAAAACTGCCCTTTGCGCCTCCATTTAGTTGTCAAATGAACGACTCAGCAAAGGGCATGCGTACCTTCATGAAAATAACAAGGAATGCAAAACAGATGCCGGGGGGGGGGGGGAAATCTTTACAGCCCTTATCGTTGAGAGGTGGAAGTCATCTGTTAGATGATTGGGTTTTGCCAGGGCTGGGCAATTTTCTAATTGGTAATTAGGTTCCCATTTATCTGCCTTCTGGGTAAGTTGTGCCACAGCCGAAGGATGAAGAATGCTGCCAGTTTTGGTTAATGCAAGAACATTGTACCCAGGAGATACATCCTCCTGTTATTTATGTCTCATGCGGATCTTATTAGTGCAAGGCTGTCCACTGTATGAGACTGAAGAAGGGTGGATTTCTTCCCTTTTCCAATCCTAGAAACGTAGGAGCCTGGGAAGCTGCCTTGTGCCGAGTCAGACCATTGGTGTGTCCAACTCAGTTTGGCTACACTGACCGGTAGCGGTTCTCTGGGAATATAGAAAGGGTTCTCTACCTGGAGATGCCGGGGATTGAGCCAGGTTCCTTCTGCATGCAAGGCAGATGCTTCCCCACTGAACTATGTCTCTTTCCCATTCTTTGGCTTATAATAGGTGTCTGGACAGCATACTGCTCCTCCCACCCAGCGTCTGATATAGGTGGTGGTTGGGGATGGAAAGAAATGTCAGTTTCGGTTCTCTTAGCTTCTTGTTTTTCCAGTCTTAAATATAGTTCTCCACATTTCTGCAGCAACTTGAGATCTTTTTTTTAAAAAAAAATCCTTGTGAATATTTTCCAGCATTTTATTGTGAATTTCTCCTAATACACATTTTACATGCAGTTTTGATTACTTTTTGCAAGCAATTTCTCCTCATCCAATGCATTTGTGTATGTTGTTTTCACTCATATATTCATTTTATGCACATTTCCCCCTAAACGTATGCATTTTTGTAAACACTTGTTTGGGTGGTGAACTGCATTGCAAAATTCGAATAAGTGCAAATTTCAAAGGACGGCTATGTTTCAGTTCTCATATCATTTCAGAAAGAGCAGATTTGATGGATTTGGCTTGAAATGAAAACGGAATTTAATTTGTTTCCCATCCCTAGTGGTCAGGGCCAGCTCCAGGCATGCGGGGGCCCTTGGGCATCAGCTTGCCCTGGCCCCCCAGTGTGTGTGTGTGTGTGTGTGTGTGTGTGTGCACACGTGCATATGTACGTACGCCCCCCCCGCACACACCCCACAGCCCCCCTACCTGTCTAGTCTTTACCATTGCCCTTAATGAAGATGGCGGCCAGGGTTTCTCTAAGGGGAATGAAGCCTCCGCCGCCATCTTTGTTGATGGCACTCGTGTGTGCTACGCGCGCACATCTCTGCCATCAACTAAGACGGCGGCAGCAGCTTCAGTACCTTAGGGAAGCTGCGGCCTCCATCTTCATTAAGGGCAATGCTAAAAAGCCGGCTGACAGGTAAGTGGGGTGTGGGGGGGGCACGGATCATGGAAGGGGAGCGGAGGGCCCCGGGGCCCCTCAGGGGCTCCTGTAGCTCCGGGGCCCTCGGGCCAGTGCCCAACCTGGCCGCCCTTTAGAACTGGCCCTGCTAGTGGTAGTGTGTGGCCTTATGTCCTGCCACAAGAGATGATTTGGGATGCTGGGGGCCAATGGCCATCTGCACACAGCCTAACCCTCCGGTTATTCACCTACAGGGGGGTGGCCTGGGATATGCTCTATAAGGATTTATAAAATATCTGTGCTTGGCACTCATCCTGCTCTCTTTCTCTCACCATGAAGGGAAAGGAAGAGAACAGGATGAATGCCAAGCACTGATATTTTGTAAGTTTCCCCCCATTCAATTTTAACATTTGATTTGATGGCAGGGGTGGAGAACCTGTGGCCCTCCACAGGTTGGACCCCCAACTCTCATCATCCCTGACCATTGGACATGACGACTGGAGCTGGTGGGAGTTGGAGTCCAACGACATCTGGGGAGCCACAGCATCCCCAATCCCATGTTACGGTTCTAACGTTTAGCTACCTCAACCCCCCACCCACCCAGCCTTCACAATGGGGTAGCAGGCTAAAAATGATCACATAAACAAACTTGACAGCTGATGGGGGGAACCACTCTAATGTGTCAAAATGCTTTCCTTCTGCCTCTGTTTCTTAAAACCTTCTTTTTGTCTCCTGTAACTCAGCTTAAATCCCTGTGTGTACAATTGGAGAAAAGTGAACACCTAGAAGTGCAAGTGTAATCCATGTGTGTATGTATGTTTACCTGATGTGCCACCACCTGCATACAATGGAACACAGCAAATAATTAGAGGCTCTGTGAACAGGAGTGGCTCTTCCACATGCTGAATTGCAAAAATGTTACTGTTGCCGAATGAGGGGTCAGCCTTTCCTAATAGAGAGTGGTCACAGTAATGGCCTACTGTTATAGACATCTGAAATACTGACATGTGCACTGCAATCCTGTGCATGTTTTATTCAGAAGTAAGTCCACTGTCAAGAAAGTATACAGAGGTTTGCAGCTAGGGATGGGGGAGAAATTGGATTCTCTACCCATTTAAAGCCACATCTATTAAATTTGCACTTTCTGAAACAACAGGAGAACTGAAACACAGTTATCCCTCAACATTTGCACTCCTTCCAATTTTGTGATGCGGTTCTCCAACTAAACAATATTTACAAAAGTGCATATATTAGGGGGAAGTGTGCACTAACATGAATACATTCATGGAAATCACATACAAAAATGTATTTTATTTGAGAATATTGCTAGGAAAAAATGTGTACATCAGTCAAAACTGCACCCCCAAATGTGTTTGTTGTTGTTATATGCCTTCAAGTCGATTATGACTTATGGCGACCCTATGAATCAGTGACCTCCAGTAGCATCTGTCATGAACCACCCTGTTCAGATCTTGTAAGTTCAGGTCTGTGGCTTCCTTTATGGAATCAATCCATCTCTTGTTTGGCCTTCCTCTTTTTCTACTCCCTTCGGTTTTTCCCAGCATTATTGTCTTTTCTAGTGAACCATGTCTTCTCATGATGTGTCCAAAGTATGATAACCTCAGTTGCATCATTTTATGTTTATTAAGAGAAATTTACACCAAAATGCTGAAGACTTTCCATGAGGATTTTTTTTTAAAAAAATCACAAATTGCTTCAGAAATGTGAGGAACTAAATTTAAGATTGGAAAAATGAAAAACATAAGACAGCCAAAGCAGACAGATCCTCCCATCCCTGTTTGCAGCCTTCAAATAAGTTGATTGATTGATGGATGGATGGATGGATGGATGGATGGATGGATGGATGGATTGGATTGATTGACTGGGTTTATTTATATGCCACCTTTCCACAGTGACGTGTGCCCAAAGTGGCTTACAACAAGCACTCAAAATAAAAGCGCTGAGGTAGAGGAGAGACGTCAGTTTACAAAACATAGCAATAAATTCAAACAAGACGAAAATAAACAATTTAGCAAACATAAAATAAAGAGTGGCTGATACAAGTTGCATGTGGCCTTCCAGGCCTCTCTGACTGTCCCTTTGGACTTTCTCCAGGTCACATCCCCTCGACTGGCCTTGCTGCACATCTTCCTTGAGTGTTTTTGCCTGGCCTTAATGTGTCCATGAACTCTGATAGTACCTCTTGCTTCCCTGGATGGGGAACAGAAAGTGATGTCTGTGGGTGGGTGTAGAAGCACATGTATATAAATTGCATATGCATTGTTCCACCCACTGGCATGTGGCCCTTGAAAAGTCTCCCAGAAGGGAATGAGGCCCTCAGGCTCACAAAGGCTTCTCCACCATTGTCCTGCGATATGAGCCCAATGTTGCTCTGTGATCAGCTGTTGACTCCATATCTCATGTCCTGCTGACATCTGAGGTCTTGTTGGCGAGGCTGTACAATGACATTTTCTCTGCTGCTATGCCTGGGCTCTGGAATCTCCCAGGTTGAGCCATCCATTTTGGTTTCTCCCTGCAATCATTCCGGACAAGGCTACAATACTTTCTGTTTTGACAGGCTTTTGGCCTTGGAGATCTGTGAATGTGTTTCTTGATTTGAAGAAGCAGAATAAGCTTCCTTTCATGTTTTATGATCAATAATTGGCTGCCTCTTGTGTTTTTAAGCTATGTTTGTTATTGATTTATTGGTTCTTGATGGGTTGTTTGGTCATGTTCTGAGCTTTCTTGAGTGCCTCGTACTGAGGCAGAAAAGCAGGAGAGAAATGCTTCTGAAAAAAATAAAGTAAATATGTAACTGGTTGAAAATAGGCTTTCATGTGACCCCAAGCACCACTACCCTACCTCTTCTTGCTCATTGGAGGAGCAGTTGGGATGTCACTGAATGGTTGTGAATAGGGATGGGGGGGAAACTGAATCAGTTCACATTTAAACCCAAATTTATATCAAATTTGCATTTTCTGAAACAACCTGGGACCTGCTATCATTTGAAATTTGCACTAATTTGAATTTTGGAATGCACCCAAGCAATGGTTACACAAAGGAAAAAGTGTGCACAAAACGAATATATTGCTGAAAGCAGCATACAAAAGTGCATTACATTAGGATAAACTGCTTGCAAAACTGTGTACGTTAAACTGCGCACAAGAATGTATTTATTAAGAGAAATTCACACTAAAATGCTGAAGAATTTTCTTCAGGATTGTTTGATATATATATATAATCATTGCAACCTGTTGCAGAAATGTGGAGAACTGAATTTAAGATTAGGAAAATGAGGAACTGAGAGAACCGAAATGGACATCCCTGCTTGCGGATATTTAATTGCTTGGTGGAACGTTGCAGAGCCATGCAAGTGGATGTGAGGGAAGAAGAGTGTTGGTATCGCTGGGAGAAAAACCTCCTGCAGAGGCCAGGTCATGAAGTGCTGTGCAGCATAAAGTGAAGGTGGCAGGAAGGGGAATTTGATGGTAGAGCATGAAGGCAACGGAGAGCAAATGTAAGGCCAAGTGGCAGATGCTTGTTCGAAAGGGGTGCGTGTGGAAGGGGAGTAGGACTGAATCAACCAGCCAAATCTTTGGAACAGATGTTTAACATGAACTAATGTTTACAGGCATTTTTACTTTTTTTTAGATATTAGTGATAAGGCAGGAAAATGCATAAAATGGGACAGGCAGAATTCAACCCTACAAAGGAAACAGGGGAAGTAGCATGTAAGAAAAGAGAAGGAAGGAAGGAAGGCTCTCAGAAAGACGGAAAGTGCAGGAGAAGACTTTTCTGTGAAACTAGAAAATGAGAAAGAGAGAGCAAGGAGGGAGTGAGAGGGATGCTCTTTAACATCTATATCAACCTTTCCCAACCATTGAGTCCCCATATGTTGCTGGACTACAACTCCCATTGGCCCCAGCCAGCATGGCCAATGGTCTGGGATGATGGGAATTGTAGTCCAGCAACATCTGGGGAACCAAGCGTTGGGAAAGGCTGATCTCTATGACACCAATGGGAGGAGCCATCCAGGGAATTTGGGGTGAAGTGTCCCCAGTATGCTGAGGATGCCCAACTCTTCCGCTCTCCTTTCCATCTGAATCAAGCTGTGCAAGTGCTGGACCAATGCCTGGAGGCAGCGATGAGCTGGATGAGGTCCAATTTAAGACTGAATCCTGATGAGATGGAGGTGCTTGTGACAGATGGTTCTTGTGTCCAGGAATAAAGGAGATGGCCTGTTGTGGATGGAGCTGCAATCCTCATGAAGGAACTGGTGCACAGTCTGGGGTTACTTCTTGATCCCAAGAGGCCTCAGCGGTGAGGAGTGCCTAGTCCAGCTATGGCTGGTTCTCCTGAAATGGCTGTCCCTGGACTAGGATAGCCTGGCTTCAGTAATCCATACCACAGTCACTTTGCAAACTGGGTTATAGCAAAGCATGAGGCTGCCCTGGAAACTGAGGCTAGTGCGGAATCCAGCTGCCTGGTGGTTAAAGCAAGGTAGCCAAATGGGATCACATATGACCAGTCCTTGAAGCATTGCATTGGCTGCTTGTGAGCCCAATTCAAGTTGTTGATATTGGTGGATAAAGCCCCAAATGACTTGGGAGCCAAATACATACAGGAGCATCTCGTCCAATACCTGCCCATCTGTGCCTTCAGATCTGCGGGGAGTCCAGGCTTGTGGTTTTGTTGGTGAGCAGGGCCCAGTTGGGCTGTGATGTGAGACAGGAGCTTCTCTGTTGTGGCACCCCAGTTGTGACATTCCCTCTCCCTAGATATTTATTTATTTATTGCATTTATATACCGCCTAGGGTTGCCAGGTTCAGGGCTTGAGACTGATCCTGTATCTTTAGGAGAAGAGAAAGTCAGCCAAGCGCAGGTGTTCTTGCAACCCTGTAATGGGAAAAACCACAAGGTTAAATTCTCCCTTCCCCCTGCACAACTTTTAAAGATACAGAGGACCTCTTGGTTGCCAGGCCCAGCCTCCAAGAGGTCTTCTGTATCTTTAAAAGTTGTGCAGGGGGAAGGGAGAATTTAACCTTGTGGTTTTTCCCATTACAGGGTTGCAAGACCACCTGCAATTGGCTGACTTTCTCTTCTCCTAAAGATACAGGATCAGTCTCAGGCCCTGAACCTGGCAACCCTAATACCGCCCCATAGCCAAAGCTCTCTGGGCAGTTTACAACAATTAAACAGGTATATTAAGTGAATGCTTATTATCTGCTAACAATTGTGGCTTAGATATACAACTGTCCCCCTTGTTGCTAATATTTCAATACCAATACCAATACGGAGATTTACTCATTCAGACCTTTGGGCAGGAGTGGAGGACCTCAAGGCAAAGGACTGAATGCAGCTCTCCAGGTCTACCTGACCCTTGTAACTCCCCCCAGCCACACACCCTTTCCCCAAGCCACTCCCCACACTGCCCCTGCTTTGCTTGAACTCAACGCCTCTTCCTTGGCTAGATGGAGAATAGATTGTGTAGAAGCTAGCCTCCTATACGCAGGTAAAATGTACATTCGTTGCACTGCACATCTTTGCCTCTGGCCCTGCCCATCACCGGCATGTGGCCCTGGGACAATTGCCCAGAAAGAAATGTGGCCCTTGTGATAAAAATGATTCCCCACACCTGCCTTTGCGGGGAAGTGACTTGTTGTCCAGCAGTTTGAATTTCTTGTTTGTGGAATTATGCCTATTTGGATACCTGTTTTAAATGGTTTAATTATTGTTGTACGTAGGGATGGGGGAGAAATGTAAATGCAAGCTTACCAAATTAGAACTTTGTGAAATAGCACATGAACCAACACAGTCATACTTTGACATTTGAAATTTCTCCGAATTTTGCAATGCAGTTCTCCAGCCAAGGAACATGTACAAAAAAAGCACATCATGAAGTGCCCATAGAAATGCATGCATTAGTGACAATAACATACAAAAGCACATTATATCAAGATAAATGATTTTGCTAAACAAAAAAGAGGTATATATTAGCTTCATTTAATTAATTGATAGCCCTCCCTTCCTCCCAGAAGGAGCCCATGGTATATTAGGCAAAATTACATACAAAAATGTGCATATTGGGACAAATTTGCACTCATTTTCTTGAGGACTTGGGGGAGGGGGGAGTTCGCAAACGGATGTGAAACGAGAACTGAACTTAAGGTTGGGAAATGGAGAAACTGAAACCAAAAGGGGCAAATCCGCCCATCCCTTGTAATAAGCGACTGGCTTTTATTTGACCATTCTTTAAACCAGCCTTTCCCAAATAGTGGGCCACCAGATGTTGTTGGACCACAATTCCCATCTTTCCTGACCATTGGCAATGCCAGCTGAGGCTCATGGGAGTTGTGGTCCAACAATATCTGGTGGCCTACTAGTTGGGAAAGGCTGCTTTAAACTGTCCTGGGTTCCTATGGGAGGAAGGGCAGTTTAGAAAGGAGGAGGAGGATGGAGAAGGTCGAGGGCTGTCTATTGAGTCTTCAGCTGAAGCAGAGCACATGTGACAGTTTTCATAGGAACATAGGAAGCTGCTTTATACCGAGTCAGATCTAGCTCAGTATTGTCTACACTGACTGGCAGCGACTCTCCAGGGTTTCAGGCAGGAGTCTCTCCCAGCCCTACCTGGAAATGCCGAGGATCGAACCTGCAACCTTCTGCACGCAAAGCAGATGCTCTGCTACTGAGCTATGGCCCTTCTCCACTCGGTGTCACCTTTATTGACTTTGTTTCCTGCACTCTGCTGTCTGTTTCCCCACTCTTTGGTTGACTTTTGCATTACAAATCACCTCTACACAGTGGCAAAATAAAAACACATTACTAAAAGCAAGCAAATCTCTGCCAGCAGCACAGGAGTGTGTGACTAAGATTGGAGAGGATTTGTGAAGTGAACTGCCTGCTTGAAAATCTTCGCAAATTCCAAAGGGACTAAAAAAGAACGAAACTAAAATAAACACATGTGCTGCTTGATGCACAAATGGCTTAGGGAGCTTCATAAGGATCCTTGCGGGCATCCTAAGAAAGGGAAGTGCCAGGGAGGGTGTCCAGGCTATCATGTAGGCCAGGTGTGGAGAACCTTTGGTCATCCAGATATTGCTGAATTACAACTCCCATCATCCCCAGCCATTGTCTGTGGTCGCTGGGGCTGATAACTCTGACTCCTCCCACTCACCAACATTTTCCTCATGCCACAGTGAGGCTTGAGAAAAGGCTTCTGTTGGTTTTGATAGGAACATCTCGAGGGCCAAAGGTCCCCTAAACCTCATGCAGGCTGGCTCAGAAAGTATTTGCAGGATTAGGCTCCGGCAGACAACTATGCGTGCTATTTGAAGGGCCACCTGCACATGGATGATCCTGGCCGAGCTCTAAGATTGAGGCCCTGCTGAAAGCCCATCATGAAAGTTAATCAGACTGGCATGCACAAGAGGCAAGGCCTTTTCAGTGGTAAGAATAGGGGGGGAGGGATGCACAGCCCTCTTAGTGACCATCGTCGGTCCAGATGAAGGCAATCAGTTGGTCATGGAACCGACCAGAGGGACGGCAACCCTGGACTTAATCCTCACTGGGGACCGGGACCTGGTGCGAGATGTAAGTGTTGTTGAACCGATTGGGAGCAGTGACCACAGTGCTATTAAATTAAACATACATGTAACTGGCCAATTGCCAAGAAAATCCAACACGGTCACATTTGACTTCAAAAGAGGAAACTTCACAAAAATGAGGGGATTGGTAAAAAGAAAGCTGAAAAACAAAGTCCAGAGGGTCACATCACTCGAAAATGCTTGGAAGTTGTTTAAAAACACTGTATTAGAAGCTCTACTGGAGTGCATACCGCAGATCAGAAAAGGTACCGCCAGGGCCAAGAAGATGCCAGCATGGTTAACGAGCAAAGTCAAGGAAGCTCTTAGAGGCAAAAAGTCTTCCTTCAGAAAATGGAAGTCTTGTCCGAATGAAGAAAATAAAAAAGAACACAAACTCTGGCAAAAGAAATGCAAGAAGACAATAAGGGATGCTAAAAAAGAATTTGAGGAGCACATTGCTAAGAACATAAAAACCAACAACAAAAAATTCTATAAATACATTCAAAGCAGGAGACCATCTAGGGAGACAATTGGACCCTTGGATGATAAGGGAGTCAAAGGTGTACTAAAGAACGATAGGGAGATTGCAGAGAAGCTAAATGAATTCTTTGCATCTGTCTTCACAGTGGAAGATATAGGGCAGATCCCTGAACCTGAACTAACATTTGCAGGAAGGGATTCTGAGGAACTAAGACAAATAGTGGTAACGAGAGAGGAAGTTCTAAGCTTAATGGACAATATAAAAACTGACAAATCACCGGGCCCGGATGGCATCCACCCGAGAGTTCTCAAAGAACTCAAAGGTGAAATTGCTGATCTGCTAACTAAAATATGTAACTTGTCCCTCGGGTCCTCCTCCGTGCCTGAGGACTGGAAAGTGGCAAATGTAACACCAATCTTCAAAAAGGGATCCAGAGGGGATCCCGGAAATTACAGGCCAGTTAGCTTAACTTCTGTCCCTGGAAAACTGGTAGAAAGTATGATTAAAGCTAGATTAACTAAGCACATAGAAGAACAAGCCTTGCTGAAGCAGAGCCAGCATGGCTTCTGCAAGGGAAAGTCCTGTCTCAGTAACCTATTAGAATTCTTTGAGAGTGTCAACAAGCATATAGATAGAGGTGATCCAGTGGACATAGTGTACTTAGACTTCCAAAAAGCGTTTGACAAGGTACCTCACCAAAGACTTCTGAGGAAGCTTAGCAGTCATGGAATAAGAGGAGAGGTCCTCTTGTGGATAAGGAATTGGTTAAGAAGCAGAAAGCAGAGAGTAGGAAAAAACGGACAGTTCTCCCAATGGAGGGCTGTAGAAAGTGGAGTCCCTCAAGGATCGGTATTGGGACCTGTACTTTTCAACTTGTTCATTAATGACCTAGAATTAGGAGTGAGCAGTGAAGTGGCCAAGTTTGCCGACGACACTAAATTGTTCAGGGTTGTTAAAACAAAAAGGGATTGCGAAGAGCTCCAAAAAGACCTCTCCAAACTGAGTGAATGGGCGGAAAAATGGCAAATGCAATTCAATATAAACAAGTGTAAAATTATGCATATTGGAGCAAAAAATCTGAATTTCACATATACGCTCATGGGGTCTGAACTGGCGGTGACCGACCAGGAGAGAGACCTCGGGGTTGTAGTGGATAGCACGATGAAAATGTCGACCCAGTGTGCGGCAGCTGTGAAAAAGGCAAATTCCATGCTAGCAATAATTAGGAAAGGTATTGAAAATAAAACAGCCGATATCATAATGCCGTTGTATAAATCTATGGTGCGGCCGCATTTGGAATACTGTGTACAGTTCTGGTCGCCTCATCTCAAAAAGGATATTATAGAGTTGGAAAAGGTTCAGAAGAGGGCAACCAGAATGATCAAGGGGATGGAGCGACTCCCTTACGAGGAAAGGTTGCAGCATTTGGGGCTTTTTAGTTTAGAGAAAAGGCGGGTCAGAGGAGACATGATAGAAGTGTATAAAATTATGCATGGCATTGAGAAAGTGGATAGAGAAAAGTTCTTCTCCCTCTCTCATAATACTAGAACTCGTGGACATTCAAAGAAGCTGAATGTTGGAAGATTCAGGACAGACAAAAGGAAGTACTTCTTTACCCAGCACATAGTTAAACTATGGAATTTGCTCCCACAAGATGCAGTAATGGCCACCAGCTTGGATGACTTTAAAAGAAGATTAGACAAATTCATGGAGGACAGGGCTATCAATGGCTACTAGCCGTGATGGCTGTGCTCTGCCACCCTAGTCAGAGGCAGCATGCTTCTGAAAACCAGTTGCCGGAAGCCTCAGGAGGGGAGAGTGTTCTTGCACTCGGGTCCTGCTTGCGGGCTTCCCCCAGGCACCTGGTTGGCCACTGTGAGAACAGGATGCTGGACTAGATGGGCCACTGGCCTGATCCAGCAGGCTCTTCTTATGTTCTTAATCTGTAGTGCAGGGGTGGGGAACCTCAGATGAAGGTGAGGCACATGTGTAGAAACCTCTGCCTTATTATTATTATTATTATTATTATTTCCATTTATAGACCGCTTACTATCTAAAAGATCTCAAAACGGTTTACATTAGAATACACAAAGTACAATTAAAAAAATATCAAATTAATTTACAAAGCAAAATACATAAACAATATCCATATACATAAACAAGTTAAAAATAATTTAATTTTAGGTTGGCTTGAATGTAACCTATTGTACAAAGGTAAGAGCCCCATCCATTGCTCCATCCACTTTTCTCTTTGGCCACACCCCCTTTTTCCCTGTGGCCATGGCCGCTTTTGCATCTGGTCCTGCTCATCACTGGCATCCAGTCCCTGGAAGGCTGCCTGTGTGGGAACACAGTACTTGGGCTGAAAACACGTTCCTTATCTCTGCTGCGGTGTCAGTAGGGATGGGGAGGGATTTGATCCTGTTCTCATTTCAAGCCGAATGTATCAAAGCTGCACTTTCTGAAACAATATGGGAACCGAAACGTAGCCCTCCTTTGAAATTCGCACATATTTGAATGGTGTGATGCAGGTCTCTGACCAAAGAATGTTGACAAACATGTGTATATTAGGAGAATGTGTGCATGCAAATGAATAGATGAGTGAAAATGCATTCTGTTAGGAGAAATTGCTTGCAAAAAATATGTGTACTTTAGTCAAAACCGCATATAAAAATGTTTGTATTAGGATAAATTCACACTAAAATGCTTGTGAATTTTCATTAGGATTTTTTTAAAAAAAAATTTGCAAATTGCTGCAGAAATGTGGAGAATCAAATTTAAGTTTGGAAAGATAAGAAACTGAAACAAACAGATCTTTCCATCCGTACTAAAAGTATCAATGTCTAATGCTGCGGACACTTAAAATAATAATAACATAAAAGGCTTCACACTCTATTAATTTCCCCGTCACTTTTACTTCCATTTACTGAAAGTTGTGGTCCTTTCTTATTGTAGTCCTTTTGCTAGTAAAATAGTCTTTTCCCAAAAGACCTTTCTAGCATCCCAAAATAGATGTGGGTCATCGTCATAACAAGACATCCCTGTCTAGATACTGTCCTTATTGATCACCGGAAAGCTCCAGAGAAAGAGGGTCTTAAAATAACACCAGGGTGAGACACCAGCAGTATCTTGACTGCCTTTTAAGGCTGAAGGCTGGTAGATAAAAACAAGGGCTGTGTGATTGAAATTGTAACAAAGCTCCCACTTGAGCTTCTCTCTTATCTGAGGTTACAAAAAAAGAGGGGAGGGGAATCTCTCCAAGGTGAAGAGCAATCCAAATGTCAGCGAGAAGAAGAGATTTTCCTCCATTGTGTACTGTTCAACTTTTTTTGATTTCATATGCCATATTGGAAGACCTTTTCTTCCCCAAACCTGCTGGGCATTCGTTCTGCCTTGTTTGTATTTCTTTTCTGCTTGAAGACCTCCCTACCACAAGATGTCGAAGAACCCAAGGGCTTAAACCTAAGACCTTGAGAAGAGTCTGCTAGATCCGGCCAGTAGTCCATCTAGTCCAGCAACCTGTTCTCACAGCGGCCAAACAGATGCTTGTGGGAGGTCTGCAAGAAGCACCTGAGCACAACAGGACTCTTCTCACTTGTGATCCCCAGCAACTGGCATTCAGAGGCATACTTCCCCCAGAAGCCGAGGTAGAAAACAGCCATCGTGAGGTGTAGCCATTGATAGCCGTATCCTCCATGAATTTGTCTAATCCTCTTTCAAAGCCATCCAAGTTGGCGACAATCACCGCTTCTTGTGGAAGTTAATTCCATCATTTCGCTATGTGCTGTGTAAACAAGCAATTTCTTTTCTCTGTCCTGAATCTGCCAACGTTCAGCTTCATTGGATGCCCACAAGATCTGGCGTTATGAGAGGGAGAAAAACTTTTCTCTGTCCACTTTCCTCACATCGCCTTTAATGGAAGGCTTGGAGGAGAAAGGTCTTTCAATGGCTATCATTCCCTCTGTTTCCAATGTTCAGCCTGTTCAGTGACACCACCCAGGCACAAGAGGGAGGTATAAAAAGACACAGGGGAACCCCAAGATTTCCAGAAGTACAAAACAAATAGCAATATACAAACTATTTGGGTAACTCCTCCAAAACAGCCCAAATTAGTGATGATCCTCAATCGGCATGGAATATTGGCTGATTGTCCCCATCCATTTTCTTTCCCCCTCGTAAACTTTGGGGCAGGCATTAGGGTGATGCTGTGGTATTTGACCACTCACCCCAAAATGGCTTCAATCCTGGCTTTGAACACTGAAGAACATAAGCCCTGCTGGAAGAGGACAATGGTCCATCTAATCCAGCATCCTGTTCTCACAGATGCCTATGGGAAGTCTGAAAGAAAGACTCTTTCTGGGGGGGGTGCGAATTGGGCCCACAGGGCCAAGGCAAGCACATTGGCAACAGTAATGAGGAGGTGAGGCTACCAAGGGAGAGGGTCCCTAAAACTTGCAGCCAGCACTTGTAACGATTAGATTTCTTTCCTGTTCTTCACCATAAGGTCCATGGGCAGGTTACAACAATATAAAATGCATGTTTAAAATCAAATACCATAATTTCATGGAGTTTTGTGACAGACATGATACCAGTCAGATATTTAACTTCTATAAGTCCTAGAGAACTAGTCAATTCCTGGATAACAGTGCTAGCAATTTGCACTAACATTTAACAAGAACATAATTAAGAACATAAGATGAGCTCTGCTGGACGAGCCCTGCAAATTTCATCCACTTCTGTGAAAAGGGGAAAAAACATGACCATTTCTAGATTCCCCGTTATAGTAAAGGGTGGGGAGAGAGTTTTGTTGTTAACCGATTTTGTTCAATTTTATCCATTGAATTGGACAGACACAGAGCACCTTCAGACTAGATACAGATGCGAATTGAATCTTGTGGCCAGTGCACACCATGTCTGTGTCCATGTGTGTAGATAGATACAGATATTTGATATCCCATTAGTGGTGGTGATGACAATTTCACTCCCCTGAATTCCAGCAACAGGACATCTACCATAACCCCCTGGAAATTCCACCCAACTTTTTCATCCTCAAAATCACCTTCCCCCTGAATTGAAATATGTTGGAAGTGGGGCAAGAGCAACTCCTGTTTTGTTCTTTTGTTTATGTTCCAGAAGGAAGATAGAGTTAGGGTCCTCCAGATAGATGAGCTTGACTACCTTTACCTGTGATGCTGTGACTGAACTTCCTTCCGTCGTTAGACTGATATGCTTAGGGAAGCTTATCTGCCCCTCCTCCTTCCGGCCTTTCCCCTTCCTCTCTTCTTCGACTGTCCGAGAGAGAGGAGACACCTTTGTCTCTGCTCTCTCCCTCCTGAGCCATGAGGGCAACTCCCAAACTTGGGTGTTGAGCCTCCAGCTTAGTTAGTTAGTTAGAACTAGATATGCCTTTCCTATCTACTATGTATTTCTATAAATAAAGTAGTTTTTTCTTATTTTACTAAGTCTTAAGTCTCAGTGATCTCAATGCAGGGTAAAAGCCTGCTATTTAGGTAAATGCACACAATGGCAAACACACATCTCAGACCATTGACAACCTCTGCTAATATTTATAGAAATTTACATAAATCAACCATTCAAACATTTGGCCCAGACTTAGAAGAGACTTCCTTGGGCACTGAGGGGTAGTTTTCTTTTATGTTTTCCCAAGGGCACACCTGCTGGTCTACTCAGCTCCATTAGCCATTTGCAGACAGTCATGTGGCAAGGATCCCTGACAATCCTGGCTGCCTTTGCAGAGCCACTGGTGCTACCGCCAGATTTCTGGGTAGGGAACAATTCACTCTGCATGAATAAGATTGCTGCCTCTTGATAAGTGAGCTTTGCCCTTGACTCGATCATCATAAACCTTTATTTGATGTTGCAGGGAGCTATCTAGACTGTCACACAAGTTCAGCTTTCTGGCTCCATTGTAAGGAATAAGCAGGAAACAGACACTGCTGTGTGATCTTGTGATTTAGATTGAAGCTTGCCATACCATGGCTGCTACGAGTGACAGGTGGTTGTCAGCCACTTTGCTCAACAAAGGCTTTAAAAGGCAATAGGAGTGTCTAATGTGCAAGCATTGGAAAAAAAATGCAATTGGGCACATTCAAGGTATCATGGCTGCACCTTTATATCTATATGCTCTTTTTGAGTTGAAAGAAGCTCAAAGGTACAGTAAGAGGGGCGCAAGCAGCTGGTGTATGATGGATGTCATGTGAGGCTGACAACTCAAGTGCACAACTACTTGGGGTGCCAAAATTCCAGGAGTGTTTGGCATATAGAGGCACTTTAGCCATTCACCACTTGGTGATGTCCCTTGGATTTATCAATACACTATGAAGAGTCGTCTGATACTGGCCCAGTCCTGCCATCCTTTCTATGTGTCTCAATATCCTGCCTTACCCCAAGCAATCCAGTGAGTAAAAAATCAGGAGATTCAGAATACCAGAAGCACTGTCCAACAGGGAGCACAAGAAAAGCAAATGTTGCTTCAGCACTGGTTAGGCAGCAAATAAGCAGATTTTTCAATTGGTATTCCTGCATCACACCTTCCTCCTCTGCATCAGCTAGTATAGCACAGTGGGGAGGAGAGCCTGGCTGGGAGTCCAGAGTCCGTGAGTTCAAATCCCCGCTCGTGTCTCCTGGGTGTCAAGGGCCAGCTAAAGATCACCCCCACAGTGAGTGGCTCAGGGGTTACGTGCCCTGCCACCTGTGCAGCCGTGGGCAAGCTGCATGGTCCCAAGAAGCCCAGTTGCCCCCCCATCTGGCAGTTGCGGACAAGGAAGGGGCTGGCTTGTGCAGCTGTGGCAAGCTGAGCAGGCCCTAGCCAGCTGGGGAGGACTAGCCTCAGAAGGAAGCAATGGTAAACCCCCTCTGAATACCACTTACCATGAAAAACCCTATTCATAGGGTCTCCATAAGTCGGGATCGACTTGAAGGCAGTCCATCCTCTGCATCAGGCTCCTGATATGCAACACTTGAGGAATCAGGAACCCTCCTCATGGGCAGGGATCAGGGCAAGTTGTTAGAGCAGCTATAAACCTTGGGCCAGCCCTGGTGGAGTGTTGGCAATTCATGTAGGAGGGCTCAAATTGTTATTCTGACATGAAACATATTGGGTGCCATGGGCAAAACACATTTTTTCAAAAATGCACTAGAACAGTTTATATAATATACTCTCATATGTATCGAAGTATACGCAAAATAATATATGTATTCAGAAAACCAAGTTAATTATCTTACAGTGTTTCTGGTGGCAGGTCAAAACTGTCCTATTCTTCCAGGCCTTTGATGTCAAATATGATAATCTGCTTTACTAGTTTTGAACTGCTTTCTCGTCTTTTCATTGTCGTGTGTGGGAGGGTACTCCAGTTGTGTTCTGTTAAAGTTGGTTTTGGTGTGTTATTTTTATACCCTTTTAAAATGAGAGAGCAAGCTGCCTTGAGAGCCAAGTTTGATGGAAAGGCATGATGGGTATTTAAAAAAGGGGGAAAGATTTTAAAAAAAACTTGGAAAAGTAGCAATTTTTTCATCTTATTAGTAAGATAGCCAAGTAGTTTTATGTGGCATTGTCAGATTCCAGCCGGGGGAGTCCTCTTCAGAGTAAGATCAGGAGGCTCTGGTCTTGGACCCAGCCATGGGTCAGGCTTCATCTGGGGGTGAGGATCCAGGGTCTTGCTATGAGACTGAGGAAGGGCCATCTGCACCCAGGGTGAGTTTGGCCTCTGACACTGAGAATGAATGGGTCCAAAGTCTAAGGGAGAGGTGTTGCCTCAAACGCTGGTTGGAGACCTGACCCATCCAGAGGAGTGCCCAACTACAGGCCAGGACTCCTCAGGAGTAAAGGTCTGGCTGAAGGTGATTGATGGGAGTCAGCTGGTGTTTGGCATGTGATTCCAGCAGCTCCAGCTCAAAACCCCCGATGCTTGGATGGAAGAGTTATTGCAATAATGTCTGTAGACCTGTCTGTTGATCTCTGGTCCATTCCATACTTAACCACAGACATGCCTTGTCCTTGCCTTGCTTCTTGCCCGTGGATTGCTTGGATCTTGACTTTGGGCTATTCTGATCTTCCTTCTAGCCTGACCCCTTTGTAGTTGTGGACTCTGTTAGGACTCTGACTTTGGTGTTGCCCTCACTTGTGTTATTGCTGCAAAGTCTCTTTCCTTCTCAGCAGCCTGGTGAGAGTAGAATTTATACTTTCTTTAACCGATGAAGATGTCTGAACATCTAGGAAGAAGAGCGGGATATAAACGTCATAAATAATAAACCAATAAATATAGCGGTTTTGCTTTCTATAATGGGGTTCACATGAACCCCTTGCATTGAAAGAACATGTCAGGGGACTGTGTGAGGCCTCATGGGCTAGCCTCACCTTCACCCACCTTTCTGGCAGTAAAAAATAAAATAATAATGAATTAAGCATTTGGTGTCCTGTAATGACATCCAGATGCAGCTGCTTGAGGCAGTCACCTCTCTCTGCCTAACAGCAGGGCTGGCCCTGTACCGATGCTTTATTTATTTATTTGTTTGTTTATTAAATTTATATCCCGCCCTTTGTCCTAGAAGGAGCCCTGTGCATCATGCTTAGGGATGGGGGAGAAATTCAGTTCAATGTGCACTTAAAAGGGAGCTTACTTAATCTAGACTTCCCTAAATGACATGTGAACCGAAACACAGATATCCCTTGAAAGTCGCATTTCTCTGAATTTTGTAATGCAGTTCTCCAGTCAAGTAAGGTGTTCAAAACTACATTTGCTAGGGTAAAAATGTACATATAGATGAATGATGTACAAAAAAATGCATTACATCAGGGAGAACTGCTTTGCAAAAACATGTAAAAACACATGCATTATGAAAAATCGCTTGCAAAACTGTGTACGTTAGGAGAAATGTGTACTGAAATCCTGATGAATTTTCATTAGGACTTTAAAAAAAAAATACACACACACTGATGTGGAAGTAGGGTTGCCTGGTTCCTGGCCTGAGACTGATCCGGTATCTTTAGGAGAAGAGAAAGTCAGCCAAGTGCAGGTGTTCTTGCAACATTGTAATGAGAAAAACCACAAGGTGGAATTCTCCCTTCCCCCTGCACAACTTTTAAAGATTTATAAGACCTCTTGGAGGCTGGGCCTGACCTTCAAGAGGTCTTCTGTATCTTTAAAAGTTGTGCAGGGGGAAGGGAGAATTCCACCTTGTGGTTTTTCTCATTACAGGGTTGTAAGAACACCTGCACTTGGCTGACTTTCTCTTCTAAAGATACAGGATCAGTCTCAGGCCATGAACCTGGCAACCCTATGTGGAAGTGTGGGTCCTGAACTTAAGACTGGAAAAATAAGCAACTCATGTTGACAAATTCATCCATCTCTAATTATACAACATGGTGCCCTTCAGATGTTGCTAGACTACCACTCCCTTCATCCCCATCCATGCTGGCTGGGGCTGATGGGAGCTGGGGGAGCACTGGGTTGCCTACCCCCAGAATTAGCCTGACAAGAACCTTAAGAGTCTGATTTGTTTTCACCGAGATGATCCCTCTTTTTCTTTCTTTCTCACAGATGCTACACAAATGAATAACACGGTGCCAACATCGCCTCTCCTCCCGCAGCTGACCCACCCGCACTCCTACCCAAGCATGGGACAGATCACAAATCCGTACGAACAGCAGCCACCAGGAAAGGAGCTGAACAAGTATGCATCCCTAAAAGCTGTAGGTAAGCAAAGACAATGGAAGCTCCTTCTTTCATTAATTTTGCCCTGTCAGGCGGCTGAATACTCCAATGTCTGTGTAATATTTCACATCTAAATGGGAAAAGACAATCTTTCTTGGATTTCTTGGGGGATTTTTTAAGCTGCAATGTTTTTATATTATTATTTATACAAAATGCACATAATTTTTCATCATGTGTTCAGAATTATGGTAAATCGTTTCATTTTTTTCTATGAGAATACCATTACTTATATTTTCCTGTTTCTGTTTCATTAAGCTCTAATAAATGGGATTAGGATTGCAGAAAAGACTTGGGTGAGGAAAATGTCACTCCCCAGCAAGAACCCTATTACTCCAAGGTTCATTGGTGGGGGTGGAGTGACTTCTGCCCACCCCGAACTACCCACCTGCCACTCACCTGATGTTAATATATCAGATGATTGACAGACAGGTGGTCCCATCCACCTGTCAAAGTTGGCCCGCCAGGGTGGGGTAGATAAAGATCTGACCCACTGGGCCAAAATATGTTCCCCACCCCTGACCTAAGTCATGGTTTAGGGTTAGGGATGTGGAACATGTGGCCCTGCAGATGCTGTTGCACTACAGCCCCTGACCATTTGCTATGCTGGCTGTGGCTGATGGGAGTAGGAGTTCAACAGCAGCTGGTTCCTCATCCCTGGTTGAGGTGATAGCAACTGAGCTACAGCTAGCCTCAGGCTCATGTGTTTCCCCCTTCTCTGTTGTCCTCCTTTGCACACAAGAAGAACAAACCACTGTTCTGCTTTGCATCCAAATTCAGGGAACTGCGGCTATTCGACTTCGACTTATTCGACTTCGACTTATTAGTCGCTTATCTGGCTGAATTGTCAGCCACTCTAAGCGACGTACAAAGCAGAACATGCAAACATCAAAACATTAAGAGACTAACAATAAAAACTAACAATAACAGAAAAGCTAAAAAAACAGGAACAGCAAACCAAAAACATTCATCTTCCTGGTAAAGGACAGTCCCCAAACAAATGTCACTAAGAGCAGGGGTGGGGGGCAAGGCAAGTGGAAATGCTTGCCCCTTGATGGTCCCAGCACAGTCTCATCCCTGCGGCAGCACGACTCAGCCTGCAGCTCCTCCTGATAAGGCCCAGGCAGAGGGGTGGGGCAAGGCAAGTGGTTTGATATCCTGATTTACTTTGATTTGATGGGGGGTAGGGGGTTGAACACAGTGTGATGTAATATCATGGTTTTGCATATCCTATATTTATATCAGTGTCCATTTTGCAATTTTTAAGGTGCTGTCCTTGGACTGTGGAAGCTCTAGGTTAGATAGTGATTCCATCACCCAGTCTGCATCTGTTTTGGAATTGCTGTTAAATATATTTTTAAAGATTTTTTTTTAAAAAAAGAAGCTTTGAAGATGTTTTATTTTTAAGCTGTTTGTTTCTGAGATGTTTTAAGATGTTTTTAGTGTTCTGTCTTTTGTCTGACATCTTGGGCTCCAAGGGTGGAATAGAAATATATATATATATATATATATATATATAAACCCAAGGGATTGGATTGGTTTTAGCAGATATAATAAAAGGGTCAGCTATGGGAATCTCCATAGGAACCTGCCTTTTACTGAGTCACACCGTTGGCCCACCTACTTCAGTATTGTCTGCACTGATTGGCAGCAGCTCTCCAGAGTTTCAGGCAGGGGTCATTCCAACCTCTACCTGGAGAGGCCTTGGGACTGAACATGGAAACTTCTGCATTCAAGGCTTCTGCATTCAGTTCTACCACTGAGCTATGGCCATCTAGCAGAAACTGCCCCCATCAAAACAGATTTTCAGCCAAATTATGGCACACTTAAAATCATTGCACTTCTGTCCCCTCAGATTTTTCTTTGCTAAATGGTGCATCAAACATCAAAGAATTTGGCAAGCAACAGCCAGACTTGCTGCTCCGCCCAGATATTTATTATCACACGTAAGCAGTCACAAAAGGAGCAAAAAGATAAGTTTGCAGATACAGAAAAAGTTTTTAAACAGTGATTAAAAACTGATGGTAAGGAGAGGGGGGGGGAAGGAGAGTTTCTGAGCATGCCTGGGTTAACCATTAAGTGAATTACTGAATGTTGGAAGATTCAGGGCAGACAAATGGAAGGACTTCTTCATTCAGCACATAGTTAAAGTATGGAATTTGCTATAGTGGATAGCTTTAAAAGGGGATTAGACAAATTCATGGAGGATAAAGCTATTAATGTACACAAGCGGTATGCACAAGCCAAGTTTTGCATGTATCTGTGCTTTTTAAAAAAATGTTCTGAGTGGCTCTGTGCTCTATCCACGTTGATCTCTAAGTCAGGTTCTGATCCACTCCATGTAAAATGAACCTCTGTGTTTCCCATTCATTCTGATGGGGAATCCAGGGTTTCAGATGGGGGACATTTCCAGCCATAACTGGAGATGCCAGGAACTGAACCTGGGGCCTTCTGCATGCAAAGCAGATGCTATGTTACCGGACTACAGTCCTTCCCCTATAGAAAAATACAAAGCTGCCTCATACTGAGGTAGACCATTGGTCCACTGAACTAATAGAATCATAGAGTCAGAAGGGGTCTATAAGGCCATCAGCTCCAGCCCCCTGCTCAGTTCAGGAATCCAACTTAAAGCATACCTGACAGGTGGCTGTCCAGCTGCCTCTTGAAGGTCTCCAGCGTTGGAGAGTCCACCACCTCCCTAGGTCATTGGTTCCATTGTCATATCGCTCTAACAGTTGGGAAGTTTTTCCTGATGTTCAGTTGAAATCTGGCTTCCTGCAACTTGAGCCCATTATTCCGTGTCCTGCACTCTGGGATGATCGAGAAGAGATCCTGGCCCTCCTCTGTGTGGCAACCTTTCAAGGACTTGAAGCATGCTATCGTATCTCCCCTCAGTCTTCTCAAGGCCGAACATGCTCAGTTCTTTCAGTCTCTCCTCATAGGGCTTTGTGTCCAGTCCCCTGATCATGCTTGTTGCCCTCCTCTGAACCCGTTCCAGTTTGTCTGCATCCTTCTTAAAGTGTGGCATCCAGAACTGGACATAGTACTCAAGATGAGGCCTAACCAGTGGTGAATAGAGGGTATTGTCTACACTGGTGAAGGAAAAACCATAGCTCAGACGTGGAGCATCTGCCTTGCATGCAGAAGGCCACAGGGTTCAATCCCAGGGAGGGCTGGGAAAAGACCCTGTCTGAAATCCTGGAGAGCCATGGCCAGTCAATGCAGACAGTGTGAGCTAGACGGCCCAATGGTCTGAGTTAGTATAAGGTAGCTCCCTAAATCCCTGTGACCGGCAACGGCTCTCCAGGGTTTCAGGAAGGGAGTCTCTCCCAGCCCTGCTTGGAGATGCCAGGGTCTGAACCTTGAACTCTACATGCAAAGCAGATGCGCTGTCGCTGAACCTTTGCTCTTCCTGTAACAGAGCAGAAGGCTTACCCTCATACTCATTTTATTCCATAATGAAGATTTTTATTTGGGGCAGAGGGAAGTGGAGGTAGTGACATTACTTAGAACAAAGGTATTTATTATTATTATTATTGTTGTTGTTGTTGTTGTTGTTGTTGTTGTTATTGTTGTTGTTGTTGTTGTTGTTGTTGTTGTTATTATTATTATTATTATTTGATATATATCCCACCCTTCCTCCCAGGAGGAGCCCAGGGCGGCAAACAAAAGCACTAAAAACATTAAAACACCATAAAAACAAACTTCAAAACACATTAAAACAAAACATCTTCAAAAACGTTACTTAAAAAAAGCTTTCAAAACATCTTCTCCAATTAAAAACATTTTAAAAAAGAAAGTTTAAGAACATATTAAAAAGCAATTCCAACACAGATGCAGACTGGGATACCAGCAGATACCAAGCCGTTCTTCATTAGCTTTTTATGGAGTTATGATCAATGCTTGCGATGCAATTTAAGTAACCAGGAAACAGTTGTACAAATTTCTCCTGTTTTGTTTTGGGTGTGAATGGAGGAGGGGGGTCCAAATCTGCACAAATCTTTTAATAGTTCCCCGGATTTTGACGTACATTGAGCAATATTGACGTCAGATGTAAATTAGGGTGTGTGTGTTTTAAACCTAGCATGGAATAATTTAAGCAAATAATAGACCTCAACTCTTCCTTGTAACCATATTATAAATAGCAAGTGTTGTGAGCCTGCCATTTCAGTTTTTTCAGATCCCTGCACAGACTGTTTTAATATGAGCAAAATATATTTCAGGTGAGGAAGGGGTGGGAAGGCTTTGCAGGTAAGAACCCACAAGGTTTTTTCTTCAGTCCTGCACTTATCAGAGTATAGTGATAAAGAGCTTGGTTGCAGGGGGCACAGGTCAGTGGTAGAGCATGCTGAAGGTCCCAGGTTCAACCTCTGGGGATAAGGTCTCAGGTAGTAGGTGTTATGAAAGATGCCTAACTCAGGTCTTGGAGATCCATGGTGCTGTTAAGTAATGTGAGGCTCTGGACATAATGGTCTTATCCCCACCTGGGACTGGGGAGAAATTCAATTCAGGCCACATTCACACCATATATTTATTCCATTGTTATTCCATTTTAAACAGTCATGGCTTCCCCCAAAGAATCCTGGGAAGTGTAGTTTGTGAAGGGTGTTGAGAGTTGTCAAGAGACCCCTATTCCCCTCATAGACCTAAAATTCTCAGAGATCCCTGAGAACAGGTGCTGACTGTTAAACCACTCTGAGAGCTGTAGCTCTGTGAGGGGGATAGGAGTCTACTCTCACAATTCTCAGCATCCTTCACAAACTACACTTCCCAGGATTCTTTGGGGGAAGTCATAACTGGTTAAAGTGGAATAATAGTGGAATAAATGTACTGTGTGAATGTGGCCTCAGTTTGCATTTTAAGGTGACTGTACATATTTGCACTTTCCAAAACAATATACAAACAGAAACACAGCCATCTTTCAACATTCACATGTCTCTGAATTTTTGTGATGCAGTTATGTGTACTTGGCTGCAAGACTGTAGTTTGTGAAGGGTTCTGAAAGTTATTAGGAGACTCCTATTCCCCTCACAGAGCTACAGTTCCCAGAGTGGTTTAACAATTAATATCTCTTTCGTGGAAACTCTGGGGATTTTAGCTCTATGAGGAGAACAGGGGTCTCCTAACAATTCTCAACATCCTTAGCAAGCTATAATTCCCAGGATTGTTTGAGGGAAGCCATGACTGTTTAAAGTGGCAGGGTACCACTTTAAATGTTTAGTGCAGATGGGGCCAGACTCAAGAAAAATGTTTACTTGACAAATAATAAAGAGTTCCTGACACATCCAAGGACAGGATAAAGGGATTCAGAATCGATTTGGAAGATCATCAAAGCTTAAACGACTTGGCTGAACAAAGAAATCTTATGAATGCATCTTAAAGACAAAAATATGGAGAAGCTAAAAGGTTAACTGACAGGTTTAAATGCACAGAGGATTTAAAGGTTAAAGATAATGTGCTTGTCAGACCTGTGGCTCCCTGATCTCCCTTACTTACATGATGGAAAGATTTTAGCAGACCAGGCACAATGGCAGAGACATTCTCAAGAAGAGTGGCTAACCCATCATTGGTTGAGCTTGAGTTGTATTGACTAAAACCGCAGGTGGATGGAGGCAAAACTAGAGTCAGGTGACTCTGCCTGTCATTGGCTCTGGCGCCACCTGCTGTTAGGCTCCCTGTCTTTCGCCCTACCAATGGACACCACCCACCCCTGATTGGCTCTTTGTTGGCAGTCACATCAGCAAATTACTTTCTCTTCCTCCTAAGGAGGAAAGAAAAGCTAGATTTTAATATTCAGTACTGAGTATGTTCTATGTCAAGAAGAAGAAGAAAAAGAGCTCTTCATTTGACAGCAAGGAAAGTTACACTTTATGTTCATAATAAAGTGCCGCTTCTTTTGCAGCTTTTCTATATCCCTCTCTTACTTTCCAGAAAAAATATATATCTGTAGCTGATTTCATCTCACAGTTAATGGGGGGGGGGAGAGAGAATACCACCTGACTTTTTTTGCTTCAGAGCAGCAATGACTAAAATGTGGTATGAAATGAGCCCTGGGACCCTACAGATTGAAGGGAAGCAGTCTTGAGCAGAATCCACACAGCATTCTCAGGGATTTGAAAACTTCTTTCAGGGATCAAGCACATTCAGACCAAAAACCTTCCAGCGTCTGCCTGGGAGTGTTCCAGTAACATCAAAGAGCAAAAGGTTTTGCAAAGCATCCATGGCTATACTAGAACTCGTGGACATTCAAAGAAGCTGAATGTTGGAAGATTCAGGACAGACAAAAGGAAGTACTTCTTTACTCACCGCATAGTTAAACTATGGAATTTGCTCCCACAAGATGCAGTAATGGCCACCAGCTTGGATGGCTTTAAAAGAAGATTAGACAAATTCATGGAGGACAGGGCTGTCAATGGCTACTAGCCATGATGGCTGTGCTCTGCCACCCTAGTCAGAGGCAGCATGCTTCTGAAAACCAGTTGCCGGAAGCCTCAGGAGGGGAGAGTGTTCTTGCACTCGGGTCCTGCTTGCGGGCTTCCCCCAGGCACCTGGTTGGCCACTGTGAGAACAGGATGCTGGACTAGATGGGCCACTGGCCTGATCCAGCAGGCTCTTCTTATGTTCTTATGTTCTTAAGGAGGGAGGAATATATGGGCTTAGATCCAGATGCCCTTCTGCAGACAGAAGGGTTCTTTCAATAGTCAGAATGGACCAAGATCCATTGATCCTCCAAATGGAGGACTACTTAGGAAGTTGCCTTATACCATTGGTGCATCTAGCTCAGTACTGTCAACACTGGCTGGCAGAAGCTCTCCAGGATGCCAGATATGAGTCACTTCCATCCCTACCTGCAGATGCTGGGGATTGAATCCCCTGGGACCTTCTGCATGCAAAGCAGATGCTCTGTGACTCAGCTATGGACCCTTCCCTCTTCCCTCTGTAGCCCTCAACACACACCCCTGCACAGTTCTGGAGGTCCCCTGGTCCCCTGGAGAAGAGAGAGCTAATGGGGTCCCCTTCAGATATTGTTGGTCTACAATTCCAGTCACCTCCAGCCTTCATGACCAATGGTCAGGGATTCTGGGAGTTGTCATGAAATAATAGCTAGAGAACACCATGTTGGCCATCTCTGCTCTAGAGCATAGGGGCTACAGAGAAAAGGAAGAAATAGGTGAAAATCATCTTGTTCCTTCCCATTGATGTTGTATCCCCTGATCAGTGTAAGATCGCTCCTGACTTTTAAGCCTTTGGAAGAAGAGCCCCAAAAGGTAGTGACCAAATAAGCAAGAGGATTTTTTTATTATGATTTCTTTTCCCAGAGATAGAAAGACCATGGTCTGCCTCCAGTGTCACAGTCTCCCTCTGAATGCCAGTTGCTGGGCATTGAAAGTAGGGAGATAGCAGTTGCACTCAGGTCCTGCTTGCGAGCTTCCCATAGGCATTTGGTTGGCCACTGTGAGAACAGGACGCTGGACCAGATGGGCCTTTGGGGTTGGTCCAGCAGACCTCTTCTGATGTTCTCCTCTTAATCATGGAGCATCAGGCCATGAATGGCTACTAGCCATGATAGCTATGTTCTCCCTCCGCTGTTGGAGATAGAATGTTTCTGAATTCCAGTTGCTGGAAACTGCAGGAGGCAAGAGTGTCTTGTGCTCACGTCCTGCTTGTGGGCTTCCATTGCCCATCTGGTTGGCCACTGCAACCAGTGAGGAAGACCTGTAGCTCATTGGTAGAGCATTCGCCTTGCATGCACAAGGTCCCAGGTTCAATTTCTGACATCTATAGGAATGCCTCCTGTCTGAAACCCTGGGCAGCCGCTGCCAATCAATGCTGACATACTGGGATAGGTGGACCAATGGTCTGACTCAGAATAAAGCAGCTCCCTACATTCCTATGAATGAAACAGAATGCTGGACTAGGTGGCCATTTGACCTGATCCATCAGGGCTCTCTTTATGTTCTTATAATGAGAAGACGTGATTCAGCAGAAAATACAATAATGCTGGGAAAAACAGAAGGGAGTAGAAAAAGAGGGCGGCCAAACAAGAGATGGATTGATCCCATAAAGGAAGCCACAGGCCTGAACGTACAAGATCTGAACAGGGTGGTTCATGACAGATGCTACTGGAGGTCGCTGATTCATAGGGTCACCATAAGTCATAACCAACTTGAAGGCACATAACAACAAAAAGCAGACCCCCTCCAAATGTTCAACCAAGTTCTTCCTCTCCCCTGACCTCTTTGCAGGCTACTTGGTTGTGTACCCACTCCTTCTCAAAGTGTTGGGGGGAGAACCCCCCCAAATTATAGAATGGTTCAGTACAGCACTAAGCAGAAGCAGCAGTTGGGCGGGATGGAGCTGCTATGCTAGCTTAACAAGCAGGCAAGTCACTGCTGCTTACTGAGAGGGGAAATTGGGAGGCAGCAGGGAGGTCAGCATAGAGTTATAGAATCTTAAAGTAAGAAGGGGCTTATAAGGCCATTAAGTCAAGTCCCCTGCTCAATGCAGTAATCCACATTAAAGCATACCTGGCAGGTGTCTAGCTGCCTCTTGAAGGCCTCCAGTGTTGGAGAGCCCACCACCTCCCTAGGTCATTGGTTCCATTGTCGCACAGCTCTAACAGTTAGGACATTTTTCCTGATGTTCAACCGAAATTTGCATGGTGTAAACACATTGACAAACTTCAGCCGTGGCTCCTGATGGTGTGTTTGCACAATACCAACCTCCTCACTCCTCCTCCTCTATCTCTCTGGAAACAACTCCAACCCACCACCTCTGCTGGGTTATCAATAGCTACTAGCCTTTATGGCTATGCTCTGCCTCCATAATCGAAGGCAGTATGCACAGGAGGAGAGAGTGCTCTTGCACTCAGAGACTGCTTGTGGGCTTCCCATTGAAGCATCTACTTGGCCACGGTGACAAGAGGATGCAGGATTAGATGGGCCACTGGCCTGATCCAGCAGGACTCTTCTTATGCTGGGAAGCAAGCATGGGAACTCCACCACACCCAGCAAGCTACTGGAACTAGGTGTGAGTAAGATGTCTCAGTTCCAGATTACTACCTTTCTCCCTCTACCCTCCCACAGAGAGCAATAATTTCTAGGATTCTCCTGGGAGAAAGGAATGATGGTTAAAACCAGTGTGTCTGCAGTGCAGGTATGACCAGTGGACGATAGAAAGAGGAGGTCTATACATTTTAAAAATTAAAACTGCCCCCCATGTTGAAGGTTGGGGCTAAATAGGAGTCCTAATCTGTGGAGGCATGCCCATTTGGGCAAGTGGGACACCGCCCCACCGTCCTTGGCCTGCCCTCAGTCAGACCCTGCTTGTCTGCATTCTTGTTTACATCTAGTCCAGGGGTGGCCCTGGCTGTCAGCTTCTTCTTCCTTAGCCTCAGTGTTACCATTGTAGAACACAGTAGGGAGGAAGATGGAGGCAAAACTAAAAAGTGTTTCTTCTGTCGTTGGCTCCACCTCCCATCAGGGAACTTGCCTTCTGCCCCACCAGTCCCAATGGCCACTAGCCACCATTGGTCTTGGGTCCAAACCCATTGAAGATGACTTCTCTAAGGTCTCCAGATGTAACAGAAGACGGGACCCCTTTAGCATTACTAGTTGTGGCCAAGAACTAATTTCAGTCGATGCAACTTTTCTTTTCTCTGTAGCAATGTGGGGTGAAGAGTGACTCTCGGGTTTTGCCATCCTCCAACATTTTACAAAAACACGGCAATTGGTAACAAAATTGAACTCTAGGGGCATGCATCTGATTTATATTTAATGAAAAAGGGAATAGGGCCCACTTGATTCATTGTGGTGAAACAAATGGGGGTACCATTTTCAGAAACCCAATTGTACCTATTGAGCATATATTTGGGAACTCTACGTTTTGCAAGAATGTAACAAATTTTAGGAAGGAGGTGGGGAATTTCAGACTTGGGGGTCAAATGTGACCTTCTAGGCCTTTCTATCTGAACCCTCAAACATACCCCCTCCATATCCACACCCTTTTTCCAAAGGCCACATCCCTCCCCAGCCCTGATTTGCACCTTCCTTGCGTGTTTTTGCCTGGCTAGAATCTCCTTGGACTCTGATTATGTTTCTTGCTTGCTTGGATGGAGAAGAGAGAGGGATATATGAGCAAATTAGCATTGGTTGGTCCACCCATTTTTGCTTCTGGCCCTGCCCACCACTGGCATGTGGCCCCCAGAAGGTTTCCTAAAAGGGAACATGGCCCTTGGGCTGGAAAATATTTCCCACCCTTGCTTTAGGGGTTAAGAAAAACAAGTTTTGCAGGGGAGACTCAAAACAAAAAAGAGGACTGAGGATGAATGCTGCCTGACTATGAAAAAGAGAAATGCAAAGGGGTGGTAGGATGGAATGGCTGGAATCCTGAACAGCCATACTCTGTGTGGCACCATTTTATTGCATCCTTCAGTTGTCTTTTTATTATTTATAGGGAGGAGTTTGTGAACAATCTGTCTGCAATCTGAAATAATTTAGCCCAGATGCAAATTTGCCACTGCAATATGAACCAAGCCCTATGTTTATTGTGAACTGAGGCTTCGGTGGCCTTGCTCCCCCTTCCCGCAGAAAGACAAATGCCGCTATTTTTCACCAGCTTGGCTTTTCAGCTGTCTCCACTTTTAAGTAAGATGGGGAGGAAAAAAAACCCCACACACAATGGGCACAGTGATTTCAATGGGCCTTTTTTGTCGTCTGCAGAATAGAAACCTGAAACCACACATTTAGCACTTAGTGAAATTTCCACACTGATGTGACAGAACTGCATGTTAAGGGATTGTCCTTGTGCTGCCGACGAGATCCATTAAGGCGACATTTGCTGTCACGGAGACAACAGTCTTTTCAATCCGAGCGAGCGACTGATTCCGCTTGCTGCGGAAACAAAAAGAACATTTAGTAATGGAAACAAATCCTGCCGTGCAATATGGAGAACTTAAGGCTGGTGGAAATCTAATATTAAGCCTCGCTGGGAAACCAGACCAACCCGTTGGACTCTCTCCCATGCAGTAGATGACCTCTCCCATATCCAAAGGCTGGTGAACATGTTTCAAAAGCCCACAATACAAGGAAAAGTTCAGTTGTTGGGAGACCCCGCTTCCCCGCACAGAGCTGCAGTTCCCAGAGTTGTCTGGAAAGCGGGTTTGACTGTTAAACCACTCTGGGAATTGTAGCTTTGTGGGGGGAAGAAGGGTCTCCTAACAATTCTCACCCTTAACAAACTGCAGTTCCCAGGATTCTTTGGGGGATGCCATGACTGTTTCTATTGGTATGACAGTGCTTAAAATGTCTACTGCAGATGTGGCCTAAGTTGAGCCAAGTTTGTCCCTTTTATTTACTGACATAAAACTGCTATATGAAGGTATTAAAATAGTTGAAAACCCCTGCATAGGCCTGTAAGATCACGTAGATCATCTGGGGAAATTTTACCCTACCAAATATTATGAGGCCAGCAGTAACTCGAAAGCAGGCATTCCCTGCTGTTGCCCTGCAGTGTAGAATACCTTTACATCTGCCATATGCGAAGCATCACCCATTTGTTGCTTCAGAAACAGTATCTTGTGAAGACATCTCTTTTTGACCAACCTGGCCCATAAGGTTGGACCCTGTCATATCTGAAGTCCTGTATGTTTCTCTTTTACCTGTTCCTGTTTTTATGATACTGCTTTATTTATTTTATTTTTGTATATACTGTTTAGGGATTTTTAAAAAAATTAAGCAGTTCAGAAATGGTTTAAGTAGATAAGCAAAGAACAGGTCCAAGAACATAAGCAGACCATTTGCTGGATCAGAGCAAAGGCCTATCTAGTCCAGCATCCTGTCCTCACAATGGCCAAGATGCCTCTGGGAAATCTGCAAGCAGGATATGAGCAGACTTGCACTCACTAGCCTCAGGAGGCATACAGTTCAAGTTTCAAGAGCGGGGGTGGGATGCAAGGAAGGTTAATGGCAATGAGAGAACACTGGTGGAGAAGAGAGCAGGTGACTGCAGTCTCTTACGACAGGACTATGAAGTGCTACGCACTAGAGATAAACAAAGGCAGTGATTTCCATTCCAACCTCTATTCATCACAATCAGCACTCTTTCCTTTCTGCTGCAGTTCAGTTTCTGCCAAATGCAACGTGATTTATCTCACTGTCCACTATATCACATAAGTTACGTAACTTAGGTAACTATTTACATAACTGATATTCATTCTGATGTAAGCAAAACATTAATGACGTATCATTTGCAGACTTAAAAAACCAGCAACAATGTGGTCATATTCATTTGACCGATTGCTGTTCCTCACCACAGACAAACACACAAATTGCAGCAATTTCCACTTGCTTTTCCGTTTTTGTTGGAGTTCTCCAACAACCCTACTATGCACAGATATTGAATGCTTCATAGTGCACGCATATCAATTCATACCAGAAAAAAAGGCATGGTGATGTGATGCTTTCCAGGTAATTCAGATAAATTGAGCAAACAAGTAGATAATCACCAAGATTAACATAGGGTCAAGCTAATTTGGTTACAGTAATATGCAGAAGCATCAGATGCCTTTGAAAGATTGCAGGATCTCCTCGGAGTCATTATCATTATGCCTTTCCTTAAGCCAACAATCTAGACACTTCCCATCTTCATCATTTTATGTGAAAAGGTAAAGTGCCTACCTTATTCCTAAACTGTGGAGTAATTGTTGCATTCCAGTGCCAAAGATGAGGCAGCAATCGCAGGAGAGCCTGTGATGTGGTGGGTTCATTGTAAGCCCCCCTCGATGGATTGTCACCTTGTAGTGGTGAGTGGGCTTGCATGTTCCAATGAACCCTGTGAGCGATGCCTTTGGGAGTCATGTACTCCCAGCAGGGTCACCCATGGCGGTAATGTCAAGGGAGAGGAACCAGACAAAGAATGATCCAAGAATGTCCTCAACGGCAGAACAGGCGGAGGATAACAATGTGTATGTTACAACAGCTGTGAAGGTGGATGAAGGCTGCAGCAGATAAAAGACTTCCATTCATTGTGGTATCCATGCCATTGGATCAAAGCTTTTTTCCGTCAAGATTGCGTGTTGATCGTTGTGCGCTGATCTCCCCACATAAAACAAATTAACGCACAGGTGTCTTCCAACCAAATTATCTTGGAATACAATCTTACTTGGCCACAAGTGATCGCCAACCATTGTAGGGCTCTGACAAATATTTTCCATTTAATTTCTTCTTCTTCTTCTTCTTCTTCTTCTTCTTCTTCTTCTTGTTATTGTTATTGTTATTGTTGTTATTTGTTATTGTTACTACCGCTGCTGCTGTTGCCGCTACTGCTACTGCTACTACTACTATTGAAGTAGGGAATTGGGAGGGAGGAATAGAAAATATTCCAACCAATTGGGAATCACATAATGAACAGGATGCTGCCACAACACTATTCAACCAATCAGCTTTGGCAATGTGACAACACTACTGTTAACAAAGTCAATTGAGAATAAGTACTGTTATTTGTTGGATGGGTCACCCAGTCAGTCAGGGATCAAATAGCGAATGGAATGATATCACAATATTGTATAGCCAATCGGATTTCACAACATGACAATACTATTGAATGGAAAATGAGAGAGAAAATATTAATCCAAATTAGATCTTCTGTGATCCAGTGGATGAAGGACCATGCAGTGAGCAGAATGACACCCCCTACGGGCTGAGATCATTGATTGCAAATGAACTCATTTCGGAAAGAGTAAATGAGAAGGGACACTGTAAACAGAAAAACATCTTCACAAGTAGTGCCAGAATGGTGGCGGGGGGCTTAGCTTTCTTTCTTTTTCTATTTATGTTTGATTAATTTGATTAATTTTTGCAGAAGAGATGCTATACTCTTGATTCATAGGGTCACCATAAGTCATGATCGACTTGAAGGCACATAACAACAACATTTTTTTTCCTGAAGCAAAGCATATTAGGTCACCATTAACTGTTGTGCATATGCAAACCACACACACCCTCTTCATCTATTCTATGTGCTCTCTCTTTCCAATGTCAGTAATTTACATCAGCTCTAAGAGCCAGCTCACATCTTACTTTCCCTGGCACTCTTGCACATTTAGGGTTTACACAAGTTTTCTGCTCAAGTGTAAGGGTCCACTGGAAGCCCTGTGCTCTCCCACTGAGCCACAGCCCTTCCCTCTGCAGCTCCCCAGGGTTGTCTCCCAGCAGCAAATGTGAAACCAAACTGACTAACGTACAAGTTGAAATTAATAGTTATTCACTGACCTTCACACTTCCCGACTGTTCTGACATAGTTCTCTGCTCAAAATATAAATCTAAACAAAGAGAAAAAATACATTTAGAAATGCATAATTTTGGAGAAGATGCTTTTGAAAATACATGTTTAACTAGACATATCCCACAAGCCTCTTTAAAAAACAAAAAAGCTGGGGGGAAAGAATGCATGTGATAAGGCCTTTTGTATATGAGAGAACCCCAGGAATCCCCGTGTCCTGTGATTTTGGCTGTGTCCCCTTTTTAAAAAAACAAAAAACAAAGTGGAAAAAGAAATAAGAACTGGACATTGTGCAGTTGGAAGCCTCGCATGCAACCAGCAGGAGACTGGTGAAATCTGGGAGGCCACAATTAAGGGTTGTAGCCAAAGCTAGCCCTGCTCCTAGGAGACCCATTCAAAATAATGGGCACGACTAACATAGAGATGCATCCGTTTCAATGGGTCTACTCTAAGTAGAGCATAGTTGGATGCAGCCTTATGTACGATTTTACTTCGCCAGTGCAACAAACAAGGAATCCAAAAGATATTATGGCAAAATGGTTTTCTGTTTATCTTGCATGTGGAAGCCCTTTGAGCAGAGATATAGTCATCCAGGGTCCCGGGGGATCTTAGACCCCTTACTTTTCTGGAAGCCAGGTTCCAGCAGGGTCTCTATGTCTCTAGCATCCTATGAGCCAATCTGCATGAAAGGGAAGTGTGTTAGCCACTGAAAAGAGTCTCAGTGAACGTCAATTGCCAGCAAGCAGTGATGAGTTCCTACTTCAAAAAACCCAGAAAGAGTTGTGGAGAGTGACAATCCTGTACTTGAAGAAGAAGAAAGAGTGAATTCTGAGAATAGCACCCCATTGACATCATCAAGCAGTTCAGTAGCAGCAGCAGATAAATCTGCAGACACTGAATTCATTAATGCAAGCAACATCTCTGACAGTGAGAAAGGACAGTCCAATGGTGACAGGGATAGAAAAGCAGAAAGCAGTATTAAAACCTGACCAGATTATTCTACAGTTTTAGAAGGTTTTATAATCTTCGAAGGAGGTATGGCTGCGAGGGGCTGTGGATGTCACTATCATGAAGGGACCCTGCACATCTGAATTTGCCACTACAGTACTGCCTTTGAGTTTCTGATCAAATTCCAATTGAGTGTGTATGTATTTTCTGGCTATGACTTGGCTACGTAATTTACACACGGATCCAAACTCAGTCATGAGCAGGCCTCCCCTTAGGCTGTTTTAATCTAATTATGCCACAAGTTTACCCATGACACATGAAGGTCTGTAATCAGTGAGTTTCCTTTTCCCCTTAATTACCTGTGATCTTATATTGATTCGTGTGTGTCCTTCCTCTTTTGCTATTTCTTTTTGTTGTCTGACTGTCAACTTCGTTTCAAAATAAAATTCCATGTGAGAGAGAGAGACAGAGGGAGAGAGAGAGAGAGAGAGGAAGGAAGGAAGGAAATGTACTGCAAAATTATTTGTGTAGGAAGAATAGGAGTGGCCGCAGGAAAGCAATATAGTGTAAGAACATTTGTTGCTCATTCGGATTATACAAAATGTTGGTTATTTCAATCTGCAGGGCAAATGCAGTGCATTCAGGTGGGGAATTTTCTTTTTTTAAAAAAAACCCTCTCACTAAAGATATTTTACTTTTTTCATGCCTTTTCCCTGCCACTATTTTCCCTGCTCTGCTGCTCCTTCATTAGAATCCCCCCCTCATTGGTTAGGGTATCTTTCTCTTCCACTGAGTAATCCCAACCAATCAGGGATCATGCAGTGTGGGTCTGGACAATCTACATCCCCAGGGTTGCATGCAGTCCTTGGACTAATTTCATGCAGGTGGCAAGAAGGGGGGATTGGTGAGAAGGAACAAAAGAATGGCAGAACAAGAGGGAGAAAAAAGGGGTACCCCACCCAATGAATCCACCCAATGCTGACTTTGGTTCCACCTACTGCTAGCATGCAGGCCCTGATAGGATTTGATAAGCCTACCTGCATAGCCCACCTACCTCTCCCATCAGTGTGAATGCTGTGCGTGCTGTGCGTGCATGCCTGCCATCACCCAAGATGGCAGCGGGGGCTTTGCTAAGGGGCTAATGCTGCCACTGCTATCTTGGTTGATGGCAAGTAAGCAGGCTATGCACTCACGTCATTCACACGACATGAGAGTTAGGTAGGGTGCATGGGTGGGCTTATTAGTCCCACACCGCCTGTATTAGGGGGGTGTTGGGCTGTGGCACCATGGACCCTAGGCAGGCTGGTGTCATGCCTGGTGCCGGCCCTGCCTGGGGCTGTACTCACGGTACTACCGTAAACATGTCTGCATAGCCCCACAATTCCATTATAATTTGGGAATGTTTGGCAATTGTCCTTTTCAGTTCTCTTCCCCCCCTGCCATCCCCCTGGTGACAAGCACAATTTGGAGAGCATGTACAAATATTGGCAGCTTTGATATGTTTCAACACCGTGCTTTTTTATTGTTTGTGCTTGAGACAGGTTTCTTAAAAAACAAAGCTGATTTTTAAAAAAGGTGGAAAATTGGATTTGCAAGGCTAGCTTTGAACATCATTGTCTTTTGGGGTTGACACGTCACAGCTGCATTAACAGTTGAAAATGGGGCTTGGAAGCATGCAGTGATGCTTCCTTTTCAGCTGTACATTCATCCCAAGGTAGACTCGGGCATCCATTATATTGAGGTAGCTTTAAAATTGATTCAGGTGCAGCAGGGAAAAAAATGAAATTGGAGAATGAAGAGCTCAAGCTGTGATGTTAATACTGCCTGGAGTGCTGGAGAGACAGAGAGAGTCACTTAAAAAGCTGACCCAGATTAGGAGCTATCTGAAATGGAATCAGACCATTGGGTTGCAGCCAGTACTCTGTGTTCTGACTGGAGGTGGCTTTTGACTTATAAGAACATAAGAAGAGTTCTGCTGGATGGTCCATCTAGTCCAGCATCCTGTTCTCACAGTGGCCAACTAGATGCCCAAGGGAAGCCCACAAGCAGGACATGAGTGCAAGACCACTCTCCTCTCATGCAGTTTCCAGCAACTGGGATTCAGAAGCATGCTGCCTCCAACAGTGGACATAGAACATGGCCATCATGGCTAGTAGCCATTGGTAGCCTTATCCTCTATGAAGTTGTCTAATTCTCTTTTGAAGCCATCTAAGTTGGTGGCCATGCACTATGTGAAGAAGTCCTTTATTTTGTTTGCATGAATCTTCCAACATTCAGCTTCATTGAATGTCCATGAGTTCTAGTATTATGACAGAAGGAATAAAAACTTTTCTCTATCCACTTTCTCCATGCCATGCATAATTTTATACGCTTCTAGCATGTCATCTCTTACTTCCCTTTTCTTGAAACTAAAAAGTCCCAGATTCCTCATAGGGAAGTTGGTCCATCACCTTGATCATTTTGGTTGCCCTTTTCAACTCTACAATATCCTTTTTGAGGTGAGGCAACCAGAACTGAACACAGTATTCCAAGTGCTGATGCACCACAGGTCAGTGTTGGACCAGGATTTTTTCCACGGATTGAACCTGGGACCTTGGGGATGGAAAGCATGTACTCTCCCACTCAGCTAGGGACCCTTCCAAGATTCCCTAACTGCTGGGATGCAGTGAAATTCAAGTGAGCAATGCTATCATAGTTTCTCATCATCCTTTTGAGGTCCAGCTAAGGATGGGTGAATCTGTCAATTTGGTTTCTCACCATTTCTCATTTTTCCAAGCTTAAGTTCAGTGCTCCACATTCCCACATCAGTTTGTGATTTATGTATGTATGTATGTATGTATTTAAAACTATGACCCTTCTGAAAATTCATTAGCATTTTAGTGTGAATTTCTCCAGATAAACCCATTTTTGCATGTAATTTGCCTAATATACACATTTTCTCAAAACAATTTTTCCCTAATGTAATTCATTTGTGCATGCTGTTTTCACTAATATATACATTTCCATGCACACTTTATCCTAATATATGCATTTTTGTACACATCAGTCTCTTAGAGCACTTGCACTGCAAAATTCAGAGAAGTAGGGATTTCGTAGGATGGCTGTGTTTCACTTTCCACATTGTTCCAGAAAGCGCAAATTTGGAAGGTTCATCTTTGAATGCAAACTGAATTGAATTTCTCTCCCATCCCTAGCCCTCCCCTTCATTCATAATAGAATAGGTTTCATTAGGCAGACACCCAAATTATATAATCCTCCCTCCTTTTTTTAAGAGGAAAAAAATCATCACAGAAGACCGTCAAATACTGCAAAAGTCTTCATCCAAGCATGCATGTAATCATATTGTTTCCTTAAAAAAAGAAGAAGTCTTTTCTCATTGTGCATATGTTCATGGGCAACACAGAGAGAATATGCAAAGAGAGGGCCTGGAATGTGCCTGCCTGTATTTTAGTTTTCGTTTATTGCTCTTTTTATCTGATTGTAATGTCTCTATTTTATTTTACTGTAATGTAATGTCACTTATGCTTGAATGCAAAAAATATCATTATTACTATCATTATTATCATCATCATCATCAACAACAACAATAATAATTAATAATAAGAATAGACTGCTTTGTCCCAGCACTCTTTAGTTGGACATGCTGGGAACCACACCTTGAAGATGAGAGAAAGCATTTTCCTTCCTGGCTGTAAAAGAGTGTTGGATGAGGACTGGGGAGACCCAGTTTCAAATCCCTACTCAGTCACGAAACTCATTGGGTGACATTGGGCCAGCCAGCCTAAACTACCCCATAGGGTTGTTGAGATGAGGAAATTGGGAAGAAGCAGGAATGCTGTATGGAGCGGCTTGAAAGAAAGGTGGGAATTAAGTAAGAAAATGAGAGAACTGGATTTTATTCCTCAGTGAAGCCAATTGGAGACTCTAGGGTGGGGATAATTTAGACCAGAGCTTGGAAAAGTTACTTTTTTGAACTACAACTCCTATCAGCCCAATCCAGTGGCCATGCTGGCTGGGGCTGATGGGAGTTGGAGTTCAAAAAAGTAACTTTTCCAAGCTCTGATTTAGACTGAGGAATTGGTGTGGGAGGTTATACACACCTTCCCTCTGCACTGCTGTTTTCATCCAGATCAGAGCCCTGTGCACATGTGTGTGTGCGCACTTCAAAACAAAATCAAACATTAGGAGGCTTAAGTACCTGTATGTTCAGGCCCTAAGCAAATGAGTACCCAAGAATCCAGGGCTAAACAGCAGTTTTTTGAAAATTCATAGCAGAGCAATCGTTTTATTTATTTATTACATTTATGCCCCACCTTTCTTTTCATGATAGAAACCCAAGGCGGCTTACATACGGTTCCCAGGCGGCCTCCCATGCAGGCACTGACCAGACCTGACCCTGCTTCGCTTCAGCAGGGTGCTGGCCTCCTGTACCTTCAGACCATCACATAACACATCAGTGAGAACACACACACATAGTTTAGTGAAATATTATCTTGTCTGCTAACTACCGTCACCCACTTCCTGCTTAGCTACTGGGCACAGTCTGCCAGTTTTCAGAGGTTCAAACAGCAGCACTGGCCTGTTTGCAGAAGAGCTTTCAACGAGTCCCATGCTGCTCTGGGAACTTCTAGTTTTCAGAGGGTCAAAGAGCAGCACAGGGCTGCTTGAAAGCCCCCCAGGAGAGGGAAGCAGTTTCCATTGAAACCATTGTTAACATGGAGAAAGAAAAACATCCTCAATTTTAGCAGCAGCTTCAATGGAAACTGCTTCCCCCTCCCAGAGCAGGACACGCCCTCTCTGTCCATCCACTGATGGCTGGTGGGAGCCCACTTTGCTCCAGCAATCGGGAGATCCCTTAAAATCTCCCGATTGTTCCTTGAAAACCATGTCAGTACCATATGTCATCAGATGTGGGGCAGGTGGGTGTTGTAGGAGGAAAACGGCCTTGCAGGCCAAATTGAGACCCCCCCGGTGGGCCACATCTGGCCCAATGGCTGGCAGTTCCCTACCCCGGTCAGCTCTAATTATTGTCCAAAATCCACTCTTCCCAGTTTCAAAGCTAAAAGAGAGAGGGCACAATAAGTATGGCACAGGAGATATGTAATTAGGGTTGTGTTGAGCTTAGCATAAAGTGCCATCTTTATTCAGAGTTTCCAATCCCCAGCCTCCTGTTTTTCCTCCCAAGCTAATTTTTGAAAATTAAGTGATTCTGCCCTCCCAGCGCTCCAGTTTCCTGCCACTGGTTTTGTATAACTCCAGGAAAGTCTCTTTGGATTTAATTAGCTGCAATGTTAATGGAGAAGGGGAAAACAAAGTTCTACTAATGGCACTTGCAGTGCTAAATCATTTATGGAAGATATGGTACTGAGTACCCCTCCCACCTTTATAATCAGAAAAGCGATCCCCACATTCCTCATCCCAACAGGCAGTTCCCACCCCCCAAAGAGTTCCCTGTTCCCAGTTTTGTCTCCTGCAATGGAAGCTGTTTTTGGATTAACTTATTGATGCATTTTTTGTTCTTGTTTTTGTTTTTGTCCTGTTTACATCCAGGACTGAGCCCAGATAGGATCATGAAGATGCTTACAGTATCTGAACACATAAATACAACCGCAAGACTAACGTAATTCATTAAGATGGAGACGCCAAATCCATAACATATTAAAAATGCAGGGGAAGCCGGCTTCATTCTCCTGATGCCAGGCGCATCTTGGCTAATAGCTCAGTGTTAGAGGATCTGCTTTGCATGCAGAAGGTCCCAGGTTCAATTCCCGGCATCTCCAGGTAGGGCTGGGAAGGACCTTGTATGAAAGCTTAGAGAGCTGCTGCCAAGTCTGAATTACACAGGAAGATGCCCTGATTCTGGGATCCATGCCTGAAACCCTGGAAAGCTGCTGCCAGTCAGTGCAGGCAATACTGAGCTAGATGGGCCAATGTTCTGACTGAGTATAAGGCAGCTTCCTGGGTTCCAATGTTCTGAAGGTCATGGGCGTATTTGGGCAATGGCTCTCTGATGCAGAGACATCTAGACAGAGATAGGGTGCCCCTAGGCACACATCTGAAGTGCATCTGCCCAGTTCTGAGCAAGATGTTTTTAAAAGGACTCGATTGTGTCTGGAGGAAAGTGACCATGATGGTGAGAGATCTGGAAAGCAAGTCCTCTGCAGAATGGTTGAATCAGCTGGGCATTTTAGTCTGGAGATACTTAAGGGGAGAGTTACCGGCATTCAGAGGTATACTGTCAGTGACAGTGCAGGTACAATGTACTCATCAGGGCTAGTTCTCTGTGGAAATCAAGGTTTTGAGCATCCTTACTGAAAAGTTTGAAGAGCTAGTGGGCCTTGTCCATAAACCTATTGACAGGGGAATACAAAGCAGAGCCTGATCCATCCATCCAAAGCCTAGGGGGATCCTATGGGAGGTAGAATTCCTTCAGATGGGCCTCCCATCATTCTTTCCTCTATCCTCTGCTTTTATCTGGTTTGATTTGAGAGAGAGAGAGAGAGAGAGAGAGAGAGAGAGCAAATTAGATGAGTGGGGAGGGGAAAGGAACAAAGGACATTTAAAGGATTAATACTAGAGATCAAAAGGCAAACCTAGAGAGTTTCACCCACCTAGGAGATTTTCTGGGCTTGCCTTTTAATCTCTGCAGTATTAACCCATTAAATGCTGACAGGCAGGTTGGGTTTTTTTCTAGCAAAGACAGAGGCAATGCTTAGCTCGCACCCTCCCCACTTGGACTTGGAGCAGGGAGGGGAGGGTGGCACAGACAGAGAGAGAGAGAGAGAGCGTTGCAGAAATTACTGCTATGCTCTGAGTAAAATCAATACAAGAACAAAGAATACTATCATCATGTTTTAGAGATTTTTTGTAAAACAAATCAGGGGAAAACCACTGAAGTTTGGAACAGACATTATAGAGAACATGCAAACTGTTACAAAAGCTGATGCTAAATCCAACTTCAGCAGAATTCTTGTCCATCCCTAGTTACCCACCCTGCAATCTCAGTCACTTGCCAAGGCCCCATTACCCTGACATGACCCACCAGCACTGACACTAGGAACAGAGGAGAAATTCTGTTTGGTTCACTTTTCAGTGTCAGTCTGCCTAACTGGCACTTCCCAGAGCAACACACAAACTGAAATGCAGCCATCCTTCAAAATTCACACTTCAAATTTCATGATTGCAGTTCTCTAGCCAAACAAATGCGTACACAAGTACACATGTTAGAGGAAGGCATGCCTAAAGATGCACACTTTTGTGAAAATAACATTGTAACATGCATTAAATTGCTTGAAAAAACATGGGTGCAGGAATGCAGCCCTTGCCTGAGAAAAAGTTCCCCAGGCTAGTTCCATCGCAGGAACATATCTCTTTTTCATATGCTAAGGTTGTACATATTGGGGTCATGCTCATTCCCACACATGCCTGTGATGCTGGGTTGACTCTCTGTGCTTGGCCAGACTTAACAGCTTTAGGAAACAGAATGTGCCTTGCTAATAGGTTCCAGATCTACAAAAGAAGAGAGTAATGAAGGCTGATAAGAGCCGTATAAGATGTGGTCTCAGATCCTGTGTGGAAATTGGAACAGGCCATTATCTACATTCCATGCTTTAATTAAAAAGGAAGACATCCCTTTAGCTGCAGCTGCATGTTATATAAAGCACTCAGGCGCCAATTAAGGAGAAGACAGATGGAGGCAGGTAAGGCATGTAGAGCATAATTTTACAACATGGGCTCCTTCAAAAGCAATTTAAATTCACCTGGAGAAGGAAAAGCATCTCCTTAAGGAAGGAACGTATTACAGCACCAAAAAGGATCCCCAAGTACGCAGCTGTTAAACAACTAATGTCCTCTATGCATGCCTAGCAACCAGAGCTTGGAAAAGTTACTTTTTTGAACTACAATTCCCATCAGCCCCAGCCAGCATGGCCACTGGATTGGACTGATGGGAGTTGTAGTTCAAAGAAGTAACTTTTCCAAGCTCTGCTAGCAACTCACAGGGCAATCATTGCCCATGAAATTCACCATAGGCAAAGGCCCAACTGGAGAATTTTGGAACACTTCACTGCTCACAAATTTATCTGTAGATGGGCAGCCTTTTAAGGGCTGGTTCCTGCGCTACATTTCTTTACTCATGTCTGCCCACCCACAAAGTCATTATCTGACTGTAATGATAATGTACACTGGATTTACAAGCCCTTTCCAGAAATGGTACTTTGGTGCGGGGGAAAGGTGCCATTGTTACCCACTGGTCGTCAGAGATCTGAGCAGTAATTACCCCGTTCCAACTATTGAGGGGCAAATTATTCCCCACAGTTTGATTCAGACATGGACTCATCAAAATCCCTCCCCCCAAACCCATTCCGAAATTCAGACCCCATAACACTTTCAAGGACATCATTGGGAGCACAAAGGTCTTGAACGCTATGCTGCATTCATCATTGGAAGCACAAGGTTCTTGAATGCTATGTTACATCCCAGGTGCTAGGGAACTGGAGTATGTTGTTTCCAGGATGCCTGGCATCCATACTCAGGTCACCTGGAAAACTACATTTCCCAGAGTCTCTCTTATCTAGGATTAGTCAGGCAAAAAAACTCAATTGATGTACTATGCTTTGTAGGAATATATGAAGACAGTACCATTCAGTTACTAGTGCAGTTGAGTATTATGTGCTAGACAATGAAGAAATGAAGCACCGCAGGCAGGTATTTTTTTTCCCTTTGAAAAGGGCCCTATTTATAAGAGCGAAGGGTTTTGGCTTTCTGCATGGCAAACAAGATGAAATCACACAGTCTGTTGCTGCTGCCATTTGTGAATGGGGAACAATGTGTAACTGGGCATGCGTTTGCAACAAGAATGTGGAAAGATTAGAAACCTCAAATATCTTCTAATTGCAATAATTGTATAATATATTTTTGCAGCTAAATATCCCAAACATGGGATGCCAATGTTTGGTAAGATGGAATCACAGTGGGCTTTAATGGATTAATGAATTAAACATGCATATATTTCCAAATGAATTAACAATCATTCTGAAGGGAAACACATGTCGACTTTGGTTTTAAGGTATGTGTGTGCTGTGACACTCCAGATGTTGGCCTCCAAATCCTATCAGCTTCAGCCAGATTGCCACATGATCAGGGATGATGGGAACTGGGAGGCAACTATTTCTGGAGGGTCACAGATTTCCCATCCATGTTTTAGATTATTCCCACACATAAAATGCAGGTGGCATTTTATAAGAAGCATTCCCTCCGATCTATGAGTAAGGCAGGGGGGAGAGAGAATGCCTATTCTAAGATAATACCAACAATCTGGGATTTATATAAATACCTGCAATAAGTAAGTATGATGTATGTATGTATGTATGCAGCTGTTATTAGTTATTTATTATCCTCATAAAGCAAGTTCTCTGGGTATCATAGAAAACCAAATCATAACAATAGTGCATTTTTTTAAAATCAACGTTGAGTCTTAAAAATCTGACCAGGCGTCACAGCAAAATGCAGAAAGACCAACACGGTAAAATACAACGCAAAGAACAGATGCAAAGAACAATCAGTAAACAGAGAAGCTAAAACAAGCACCAGCTATACCTCAGGTACGAAAATTCCAAGCCCCCCAAAAGAGAATGAAAAGTCCTAGCCTGGTGCCAAAAGGGCAACAAGGTGACTGTCCTGCAACGTTCCCTAAAGAGAGCATTCCATAGTGACGGAGCCAGCACCAAAAAGGTCCTCTCTTTTGTGGCCAACCTCAGAACTTCACACATGGAGAAGGGTCTCTGAACATTACCTTAGTTAAGTAAATTATTAGTTGCCTCTCAGGTTGATTCCTTCCAAGGCAGTGAACAGTAGAATAAAAAAATAATAACAAAAAAGACAATAAAAGCCAGATTGTGATTACTTTTGTATTCTTATTTTAAAAGCAAGATATTAAAAGGCTGTAACAAAATCCAAAAAAACTGGCATCCATCATATAGAAGTTAGCAACAAGGCCCAACAGAACAGAAAAGTCTTAAGGGTCCTTCTAAAATTCTCAAGTGAGGAAGCCAAATTGATTTCTCAGGAAATGGGTCACCACTGAGGAGGCCCTGTCCCTGGTCCCTGTCAACCTTATTATTCTTGATAGGAGATTACAGAGCAGGGCCACTGAGACCCATCTTAGAGGCTTAGGAAGACTCCTATAACTATGAATTGTTGGGTTCCTGTCAAAAGCAAATAACGTCTGCTATGCTACGATTTTACAAATCTCTATAAGGCAGGTATAGGTAGTTATGGCCCTTCATATGTTGTGGGACTTCAACTCCCATCCCCCCTGACTATTGGTCATGCTGGTTGGGGCTGGTGGGAGTTGGTCCACCAACATCTGGAAGGCCACAGGTTCCCCATCCCTGCTGCAAAGGAAGGATTATTGTAACTTTTTTTAAAAAAATAAACACTATTTATGAAGACAGTTTTGTTCCCATCTGTAAGGATATCTAATTTTTAACCATCATCATTTTATACATTGTTATCTGTCAAGTGCATGTGATGGGTGGTATTTGATGCTATTCCTCCTCAGGGTAGACCCATTGAAGTTAATAGACATAACTAACTTAGGCTCATTAATTTCAGTAGGTTCACTTTGAGTAGGACTTAACTGACTACAACCCAGAATTGTTGGGTTTCATGTAGAATTAATTAAAAAAATTTATAGAGTTGGATCCAACTAAGTTCTGTGCAGAGTATTGGGATGGATGAGAATTTTGATTCAGTTCACATTTCAAGCAGCATGTATCAAATTTGCAATTTCCAAAACAATATGAGAAGTGAAAGATGGCCATCGTTCAAAATTCACATTTATTAGAATTTTGGGATGCAGTTCACCAACTAAGCCAACTTTACAAAAATGCATATATTAGGGGAAAGTTTGCATAAAAATTAATATATGAGTGAAAATAACATGGAAAAAGGCATGGTATGATGAGACATTGCTTGCAAAAATGTGTACCTTTGTCAAAACTGTCTGCAAAAATGTATTTATTTGGAGAAATTCACACTAAAATGGTGGAGAATTTTCATGAGCATTTTTTTAAAAAAATTCACAGATTGCTGCAGTCAAGGACTGAATTTAACATTAGAAAAGTAAGAAACTGAGAGAACCAAACTTGACAGATTTTTCCATCCCTAGCAGAACAGACCCACTGAAGTGAAGGAACCTAAGGTAGCCATGCCCATTAACTTCAATAGGTCTCTTCTGAGTAGGACTTGGTTGAATGCAACCCTATATTTATATGTCTTTTTTCTGACTCCTAGCTGACATTGCTCCCCCTCTTTTTTTAACCAGCTGACAAGGTCAACGAAGACTTCTACTCCAAACGGCGCCACCTCTCAGAGCTCACCGCAAAGGGGACTCTGCCCCTCCATCCAGTGCGTGTTGAGGAGGACCGGCCATACATCCTTGAGGGAGGCACGATGAAACAAAACGGGCAGAAGTCCAAAGCCTCAAAGCCGCATGTGCACCCCTTAGCGTACAAAACCTGGGACCCTAGCGACCAGTCCCTCCGACGGCAGGCCTATGCAATGAAAGGGAGGCACCTTGGCGTGGACCCTGCGGGGAGCGACCCGCTAACGACTCGGAGTCAGCATTTCTTCCCTACACAGCCATACTTCATTACTAACAGCAAGACAGAAGTGACTGTTTGAGATCCGTTTGCTTTTTACTCTTTTTTTAAAAACGAGAAAAAAACCCACACAACTGAAAGAGGCAAAAAAGAGAGAAAGAGAGAGAGAGAGAAGGAGAAACAGCATAACTAAAAACTAGGAACAAGGAGAGGTGGAGATTCCTGATTAAGGTTATCCGGCTATCAACCGAAGATTGGGTTAGCGCTATAAAGCAATACACCGAAGGTTGTTGAAACTCCATTTGTATTTTACACTGGAAATTAACCCCTTGGGACTTTTCCTTCCTTCCTTCCTTCCTTCCTTCCTTCCTTCCTTCCTTCCTTCCTTCCTTCCTTCCTTCCTTCCTTCCTTCTCCAAATTTAAATCCATGATGAGAAGTAGCACAATTTAAAGACACCATCCGTCTGCTTAAGAACTCTTTCTGCAATGTCCCTGCCTTGGGGGTCGGTGGGCAGAGAAACAACACCATATATCTGGTCGTGGGAGGAGGGGAGGACATTGTTAAGGTCCGGACATTTTTTTGTACAAATGTTAAGAATTATCTGACTCACTAGATCTGTGAAGAAGGGGGGACACTGAAACGAAGAGCAAACGCCTTGATTGAAGCCCTCACGTCTTAGTGTTGCCTCTTTTTGGTTTCGGTACCATCACTAAAGAAGCAAGAAAAAAAATCTGCACACACATGAAACATAAGAAAAGATCTAAGACTGTTGTGCAAAACCTGTGAAGACTGTTATAACTGCAAGCATCTGGAGACTTTCTAGGTAGCGGAGAGCTCACAAGAGTTGGGTTATTGGGGGTTCCCCCCAGACACACTTTTACATCTCACATTTTCCAGGACCTTGCGGGGGTGGGGGCTGGAGGACCAGAAGAAGCAGGTCAGGAATGCCTCATCTGGTCCAGCTTGCCCTTTCCATGGCCGATGAGTAAAGATAGTTGCTCTGCAGCCTGTCCTGAATTTTTCTTAACCTTGTTCCCCCCAGCCCCCTAGTTTCCAGTGACTTTGGACTGAAGATAAACAAGCGTGGCTGGTGCCTTTACTGTATTGCTAATGTTCAATGATTGTCTTGTTTTTAAGTGAAACCTATACCAACTCTGGATTCTTTCTTCATGTGTGGGACTCGACTGATCCAACGTCCTTCCATCCATTTTGCTGCCGAGAGTGAACACAGCTCACGTTTCCCAGACATGTCACCTTTTTGCAAGGCCAGACGCTGAGCTCCTTGCTCGCCTCTTTCCTTGTCAGAAAACCCTTTCCCTGCCTCAGATCACCCTAGCAGTGGCACCTGGTGGCTCCATGTCAGTGGAGCAGTGGAATCCGTGCCGAGTTTTAGTCTGAACTCCCAAGGAGGCTGTCCAAGGTGGTGGAGCACCTTGGATAAGGCCTTGGGAGTTTGGACTGAAACCCGGAGCGGATTCCACTAACATGGAGCCACCAGCCATCACTGTCCCCTAATGCAGAGATTGCAACATGGCATCCTCTAGACGTTGTAGGACTCCAAATCCCATCAGCCTCAGACAGCATGGTCAGTATTCAGGGATGATAGAAGCTGTGGTCCAACAACATCTAGCAGGTGTCACGTTGCCTACCCCTGTCCATCTTTGCATATATGGCAATGTTCTGTTGTAACTCCTTCTAACTCTCCCTTTCTTTCTCTCTCTCTCTCTCTCTCCCCCTTATTGTTAATCCCCTTTTAAAAGTCCATGTGGTAAAGGGTGTGTGTGTGTGTGTGTCACATGCTACCATTTCCCATCAAGGAAGCATGCATGTAAAAAAGAAAATTAAGATTTTTTTCTTACTTTTTCATTATTTATCTGTGTTTGTTCATGCTACTATGTCCACCTAAGGGTGAGGCATTTAACTCCTGGGAAGATAAGGTGCATTTGGATCAGTGCTGAGATTGAACAATCATACGAGAGTTGTGTACTCTGGCTTTGGTGCCAACAAACCGAAAGCATAAGAAAATCATCATCGTGCACGAAACGCTTCCACTTTTCGTAGTTCCCTCCAGAGATAGCAAAACTTGGTCACATTAGGGATGGTGACAGCATCTGGCTTACTTGGGTAGCTATTGGGGTCCAATACATTGTTTGGGGTGGCCCAAGGGTCCGAACTCTGGGTCTTTTTGGTAAACCACAGATGTGCCCCTTCCTTGCTTTTTAAAAACTATTCTTTTTTTTGTAAGTTGGTGGGGCACACTACTAAGTGCAGTTCTGGTGAGATCCCAGAGATCTTAATTTATTTATTATAATTATTTGTTATTACATTTATATTCTAACTTTCCTCCTAATGGAGCTCAAGATGGCATTCACGGTTCTCTCCCTTCCCATTTTGTCCTTGCAACAACCCTGTAAGGTAGGTTAGGCTAAGAAACAGTGACTGGCCCAAGGCCACCCAGTCAGCTTCATGGCTGAGTGGGTATTTGAACCTTTGACTCTCAGGTCCTAGACTAACACTCTAACCAGTATGCCACGCTGTTTTTCAGTGTGGAAATTTCCCAGTGACATCTATACATATAAATTGCTATATGCAAATGTGTGTGCCCTGAGTCTTTTAGGGCCTAGCATTGCCTCCTGTGGACTAGTGGAGGGTGTTTTAGGGATCAAGGAAGGCTTAGGATCCAAGAAGGCTCAGGGAGCTCAAATTTCTTCTCTGGCTCAGATTTTAATATTAGCCACAGAATAATTTATGAACTATAAAAGCTTGCCCCTAATTTGAGGTGGAGTTTTAAAAACTCCCCAGATTCTTAGAATTTTGCTGGAGAAATATATCAGAATCTGTAATTTTAAGTGCATACCTACAAAAGTATAAGCATAACAAACTTGTTTGAAAATACATGCATCATAGAGGCGCTTCTCTTCAAGGGAATACAGTTGGCTACAACTCCCTCTCAAACGTACACTCACCAGCAAACCTGGATTTCCTTCTGTTGGACTTGTGAAATAATCCTTGTTCAGCCAATGCAGCCTGTGTGGTGGTTTTTTCTGTTGCCGAAATAACACCTACAGTATATGGGGAAGATTAAATGAAATTAACAAATGAGATAATTTCCATCTGTTTGTAAGCAGCTAGCATGTGGAAGGCATAAATATATTCTCCCAAATATATTCTCCCATATATATTTGCGACACCTTGCATTTAGATTGTACTTCTCTTACTCTATCTTTCAGTCTTTATAACAACCCTGTAATGTAGGTCAGTGCTCTTTGTTCTCCTAGTGCACGATGTGCGGCTGAGGCAAAGAGAAAATGACTTGCCTGAGGCCACCTAATGAGTTTGTGATAGAAACGTACAAAGATCCCTTACATTGGGTCAAATTCTGAATCTCCAGTATTCTGACTACAGTGGCTTTCCAGGGCTTCAGGCAGAGAGGGTCATTTCCATCAACTGCTGTTGGATCCTGATAGCTGGAAATGCCAAGGATTTAACCTGAAGCCTTCTACATAAAAAGCATGCACTATGCCACTTAGGCATACCTACACTTTACATGTAAAACAGTATCACAACTCTTTAAACAGTCGTGGCTCCCCCCAAAGAATCCTGAGGACTGTTGTCTGAGAGTTATAAAGGTGAGAGGGGAATAGCAGACTTCTAACAAACTACATTTCCACGTTTTTCAGGTTGCTTTGGGGGAAGCCATGACTGTTAAAGTGGTATAATATTGCTTTAACTGCAAGGTGCAGATGTCGCATGAGTTACAGTCCATCCTTTCAAGAGGAGGCAAGATACAACCTGTTGGCTTCTGGAGTCATTGCTCCGCATCTGACAGTACAAGCCTATTCATGTCTACTCAGAAGAAAGTTCCACTGAATCCAGTGGGGCTTATCCCCAATTGAAGAGGGAAAAGGATTGCAGTCCTAGCCACTCCACACTACTAGTTCATAAATCTGGAGACGTTTTACTTGATCTTTACATATAAATTCAATTTATGAGTCACTAGAGGGATGACCAAACATTTATTTATTTATTTTTATTTATATATATATGCCATTTATTTTTTAAAAATATATAAGGGATGTACATAAAACATGATGAAAACAAGTATTTCAAAATTTATTTTATTAAACAACAATATGCAGTAATCCACAGACGAAATCAGCCACATTTAAAAGCAAATACTAATGTATATGTTTGGATATGCTAGTAGAAATGTTAAAAGGGGACTAGCAGGGCATCTAAAACATTATGGTGAGGGTGCCTGCCTTTTTGTTTCCTAAATGATGTCAAGAACCTCTGTTGTGTTTTGAACATAATCTTTTTGTGTTATGCATGGGGGTACATCACAAATGCTAATGCTCTCAGACAACACTTATGTGTGTTTAAAATTGATTTTTGTGGGTTTGAGTGTGCTTTACAAGGTCTGGATTGTGACTGTCCGTTTGCTATTAATCTTGGGGTATTGGTTTGTGCTGTGGCGACTGGTGCCCATTTGGACTGGTGGGGCAGAAAGCAGGGGAACCAGCAGGAGGCGGAGACAGAGCCAATGACACGCAGAGCCAACTCATTCTAGTTTTGTCCCCCTCCTCCTGAGTTCTACAAGGGCGCCACTGAGACTAAGGAGGAGGAAGCTGGCGGGCAGGGCCATGCCCTGGACTGCTTGTAAGTAGGCAGGTGAGGGTAGACTAGGGTCGGTGGAGCAGTGCCTCATATGCCCTAATATGGATTGGCTTCTGGGGGATTTGTGAAAGGAGGTTTGTGATAATTCTCAAAAGTATTTGCAATGAATTGATTTTACAAGATTTAGGGAAATTATGAGAGGTATGTGTTACCTCTTTGGCCACCACCACCCCAGAAAGCACCTCAGAATTAGTGTTAAGTGTTGTGACACCTACCCTTTGGAATCCCCTCCCCATAAATATTAGACAGGCACCATCTCCGTTGTCTTTTCAGCACCTATTGAAGACCTTCCTCTTTCAACAAGCCTTTTAAGTAGAGACCTTATCCCAGTCTGCATCAGTATTGGAATTGTTTTTAGGGATTTTTTTTTATTATAAAATGATGTTTTAAAGATGTATTTTTAAAGTTTTTTTTAAAGATATTTTGTTTTTAAGCTGTTTTAAAGATTTTTTAGTGTTTTTGTTTGCTACCCTGGTCTCTTTCTGGGAGAAAGGGTGGGATATACATCATCATCATCATCATCATCTTATTATTATTATTATTGATGAAGATGATGACGAAGATGATGATGATGATAATGAATTACACTATGATGACATCACATCATTCTGGGGAAGAAAAATGGCCACAAAAGGTGAAAACCAACTGCCACCCAGGCAGTGGTGAGTGTAATAATCACCCTATCCTACCTCCCAAAAAATAAGAGAGGGCTTGAAAATTTGGCAGAATTTTCTCCTCCCTCTAATCCCCCCCCAGTTTTAGGAAAGCCTTTTTTACCACCCACTATTGTTGGCAGGGCCAGCACCAGAGGGTGACCAGGTCAGGCCTTGGCTGAGGGCCCCTGAAGGGCCCCCCTTAAGATGTGAGGGTAGCACTCTCGTTCCATGATCTGTGGCAGCAGTGGCTCCCAACCCTGCCATGGATTGAGGAGAGGGAGCTCCCAGGCACCCCCCCATACAGACAGTGAGGGCTTCAATAAGCCTGCTCACACATCCCACCTACCTCTTCCATCACTGTGAATGTGCGCTGTGTGTGGATGCCTACTATCGACTAAGGTGGTGGTAGGGTTTTCCCGAAGGGAGTGATGGCCCCACTGCCATCTTGGTTGATGTCAGGCATGTGCGTGCCATGTGCATGACATTCACAGCAACAAGAGAGGTATGTGGGATGCAAAGGCGGGTGCTGCGGACCCTGGGCAGTCTGGTGCCCAAGGGCCCAGTCATGCCTGGCACCAGCCCTGATTGTTGGAGCCAAAAGTTCTCAGAAACCTCTATTTAATTTACTTAGAAAATATATATAAACCACTTAATTAAAAAATAACCCCACTCTAAATACACAAAACACAAACTGAAACACAACCATCCTTTGAAATTTTCACTCTTTCAAATTTTGAAATGCAGTTCTCCAGCCAAGTAATGCATCCAAAAATGCAGTTCCTAGGAAGAATTTCTCTTAAAAATGCATATATATTACTGAAAATAAAATAAAAATGTATTACATTTGGCGAAAGTGCTTTGCAAAACCATATGCAAAATTGCATGCATAAATGTGTATATTAGGAGACATGCTGGTTAATTTTCTTGAGGAGTTAAAAATAATCACAAACTGGTGTGGAAATATGGAGAACTCAACTTAAGACTGGAAAAATGAAAAACAGAAAGTAATCCAAATGGATACATTCACCCATATCCCTATGACAGGGTGCCTGCCTAATGCATCTAGGTAGGGAGTCCAAAAACATAGGTGCTGCCACACTAAAGATCAACTCCTAGCAAACGCTGCCACACAAAAAGGATGGACTCATATATAAAAGTAGTTAACCTACCTTTCCCCAGCTAACTAGTTCTTCTTGACATGCTATAGATTTTCTCCCCGTAGCAATGATGGATATAAAGCTATCTCACACTGAGTCAAACCATTGGTCTGTCTAGCCTAGAACTGTGTACTCTGTCTGGCAACGATTCTCTGCAATCTCAGAAACAGAGAGCTGTTTCCCAACCTTTCCTTCTCCTGAGTCCATTTAAATTGAGAAACAAAAGCCGATCTGCTGACATGGATGAGAAAAATCAACAAGATTCCCATCTGAAATTGGATGGTTCAGTGTCTAAAATGTGGTGCTATTGCTAAATTATGAGATCATCTATGATATGGGTGGGGAAACATTTTCAGCATGAGGGTCACATTCCCTGATGAGCAACTTTCTGGGGGCCACATGGATGATTGGGGCAACAGGTGTGACTCCAGTAGGCTACTTTCTGGCCAGACAAAAGACAGAGGATTGTAGCTAAGGATGGGTGAGAAATTTGATTCAGTTCACATTTCAAGACGAATCTATCAAATTCACACTTTCTGAAACAATATGAGTGCAAAAACGCTGCCATCCTTCAAAATTTGCACTTATTTGAATTTTGCGACACAATTCACCGACCAAACAATGTTTACAAGAATGCATATATTAAGGAGAATGTGTGCATAAAAATGAATAGTGAAAATAACATGCCAAAATGCATTGTATGAGGAGAAATGGCTTGTAAAAATGTATACCTTAGTCAAAACTATCTACAAAAATGTGTTCATTAGGAGAAATTCACACGAAAATGCTGGGGAATTTTCATGAGGATTTTTTTAAAAAAAAATTCACAAATTGCTGCAGAAAGGTGGAGAACTGAATTTAAGATTGAACCAATGAGAAATTGAGAGAACTGGAATTGACAGATCTTTCTGTCCCTAGTTGTAGCCAACTTAAGTCCTACTCAGAGTAGACCTATTGAAATGAATGAGCCAGTGGGAATCATGTCCATTTATTTCAATGCATTTAAATAGGGCTACCATTGGACACAACCCAGATGTTTCTGCACTTACATCTCTCCTTCCAGACAAGCAAGATTATTACAGACCAGGGATAGGAACTGGAGTAGATGTGAAGGGCCAGTGAGGGGTGTGGCTTGGGGAGAGGGAGTGTGGCCTGAGAAGGAAGTGTAGCCAGGGGAGAGTCCTGAGGACCAAGTAGAGAAGCCCAGAAGGCTGTATTTGGCCCTTGGGCCTGAGGTTCCTGTCCCTGGTCAGTGAAGTCCACAAGGAATGGATGAGTGCCAGGGGGTGTTCCTGCTCCTCACAAGAACTCCTGGTTCTTCCACCTCTCTCCCTTTCAATCCTTTTTAAATCCCAATTACTTTTCACAATCTGAGGGCTGCCTCAGTGCTCCACAATACTCAGCAGCAGAGGAGTGACGTTATGCAGAAGCGATGGCCAAGGACGCATGGCTCCTTTGTTACTTGTGCCTTTTCTTTCCCTACTTCTGGCTCCATTGTGGAGGTGAAATTCATCACTTTGAGAACACCCCTCCCCCAAAACAAGGAAAGAGGGTGCACAAGACCCTCATGAGTCCTGGATCGCCGCTTCCTCATGCCACACAAAGAGGCTTTGCCTTTGACCCTTGACCCTGGGTTGGAATGTCGCTCTTGATCCATGTGCTTTCGATCCACACCAGAGCTGCACTCAAAAAACACTCTCCTCAAGGTTTACTTTGTGTAACTCAAGCATCTTTTTACATGGAAGCTACTTTAGTAAATGTACGTTCTGTAAGTATACACGTGTTAATACTTGTTAACGACGACAGAGTTTGAGAACCACTTCCTACAATTAAAAAAAAAGAAAGACAATGTTTGTTTTTTAAAGTTGTTTATTTGTAAACATATGTATTCACTATATTAATATGAATTTCTTACTGGGCAATAAAAACAGATTCTATGTGCATGGGAAATGTTAGCTCCATTTGTCAACTCTGGTCATTGTTGTCCCGGTGACCTCTTTTGTGACTACGGCCACAGCTGTAGACATTTTGCAGCCTGAGGTGATTCCACATACAGTAACCCAGGATGGACAACCTTTTTCAACCCGAGGGCCATATTCCCTTCTGGACAAACATCTGAGGGCCACATGCAAGTGGTGCGTGGAGCCAGAGGCAAATGTAAAAGCAACAGATGTAAAATGTATCTTTACACAGTGGTCTAGGGGAAAAAGAAACAGGCAACTGAAGAGAAGCTCTCCACCCTCCCTGAGATTCATTGACCATGCTAGCTGAGGCTGATGGGAGTTGGGAATCCAATGTCTAGAGGGTTTTATGATGTCCACCTCTGATCTTGATGAACCCTTTCTAACATAAAGTCATTACCAGCCTACATATCCTCCACTGAGGCAAGAAAAAGCCATTATTAGAGGTCAAGGACACATGCCAGCCAGTGCCAGTGGGGTGCCAGTGAGGTACTTGGGATGGCAGTGAGGGGGTGGCCTAGAGAGTGTCTTGAGGGGCAGATGGGCCTGGAGGGCTGCATCTGGTCTCCAGGCCTGAGGTCCACCAACTGGAGTGGCAGCTAAATCATACACAGGATAGTGCAGTGCCAGCTTGTGGCTCTATGTCAGTGGGGCAGTGGAATCTGCTCTGGGTTTTAGCCAAAACTTTCAAGGAGCTATCCAAGGTTCAGTACCTTGGACAGCTCATTGGAAGTTCAGACTAACACCTGGAGGGGATTCCATTGCCCCATTTTCACAGACACTAGATGCCACTGGGAGAGTGTCCTCCACCACACCTGAGAGCAGCAGACTAGAATAAGGGGAGCAGGACAGGTTGGGTGGCACTCACAGCTTTGTTTTTCAACACCTCACTGCCTGTTCCCCAGCATCTGCCAACTGAGGCAGAGCTGGCCCTGGCCAAGAAGTTGCTGAAGAACAAACGGCTCCGGTTGACTTCAGTACGGATATTGTCATATCAAAGACATACCATGTTCCCAGTTCACTGCATCGCCCTTTTGATCGATCGATCGACTGGTTGATTGAGTTGTAAACCAAAACAGGTTTCTAGGCAGTAGAATAGGTTTGTAACTGGTAAAAAACCAGTTACAGAAATGTTCAAATATAAAGATCTAGAATGAAAATGCACAAAAAACAATCCCTTTAAAACATGAAAATATGCACATCCATAATTAAAAGACACTATAAAACAATCCCATTGAAACAACAGAGCAATTCAAACAGGAGACCATTTATCAAAGGAAGCGTAGTTCATGCCTGGCGGCAAGCCTGGTGCCTTCTCTATCCATCTTGATGGGCTAGGCAAAGACCTTCCTTTTCACCCAGGCCTTTGGTATATGCTCTCTTCCTTTTTGTTTGGCTTTTAACGTTTCTATATTGTATGTTTTTAAATTCATTTTATACTGTATGTTTTTGGTAAGTCACCTAGAGACCACTGGGTATGAGGCGACTAACAAATACAATAAAATAAATAGTTCTCAAGATGAAAAACAACTCTTTGCAAACTCTGGGGAGCTACTCAAGACCTTTAAAATCAAATATTGCTTCACTGGAAAGTGCCTCCAGCTTCACCAGGAGTCTGGCATCGCCCCTCCTTTCCCTGCAATCTTGATGACTCCTCCTTAGCCGTCCCAGCTTGTCTCCGTAGGCAAGAGAGGAAGCAGAGAGTGGTATTCAGTGCTAGTCCTGCTCAGAGTAGACCCACTGAAGTTAATGGGCACGACTAACTTAGATTCATTCATTCCCTGAGTTTCCTCTGAGGACTTAGCTGAACACCACCCAAGATGGCCCAACCCAGGCAATGTGCATAATCTCTTTAAGCAAAGACACACAGTCTCATGAACGAGACATCCAATGAAAGTGAATGTTGGACAGTTCAGGAGAGACAAAAGAAAGCCCTTCTTCACGTGGCACACAAACTGTGGAATTCACTCCCACAACGTGTAATGATGGCTACCAACTGGGATGGCTTTCAAAGAGGATTAGACAAATGCATGGAGGATCCGGCTGTCAATGGCTACAGACCCTGAAGGCTATGTTCTATCCCCACTGTCAAAGGGATTATACTCTGTGTACCAGTCACTGGGACTCACAAGTAGGGAGAGTGCTGTTCTGCTTGAGAGGCTCCCATGGGCATCTGGTTGGCCACTGTGAGAACAGAGTGTTGGACTAGATGGGCCTTTGGCCCGAGCCAGCGGGGCTCTTCTTAGATTCTTAAAATTGAAACTGCAGGTAAGCAGCAAAGCAACCCACAACCTCATTGTTGTGATGAGGATGTGGCTCCACCCACCAGGAGGCATGGATGTCCCACAAGAGGTGGGGCCCAAAGAAAAACCTCTCCCATCTGCATACAAAGCAATGGAAGGAAGTTGCCCATCTGTAAGTCCTCTAGTGGTGCGACGCACTGCTGCTTGGACCACCTCTGCATGGCACTGCTACAGGTTTTAGGCCCAGGATGGATAATAATTTTTCTTGAATCTTCTGCTTATTCATGATGGGGAATGCCTTCTACCTTCCCATCACTTCCACCAGCACCACCATGTGCAGGTGTGTGTTTGTCCTGTAGACATATCCATACCTGGACATATGAACACAAAATCCAATGCAAGTGAGCATCTACAATGCAAGTAGGCATCTTCCCAAAGGCATCTGGTTGGCCACTGTGAGAACAGGATGCTGGACTAGATGGGCCATGGGCCTGATTTAGCAGGACTCTTCTTATGTTCTTAAGTAAGCATGAAAAAGCACAAGTGAGTTCATATACTTTGGGAATCAGCTACACTTTTTGAACCTGTGTGTGTTGGAGTTTTTTGAGGGGGAGGGTTGCCAATGTGCCCTATTCAAACATTGCACAGATGCATGAATATCCATTGGGGCAGGCACGCTCAATGAGTAGTACTTCCTCCTTTGTGCATAAGGAGATATGATAAGAGGATCCCTGTTGGGTCAAGCCAAAGGCCAATCTAGTCCAGCATCCTGCTGTCACAGTGACCAACCAGATCTCATGGGACACCAGCAAGCAGGACATGAGCTCAACAGCAATCTCCTCTCTAGTATCTGGTATTTGGAAGCATATTCCCTCCAACTATGGAGGCAGAGCATACCCATCATGGCTAGTAGCAACTGATAGCGCTATCCTCCATGAATTTGTCTAAGCCTCTTTTGAAGCCATCCCAGTTGTGGGAGTCAATTCCATATAAGAACGCCAGCCAAAGGGCTTAATGTAGCCCCCAAGTCCTCTCCATCTGGCCCTTGGAACTCTCCCTAGACCACGCCCATTCTCCCCAGACTACTAGCCCTGTCTGGAATGCGCTCATCAACTCTGATAATCTTGGATGAACTTGCACTTGAAAGTTTTCCATTTTAAAGGAGGTCCTGTCCACTTCCCTCTCAAATCTAGCCAGGAGAGAGAGAGGCACAGCTGAAGATTGCAATGCAAACCATCATTTCCATGATGTTATTCATCAGAAATTAATTTTCCTTCCATCCCTTCTCCCATCTCATTAAAGTATCCTATTAGAAAGAGGATTGTAGGGGCATGACTGAATAACATTTATGTCCAAGCCAAACAAATGATGCCACCAGCAAAGAGATGATGAAATGATGAAATGATGCTCTGATCATTCCCTGGACCCATGGCAACCACTGGATGCACAAGAGTTTTTTTCCCCTAAGACGTTTCTTATATATATATATATATTCTTCTTGTTGCAAACAGGCCTGAACAGACATTTGAATATGAAATTATGAAATCCAGACCCAAAGCTCTGGCCACAGTAACACACTGAGCCTTATGGGGGGGGGAGAGAATGCTTTAAACTGAACTAGAGAAAAAGACAAAAAAGGCAGAAAGGACATAATCAAAGACAGTCAAGGGCAGAAAACGCCACAAAAGTAGGTCTGAACAGTTTGAATGAGAGACTGCAATTGTGGAGAGGCAGAAGGGGGGGGAGGGAGTGAAAAAATGAGCAAGTTCAAATGGAAACAATTAATCAACTTGGCAGAAGTTCATAAAACTGCATGAGAGAGATGACTGTCCTCATTTTGTCAGAAAGCTCCAGGAGTAAATCACTGTCACATTCTGGATCATGAGCCTTTGTTTCAGGACACAGGAATACCCTGAATCTATACACTTATATCAGAATTGGAGAGTCTCACTTGTTCGCGACTTTTGGCATAGGCCCACTGTATGGGCGAGGGGGGGGGGAAAAACACACACATTCCTTCCTCTTCCCCTGCTGGCGGAACTGTGCAACAACTGTTATTCAGCAAGAGTTCTGGGGCTCTAAGGCGGGCAGCTTCCATTTTGTCCTGCTGGAGAGGGGACTGGGGATTCCTTGCCAGGCGGGGAACCAGGCATGACAAGCTATGCATGGCGCACGACTCCTTAGCCTGGCAGCGAGGAACCTCTGGCCCACAGAACTAGTAAGAAGAGGTCCTAATGTGGCCAGTGAGGATATTTCCCTCAAGCCCGCCCCTCTTTGCTTTGCAGGTCAAGATGCAGCTGCGAAGGAACGATTGGGAGCTTGCCCTTTGGCAAACGGGGCTCGCTGAGAGCACCAGTTAGCTGATGGACCGCTAGCCTGATCCAGCCGTCTCTTCTCTTGTTCTTGCGCTCCTCACTGAAACTTTCTTTGTGAGTTTCAGCCATTTAAGATTTACCGCGCTGCACCATTACAACATACAGCTGGTATAGCACAGTGGGGAGGAAAGCCTGGCTAGGAGTCCAGAGTCTGTGAGTTCAAATCCCCGCTGGTATCTCCTGGGCATCAAGGGCCAGCTAAAGATCATCCACATGGCTCAGGGGTGATGTGCCCTGCCACCTGTGCAGCCGTGGGCAAGCTGCATATTCCCAAGGCACCCAGTTGTGCCCCAGCTGGCAGTTGTGGACAAGGAAGGGGCTGGCTTGTGCAGCTGAAGGAAGCTGAGCAGGCCCTAGCCAGCTGGGGAGGACTAGCCTCAGAGGGAGGCAATGGGAAACCCCCTCTGAATACCGCTTGCCATGAAAACCCTATTCATAGGGTCGCCATAAGTGGGCAGTCCATTTCTTTCTTTTTTTCACTATTACAACACGCTGCCCCTTCTTATTTATTAAATTTATTTATTCCCCAGTTCCTCCGTGATCTTAATGAATTAGCAGACACCACAGTGGATGTACATTTTCTCAGGTAGCTAATCCTCCCTTGAACCTGGGGAACAGCAGGAGATCTCCTTCAAGTTCCCAAGGTAAGCACTGTATCCAACCCTCTAATAACACACTCAGGTGGGGCGTGCGTCTGACCGAATAGTAGCCAAAGGGAGGGGGCACTGAGAAACAAGGGAGGATTAGCATGCTCAGGGGAACCCCAAGGTTTACAGAAGGACAAAACAGTCTTCAGGAAAAAACAACTTAAGGAGGCAGCCCCATCCTCAGTCTCAAAAGGACTGAGCATGATCATTGGTCACAGAGGGGGAAGGAAACAGAGGGGGAATGGAATGGAGTATCCTGGAAGAGAGCATAGCTGGCTGGCTGGTTGGCTGGCTGGCTGAACAGGAGCACTTCGCTGCAACAATTTGTTGTAGGTCCCACTCATAAATGAGTAAAACTATGGTTTCATAGTTACGTTCCCACCTTCCTTCAGTGTATATTCTCATTGTGCAGAGGGAGAGTGGGATCTTGCCTGCTGGCACAGCTACTGCCCTCTGCATGCTCTACAACTGTACAGCTCTGTGCACACATGCGCCATAGGCTCTTCTACTTGATCCACAACCCTGATCATGTAGGACTCCTGATGACATGGAAGAGCCTACACTCTTGCTGTATCTCCATAGAAGCCCCTCTCAGACCTTCTACTGTGGTCAGAGAGAAGTCTAGCATGCATAATCCCACACTCTTTCCCCACATTTTCAGTGTATGCAAGGAAGGATGGTGTGAAAGCAGCCCATAGGAGCTTGCATGTTGCAACAGTACCCCTTCCCCCCAACTCGTCCCTTCCAGAGGACACTTAGACAGCTATCCTAGGTAGCAACAGCTCACCACAACAGGAAGGTTTGACTAGCATTCTTCTCCATGGCTTTCAGCTTTCATTGTGGCTGGAGTCTTGTCTTCTGTTGAGAACAATGGTGGTTGGAAGGGCGGAAGGCAGGGAGCCCAAGAACAGGTGGAACCAGAGCCAATGGCAGACAGAGCCAACTCCTTCTAGTTTTGGTCCCTTCCCCTTGCTTGATGACTTCTATAAGGGGAAGCACTGAGACCAAGGAGGAAGAAACTGTAAGCAGTGCCACCTTGTAGACTGGTTGTGAGTAAGAGGGCTGGTGGGTGGAGGCTGGCTGAAGGCCAGCTGAGGCTGGTGGGGCAGTGCCCCACCTGCCCTAACGCTTCCACCAGGTGGGGAAGGCATTCAGTTAAGCACACATCCATGGACCTGCAGCTCAGGAAAAGTTTGACATGTGATCTGCTGTGCATCCCCCTGTAAGGCGTGAGACGTTTCCGCCATTCAACCCATCCTTAGATGGCAACCGATTCTGACTGTCCGGCCTTCAGATGGGCTTGTTGCTCTGTGCAAAATCCAAGGGTCAAGACCTTTGTCCCAGGATAGCCTTTCCTCCTCTTCCTTCTGCCTCGCCCCAGAAACTACAACTCCCATCGGCCACACCCAGCATGGCAGCTGGATTGGACTGATGGGAGTTGTAGTTCAAAAAAGTAACTTTTCCAAGCTCTGGTTTTGTTTTCATGCAGCTCCCAAGAGTGCAAGAGGATGTCCTTTCTCCTTCTCCGAGGCCTGTGGCATGATTGTATCTCCACGTCTTGATGGAACAAAATGAAAAACATCTCGCCAACTTCGGGAGGCATTAAGTCCTTCTGCCAAACGTGGCTCGTGAAACATGAGCCTATTGTGGGATGCAGATCCTGTTTGCTTGCACCTCGCCTGCATTAGTCATCTCTGAATCCCTTTGCTTAGCAACATCACTCACGCTTACATTATAAATGTGCATTGCTTGTTGCGAACTGGAAGTGAGATTTCACTTGGGAGTGGGAGAGGAAATGTAGAGGGTCTCTTTTTCTAAACCAGGAATCGGAAGCCTCAGGCCCAGAGGGGGGCAAATCTGGCCCTCCAGGCCGCTCCATCTGGCCATCTGGATTCTCCCACACTTTCCGAGTCACACCCTTCACTGGCCCTGCTTTGCACCTTCTTTGCCTGGTCAGCATGTGTCCTTGAACTCTGATCATGCCTCTCACTTGCCTAGAGGGAGAATAGAGAGAGCTGTGACAGTGTGTGCAGAAACAAGCCTCCTACATATTAAGGTGAAATAAAAATTCATTCCTCTACTCATTCGTGACTCTGGCCCTGCCCAACACTGGCATGCGGCCCCCAGAAGGTTGGCCAGAAGGGAATGCGGCCCTTAGACTGAAAACATTTCCCCACCCCTTTTCTAAACAATCATACAGAATCATAGAATAGTAGAGTTGGAAGGGGCCTATTAGGCCATCAAGTCCAACCCCCTGCTCAATGCAGGAATCCAAATCAAAGCATTCCCGACAGATGGCTGTCCAGCTGCCTCTTAAATGCCTCCAGTGTCGGAGAGCCCACTACCTCTCTAGGTGATTGGTTCCATTGTCGTATGGCTCTAACAGTTAGGAAGTTTTTCCTGATGTTGACATAATATGCCCTAGGTGGCCAAACTGTGGCACATCATAATTCCAGGGCAATTCAAGCCATAGCATCATTGAGTTGATCATTTAGTCCAACCCTTCTTAATGCAGGGAATCCTGAATTAGAGCATTCCCAACAGGCGGCTGTCTAGTCTCAACACCTCCATCAAGTGGGAGGTCACCACCCCTCTAGGTTATTTGCTCCTTTGTCAAGCTACTCTCCTTCAAGAAGTTCCTCCTAATGTTCTGCTGGATTCTACCAAACTCCTCTCAAGAAATGTCCTACAGCACAGGGTTGTTGTGAGAACAAAGGAGACAACCAAGTGTTTTATCTTGAGCTCTTTAAAGAAAGGACATGATGAAAGTGCAATTAATAATAACACTGTTAGGGATGGGGGGGGAATTAAATTCAGTTTGCACTTAAAGGTGAACCTACCTAATTTGCACTTTCCAAAACAATATGTGGACCTAAACACAGCCATCCTTCAAAATTCACACTTGTCTGATTTTTCCAGTGTCAGATTATGTATCCTCCACGGTTTCTTGTTGGGGTGTACGAGGGATATTGATATTGATATTGTTATATTATTCTATTTTTGAAATATGTTGTAAAGCTTCAATAAAGAATTTTGAAAATTAAAAAATGCTCATACCAGCATAAAGTGTGCATATAACTGCATATATTAGTGAAAATACATAAAATGCATTACATTAGGAGGAACAGCTTTCAAAAATGTTTCCATTTGTCAAAACTGTATACAAAAATGTGTTAGGAGAAATTAACACTAAAATGCTGAAGAATTTTCATAAGGAATTTTTTAGCGGTAAAAAACAAGAAATTGACATAGAAATTGGGAGAACTGGTTTTAGATTGGAAAAATGAGAAACAAAGAGAACTGAAAATGACGGATTTGTCTGTCCCTAACCATTGTACCTGCTGATTCCCTCTCCCAAGCTTCTGCCAAAATTATAAGTCTCCCGAACCTATTACATGTATGATAACTCTCACTCAAACTGTTAATGTATACAAGAGAGCCGGTATTTTTAACAAATGTGAAACAGCAGCTGAGACTGACAACACAGCCTCCTCTCAGCGCAGTGGGGCATCTCCATATGGTTCGCAGGGATGTGAGCCAAAGCAGGCAATATAGAAAAAGAGGCTTCCTTTGTTAATCTAAAGCTTGTATTTAATCAGGGGGGTTGGGGGGGAAGAGAGAGAGAGAGAGAGAGAGAGAGAGAGAACTGTTGGGATTGGGACCAGATGAGAAAGCAATGATGAGTACACCAGAGACAACAGCTGAGTTTTTGGAGCTATGCCACTGGGAGCCTTCCCACAATAAAACAGCCTGAGCTGCCTGGCTGAACGTTTGCTGAAGAAGGATGAAAGGATTTTGATGCTGCAGGGATCAGCCCAGCACTCTCACTGGAGAACAGAAGCAGGTCCAGCATCAGTTTAATTTTTTTAATTTGCAGATTTAACATCGGAAGAAAAAATAATGAAATAAAAAATCAATAAAAATATTAAAGGTACAAAAAAAATAAAAAAACAATATATGAAGAGTAAAAATAATAATGAGCCTCCATCAATTTACATTATGGATACAACAGCCATCAGTACACGCATCTAGAGTTACGAATATAAACCCTCCAGATGTCCAAACAGGTATCCACTTGAAATTGGCATCTGTATGAAATCTGTTCCAATGTAGCCAGGGCAGTGAGGTCCTCAGACTATTGCGTAATAGACGTTGGGTATTTATCCTTCAAGGCTTGAAGTAGAACTTTTTTAGCTACAATAAGGGCTTGCAAGATCCACTTTTGTTGTCCTGCTGTTAACCCCCATACTACAGGAATATGAAGCTGGTCCAACATCAACACTACATGGCCCTGTCAAATGGCGCTCAGGGCCCACCTCTGAGGATGGCCTTCGGCATCCAATGAATGCTGGGTCCCTGGGTCTGGGAGCTGCCATTTTGATCCCCCACAATGCCCTTGTTGTGAGTTGACAACCAGAGGCTCTCAGAATCCCAGGTGTAATGCCAAAGGGTGCTAGCCCTGGGGCAAGAGTTACTGCCAATTCTGTGGTGAGAGGCAGTTCATTCATGAATCCCAATTAGGCCATTAAGGCACCAAGAAATAAGCAGTCTAGTAGTTTTTATTGCTGAGCACATAGAAATAGGCATAGATATCCCTCATGCCTTTCCAGTGTTTAGGAGCTCCCCTGAGGGCAGGGGGTTGCACAAGTACAACTGGTGAGGATACGAGATAGGACCTTCTCGGTGGCTGCCCCTAGGCTTTGGAATTCCCTCCCTAAGGAGATAAGAATGGCCTCTTCCCTGCAGTCCTTTCGTCAACAGGTAAAAACTTTCTTATTTCAGCAAACCTTTGATTCCGAAGGCGGCCAAGGATAGGCCCAAAAGGAGGTTATATTGTTCTGGCTTGTTTATTTTTTAATTATTCTGATTTTATGAGTATAGTTTTTAATTATCAGAAACAGTTTAATGCTATTTTAAATTAGAGTTCATTTTTTAATTATATCTGTCTATATTTATTTATTTATGTATTATATGCTTTTAACTTTGGTAGGCTTTAATTGTATCTGTTTTTTATCTGGAAGCCGCCGTGAGTTCCAATTTGGAAAAACGGCGGGGTATAAATACAGTTAATAATAATGATAATAATTCTGTCACCCCTGAGAGAGGCCTCCACCACTGGCTAGGGCAGGTGGTTGTTATGGCTGTGTGTGTGTGTGTGCACAAGTGTGCGTGCGCGGGCACACATATCCTTCTTTTCCTCCCTCCCCCACCGCTCTCTCATTCTCTCAGCTCCCTGTCTGGTGTGACAGCCTGATACTCTGTCCGATCCCTGTCCCTGAGGGGTCAGCAGCTGTGTGCCTGCTTGACTCGTGGACAGTGGAGTGCCAGGAGTCTAGTCATCCAGGGTCTCGGGGGATCTCAGACCCCTTACTTTTCTGGAAGGCAGGTCCCAGCAGGTCCCTATGTTTTGAGCACCCTATGAGCCAATCAGCCTGATAGGGGAGTATATTGGCCACTGAGAAGAGTCTTCTTACTTGCTTCCTTGTCGTTTCCTGCTGATTGGAGCCAATCAGAGTGAAAGGAGTTCCTACTTCAAAAAGCCAAGTTGTGGAGAGTGAGAAGTCTGTAATTGCCGAAGAAGAGACAGCAGATCCTGATGATAGCTTCCCATCTACATCATCACGCAGTTTGGTAGCAGCGGGAGATAAATGTGTAGTCACTGGATTCAGTAAATCAAGCAATTGTCTCTGACAGTCAAGACAGGACAGTCAAATGGTGACAATGATGAAGAAGCAGAAAGCAGTACTGAAGCCTGGCCAGATTTTTCTATAATCTTAGAAGGGGATGTGGCTGTGAATATCATAAAGTAACCGTGCACGTCTGAATTTGCTACTACACTCCTGGGAGTGACCTAATACACATGGAATGTTCCCCTCCTGAGAGCTTACAGTTCTCATGGGAATAGGAAGGGGACTAGTCAGGACAAATCTGGACATGTCCTCCCTATAATACTTCACCCCTTCTACTGCATAGGGAAGGAGCTTCAGTGTACAAGATTCCACATTGTAGCATTTGAGCAGTATTCTGTAAAGATTATCTACATCTGCTTGTCTATACAACAGTCTTTGGTAATGCACCAGGTCAATCTCTTCACTTAGGATTTGCCTGGAGACAAACTAATACTCAAAGTGGATAAAGTCCCATAGCATCATAGAACTCCTTTGACCTACGAGGCTGTTTTCATCATGCTGTGCCCACCTGCCCCATATCCATTGGTGGTATCTGCAAGCCCCACTTTTGGCAGGGATCTTCCTTTGCAGACCAGGTTGAGCTCAGGCCAAACTGCAGAGAGGGGGCTGGGAAGGAAAGGATTGCGAGTGCACCTAGAACAAGTTCTGGATTCTTACCTTTGAAGATGGGTCACCAGATGTCATGGAGATGTCAGGTGATGGAAAGGTGAGTGGCCCCACCCAACTGTCAAAGTGGCCTTCAGGGGGCAGGGGAGCTCAGGATCCAGCCCACCGGCTTGAGATTTTACAGATCCCAGGCCTCACCCCTCACCAGCATCACTCCAAACCTTCCTTGACTGTTTTCGCCTGGCTGGAATGTGCCTTTAAACTCAGATAATGCCTCTTGGTTACCCAGATGGAGGGACTTGTGTTTGTATGTAGAAACTAGTCTGCAATACAAAGGTAACTTTTACATTTGTTGCTTCACCCACTTTTTTTCTGGCCCCACCCACCACAGTATATGGCCCCCGGGAGATTGCCCAGATGGGAATGTGGTCCTCGGTCTGAAAAAGGTCCCTCACTGTGCAGTAAAGGACTGGTTTAGGCTGCAATCCAATGCTTACTCTCCTGAAAGTAGGTCCCATTGAACTGAGTGGGGATTGCTTCTTAGTAGACATGTCCATTCATTCATTTGTTCATTGAATTTATATCCCACCCTTCCTCCTAGAAGAAGCCCAGGGTAGCAAACAAGGGACAAAACACTAAAAAACACCTTAAAACATATTTAAAAACAAAACATCTTAAAAACATATATATTTTTTAAAAAAAATCTTTACAAACACTTTAAAAAGCAATTCCAGTACAGATAGCGTCTCTACTTAAAAGGCTTGTTGAAAGAGAAAGGCCTTCAGTAGGCACTGAAAAGATGACAGAGATGGCACATGTCTAATATTTAAGGGGAGGGAATTCCAAAGTGTCAATGCCACATCACAAAAGGTCCACTTCATAAATTATGCAGAAGGGACCTTCTGATAAGATGGTATCTGCAGGAAGTCCTCATCTGAAGAGCGCAGTGATCGACTGGTTATATAAGGGGTAAAACAACCTGATGCGATTGAACCAGTTAAGAGGGTGAAGCCAATGTTGCCCACTACCCAGTATCCTGTTTTCATAGTGGCCAACGAGATGTCCAAGAGAAGCCCATAAACAGGACCTCAGCGCAAGTGCACACTCCCCCCTTGCAGTTTCCAGCAGCTGGTATTCAGAAGCATGCTGACTATTAAAGGTGCAACAGCCCTGTCCCCTTAATTGCATCTGGCCACCCTACCCCAACCCTCAAAATTCAAGCCACCAGTTCCCATATTATAATGCAGATTGGTTTCATAAACATGAAGCAAGATTAACTGAATGGCAAGCACCTGTGTTTGTGCCACGGACCATTAATCCATATCAAGTCATCTTGTACCAAGCTAAAGCACCAACCATTATTCATCATTATGACACCAATAATCACTCAGTGGCCTAGAGGGACACTTGAACACATAAACATCAACCCTGAAACAACCCGAGGAGTAATAAGAAAAATAGGAACAGAAAGTGGAGGAAATGTGATCAGGCAATCTGATTCTGGATTTCTCTCTTAGGAACATAGGCAGCTGCCTCATATTGAGTCCGACCATTGGTCCACCGAGCTCAGTCCTGTCGACACTGACTGGCAGCAGTTCTCTGAGGTTTCAGGCAGGGGACTACTGGGAGATTCTGGGGATGGCACTTGAGACCTTCCATATCCAAAGCAGATGCTCAGCCGCTGAGCCATGGCCCACCCTTCTTGCTTGGGTTAACTAAGTGCAAACGGTGACGAAAGGGGGAAATCGTATCATTGGCTACGAATTCACAATGACATGGAGAGGCACAACTTAGAGATCCCTGAGAAGCTCTGTGTAAAACTCGGCTACTTTCAGTGTGTGTGTGTGTGTGCGCATGGGGAAGAGACAGGCATGGGGTCCGGGAGAATGGGAGGGAGAGAAAAGGCAAGAAATGTTCTGGGGCCAAGGGAGGATCTGAAACTGGAGGAAGCAGGCTGGGGCTTACCAGTACAGGCAGTACTGGCTGCAGTTAGGGGTAGGGGAAAAATTCAATTCCATTTGCATTTAAATGTGAATCTATCAAAATATTTAGTAGTAGTAGTTGTATCAGTATTCATTTATATCTCATCTTTTTCCCAAATGAGACTCAAGGTGGCTTACAAAACTTAAAACAGATAAAAGCATAAAATAAAAGCATACAAAAAAGTGATTGTTAAAATATAATTAAACTATCTATAGCAGTGATTCTCAAACTGTGCGCCCAGGCACACCGGTGCGCCCTAAGAGGTGGCTAGGTGTGCCTCAAATATTATGAAAGTATATTTTAAAAATGAGAAGAAACCCATTTGTATAGGGTAAGTAATAGTTTTCTATAGTTTATTTTTATTCATAGTTTAAAATATATTAATATATTTTTAATTTTGTATACGAAGTGCGCCAGAAAATTTTTTACAGTGTGCCGCGAACCAAAAAAGTTTGAGAACCACTGATCTATAGAATTAAATCTACTTAAAACATATCCATTAAAAATCCAAAGATAAAGATAAGAAGAACAGCACAGAACTAAAAGTTCTTCCAATCAGTTCCCCAAAGCCTGTCAGGACAGAAAAGTTTTCCTCTGCCAGAGGAAGGAGAGCAATTTTCCAAAACAATGTGAGAACTGAACCACAGCCATCCTTCGATCCTTTGCACACATGCGAGTGTTAGGGGGAGATGGGCATAAGCATGAAAATAATATCACAAAAATGCATCTGTACATTAGTCAAAGCTGCATACAAAAATGTGTTTTTTAGGAGAAACTCACACTAACACAGGAGTTCCCAAACTGTTGCCCATGGACCTGGAGTGGTCCAGAAGCTTCCTTCAGGTGCTCAGTGGTATGTCTGCATTGAATATTCACATTGATTTTTAATTATATTTTATGGCTTCTTTAGAATCATAGAGTTGGAAGGGGTCTATAAGGCCATCAAGTCCAACCCCCCCACCCAATGCTATTTCTTATATTGTATATTATTTGAATTCTATGGAATGCAAATAGTAATACAATGGAGTACCATAAAAGAAACAAAAGAAACCATAAAATGCCATTATGAAGCATACAGGATCTAGCACACGCATGTTACAACTGCTACAGTAGGCAGAAAAATCATTAAGTGGTCCACCCAGACCCTTGGCAATTTTCCAATGGTTTGTTGGGGGAAAACGTTTGGGAACATCCGCACTAAAATGCTGAAGGATTTTCATGAGGATTTTTTTAAAAATATCACAAATTGCTGCAGAAATGTGGAGAACTGAATTTAAGGTTGGAAAAATGAGAAATGGAGAGGACTGAAATTGCCAGATCCTTCCATCACTAGTCCCTGAAGCATTGACCCGTTTTGGAGGGTGGACTTCAGTTCCTCTTGAGAGCTGTGTTGCAGAACACAAGGGACTTCTAAGACATCATCACAGTCTGAATACACCCAGGTGAAGGACGATGCATAAAGTTTAAAGCTAAATCAACCAGATGGGTAAGGTGGAATCTGTTGAGTCATGTGATGTCAAAAATGCAAAAGGGGGAAGGGGAGAAAGAAAGCCACAGAACATAAGAACATAAGAAGAGCCTGCTGGATCAGGCCAGTGGCCCATCTAGTCCAGCATCCTGTTCTCACAATGGCCAACCAGGTGCCTGGGGGAAGCCCGCAAGCAGGACCCGAGTGCAAGAACACTCTCCCCTCCTGAGGCTTCCGGCAACTGGTTTTCAGAAGCATGCTGCCTCTGACTAGGGTGGCAGAGCACAGCCATCATGGCTAGTAGCCATTGATAGCCCTGTCCTCCATGAATTTGTCTAATCTTCTTTTAAAGCCATCCAAGCTGGTGGCCATCACTGCATCTTGTGGGAGCAAATGCCATAGTTTAACTATGCACTGAGTAAAGAAGTACTTCCTTTTGTCTTCCAACATTCAGCTTCTTTGAATGTCCACGAGTTCTAGTATTATGAGAGAGGGAGAAAAACTATTCTCTATCCACTTTCTCAATGCCATGCATAATTTTATACACTTCTATCAGGTCTCCTCTGACCCGCCTTTTCTCTAAACTAAAAAGCCCCAAATGCTGCAACCTTTCCTCGTAAGGGAGTCGCTCCATCCCCTTGATCGTTCTGGTTGCCCTCTTCTGAACCTTTTCAATGCACCTGCATGGTATTTGTATTGTATTGTATTGTATAGTATTGTATTGTATTGTATTGTATTGTATTGTATTGTATTGTATTGTATTGTATTGTATTGTGCCAGCTTGAAGAATTGAAACAAAGTAGTAAGGATGGAGGAGAAATTTGATTCAGTTCTCATATAAAGGTGAATCTACCTCACTCACGCTTTCTGAACCAGTCTGAGAACCAAACCCCGGCCATCCTTCAAAATGTGCAGTTCTCTGAATTTTGCGATGAAGTTCTCCAGCTAATCAGTTTGCACTTAAAAAATGCATATACTAGGTTAAAGTGTACGTAAACATGCATATATTCGTGAAACTGACATACAAAATGCATTATTTTTAGGGGAAATTACTTTGCAAAAAATATATACATTAGGCAAAAGTACATACAAACATGGATAGAATTTGCACCCAAACGCTGATAAGTTTTCAGGAGGACTAAAAAAAAAAAAGCAAACTGATGTGGAAACCGAATTTAAGACTGGAAAATGAGAAACTGACAGAATCTGAAATTTACAGATTATCCTTTCAGAGAAGGTACCAAGGCTGGCATTGTTGGGCAACTGCTAAGGCCCACTGCTAATCTTGGGGACCTCCTGACTCCGGTCTTCCTCTGCTCATTGATGCCGCTGCCTGTTCACCAACACAAGAAGGAGATGTGACCTCTGTATACCTTGTCTTCTCTCTCCCCTTCTCTCTTTCTCTCTCTATATCTCTATCTCTCTGGGAGGTGGTGACAATTTGGCCCAGAGGGAAAGGCAAGCAAATGGGCAGCAACAACAATGGTGTGAAGGAAGAGATGGACCAACTGAGAGTATCTTAGACAAGCTCCCCCCCCAAAAAAAAAACTGGGACTGGCACTGATCAATAACTTGTAATGAAGGCCCTGAAAGCAAACTGCAGGGCCAAACAGGCCCGAGGGACTTTGTAGTGGGATGAGGAACCTCAGGCCCAATGCCAAATGCTACCCTCCAGATCTCACTATCTGGCCCGCAGGTCTCTCCCCAGGCCACACCCTCTCTTCACAAGCCACATCCCCTCTTCACAGGCCACACCTGTCACCGGCTCTTGCTTTGCACTGTGAGTGTTTTTGTCTACCTGGAATGTGCCCTTGAAGTCTGATTATGCTACTTGCTTGCCTGTATGGAAGAGGTGTATGTGCATGTGGGTGTGTAGAAACTACCCTAGTGCACAAAGCTCAAATGTACATGCATTGAACTGTCCACATTTGCCTCTGGCCCATCCTCAATTGGCACATGTCCCTGGGAATGCAGCCCAGAAGGGAATGCGGCCCTCAGGCTGAAAACTCTTCCTCGACCCTGGTATAGGAACATAACAGATTAAATGCTCCCAGGCCAAGGTATGGGGATCCAAGGGCCAAAATCATGGCTTATGAACAGGCTTTAACTTAAAAGTTAATATGCTCAGCCTGTATTTTGAAACAATGAGTGGAAATGGACTTTCTGATTAGCACTAGAATTTAGCAGTATTTAGAAAATTGGAGGGGAATGACAATGAAGGCGTAATTTCGAAGACAGATGGATGCCTCCACTTTGTTTTCAGACTCCAGTGGTCAATTTCATTATAGCCGTTCGAGCATTAAATGTCGGACAAAAAGCATTAAAGAGGTGAAATGAAATCAGCCACAGGAACATCTGCTCCACCTTGCCAAGTAGGTAAAGTTCATATCCTAAAACCTAGAATGATATGCATCCTTAGGGTATTACAGAAGAAAGATTTCTATTGCAGTGTAAAGACAAGAGGACCACCATGTTGAAGAGTAAATTGCAGGGTTGCCAGGTCAGAAGCATCCCAAACCCTGAGATTTCAGGGGCAGGCCCTAGTGATGCCATGGGGTGGACTCTAGTGATGTCATTAAGCATGATACATTAAGCATCAACCACAGTTGCTTGGAGCACATCACTCAAAGAAAAAAACTTATCTGATTGGAAATGAAGATAGAAATCTTTGCTAAATGAGGGTGTTTCTAGGTCCAGCTGAAGTAATGGGATCATTCCTTCTCACCTGCTTAGAGATCCTGGGTAAGGAACATTTAATCTAGCCTACTTGCTTGGCAAGAGGGTTTAAATGCCCTCAGGCTAGGCCAGTCACCAGAAAGCCATTGTAAGAAGAAGCAAGTCTAGTGATGGGAGATGGGAGCACTCAGGAGTAAAAATGGATGCCCCTGAAGGCTGCAATTCTAAACACACTTACTAAAGGACTAAGCCTCATAGAACTCAACAGGAATTACTTCTAAGTAGATATTGTTAGGATTGTGCTGTTGGTAAGGCTTGATCCACGTCAATGATATCCATATTAAAGCAGAGTTGGCAACCCCCTGCCTGAAATGCCCTACCTGCCCTTTAATGTGGCTGCTCCAAACTTCTTTACAGACTTGACCATTCACTGCAGAGAAAGGATTGAGAAATGAGTAAGAGTTAAGAAGATTCTTTACTCTTTCCTGCCTACTCTGTGGGCTGCTATAACTTTGACAGCCAACCCAATTCCAGTGAGTAATAATTAACAGAAAGAAAATACCCATGGTTTGGTCCACCTTCACAGGCAGTAGACTGAGAACAACAACAATTGAAGCCACACTTCCCAGTATGTGAATTCTCTTTTAGCATTATTGGGCAAGAAACAAACCATCATGCAAATAACAAGGTGCATCATCAGTAGGTTTAAGGTGGTTGAGCTGACCACATGGAACCACTGTTGTTGCTTCTATGGATGTAAGGGAGTAAGGTCAGTGGTAACTGAAATGCAAATAGAAAAAGAAAACAAAAGACAATGATGATTTCCAATACCAGACCACAAGATTTTTATGAGTAAGACAGAAACTCAACATCCCACAACCAGTCAGGGTTCCTAACCAAAACTAAAAAATTCCTAGCAGCCAGTTAGCCAAGGTGACACAGAGCTTGGAAAAGTTACTTTTTTGAACTACAACTCCCATCAGCCCCAGCCAGCATGGCCAATGGATTGGACTGATGGGAGTTGTAGTTCAAAAAAGTAACTTTTCCAAGCTCTGCCAAGGTCACAGAAATTCCCATGCAGCACAACCTGACCCAGGGGCTGCAGTTAGTGCTGTGGCACGATTGCTGACATGAGTGAGACCCTATCAGCACATAACACCTCTGCTCTGCACTGGTTGCCGATTTGCTACCAGGCCAAGTTCAATGTGTCCTTTCCATGTTATGGGTGCCACATAGTACTTTTTCTGCTCTTGTAGGAAATCAATCCTTTAGTGTGGCAGTACCTACACTTTGGAACTCCCTGCCTATTTGCATGAGGCAGGCACCTTCATTGTACTCATTTTTGCACCTGCTAAAAACATTTTTGTTTAGGCAAGCCTACCCAGGCATGTAGAAGCTATTTTTTTTTTATGTTTTGAACTCATTGCTGGTTTTATTATTTTGAATGTTTTTAAATACCTCTCTTTAACTGTTTTTGCCAATAATTCTATTGTTTTAATTCCTTCTATAAACTGTTTTGAGGTTATTTACAATAAAGCAGTATATAAATGTTGTAAATAAAATAAATAAATAAATTTCAGAGTCACTGTGGCCCTTGTGTCTCTTTGCTCTTTTGTACTGTTAGGCCATTTGGTACCATCTAGCTCAGTACTGATGACATGGACTAGCATTGGCTCTCCAGGATTCCAGGCAATAGTCTCTTCCAGAAATTTTGAATTTTGAACCTTTGCATGCAATGCATGTGCCCTACCACTGAGCTACAGCCCTGTTTAAAAATGTATCTTTTAAAATTGTTCTTTTCAATTCTCTAATGAATGCACAGCATACTAGGGCAGATCCGCACCATGTATTTAAAACACATTCAACATGCATTTGAAGCACATGAATTCCACTACAGAATCCTGGGAACTGTTGTTTGTTAAGGGTGGTGGGAACTACAACTGTGAGGGGAAAACGACACTTCCTCGGATTCTTTAGGGGAAGTCATGTGTTTTAAATGCGAGTTGGATGTGCTTTAAATGTATTATGTGGATCTGCACTACTTCATAAACATTGCCTACATATAAATAATTTTAATTAAATTTTAAAATCGAAATAAGCTACAAAGTGTACTGGATGTCCATGGGGTATGCACCATCTCTCAGCCTAATCTGCCCCTCAGGGTGAAAACAATGGAGGGGGACCGTGACCGCCCCAAGGAAGAAGGGCACACTTAAAATGCAGAGGAAATAATCATTTGTAAATAATAATTTTCAACCATAGTGTGAAATCAGATACATATCAAGACATAGTAAGAAATATTTATATAAGCATGAATGTCAAAGATGTTTATTATTTACACAACCTGTAAAGATATTTATAGTGCAATCCTATGCAAGCTTACTCAGAAGCAAGTCCCAATGGATTCAATGGGGCTTACTTAGACAGGGAAGCATGCACAGGACTGCAATTCAGTGATAAGGAACATCACTCACCCAATCCAAAATTCAGAATCATGCCACTTTATTTATTTATTTGTTTATTTAAGCTGTTTTGCAACTGTTTTATATTTGTTTTACGGTTATTGGACTTTACATGGTTTTATTTCTTGTTGTGAGCCGCCTTGGTTTCCAGTCCTATCTCACAGGGTTGTTGGAAATATTCCACATACCCACACACTGGAGATGTAAAATTATTTTTTCCTGTAGAAGAAAATGACAGCCATTCACTTATATGGCAGCTTATGTAAAACTCTGTAACAACTACAACTCCCACCATCAGATATCAACTGAAAATAGGTTTTTTTCCCCCTAAGCCTCACTCTGTCAATCGTTCGTAAGCATAGTAAAATGGATTCCTCCCCAGAGGTAATCAGGGGAAATGTTTTTGCTGTTGATGCTAAATTTCTAGTTTGCACCCTGTTTAAGCTCTGATGCTTGCAATCAGTTGGCTCTGTGCATAGGTTGGGATGGGAACAGCGGGTGTGGTCTCATCCCCCTCTTCTACACATTTATTTACCCTGGCTTACTGCCTTTAAAGGACGGGCATTGGCCTGGGAACAGCTTCTGGGGAAGGGCTGTAGCTCAGTGGTAGAGTAGCTGCCTTGCACACTGAATGTCCCGGGTTCAATCCCTGACATCTCCAGGTAGGGCTGTGAGAGAACCCTGCCTGAAGCCCTAAAGAGCTGCTGCCAGTCAGTGTAGACAATACTGAGCTAGATGGACCAATGGCCTGGCTCAGTATAAGGCAGCTTCCTATATTCTGGGGTTCAGTATGCTTTTATTGTCACTGAGGATGGGACAGAAATCATATGGATGTCCCTTGTCTACTGATATGACCTTGGCTATGGCTAGTGCAGGATCAGTTATGAACAGCTATCATGTTATAAACAAGTGTCGTGTTTGGAATGGATGCCTGTGGAGGCTGGTCTATTAGGGCAAGTAGGACACTGCCCCACCAACTCTCGTCTGGCCTCAGCCAGCCTCCACCTGCCTGCCTTCTTGCGTACAACCCGTCCAAGGGGCAGCACTACCTGTGGCAGCTTCCTCTCTCTTAGTCTCTGAGTTGCCCTTGTAGAACTTGGCGGGCAAGAGGAGGATGGGGACAAAACTAGAATTAGATGGATCTGGCTGTCGTTAGCTCTGAGTCCACCTGTCATTGGCTCTGGCTCCACCTACTGTTGGGCTCCCTGTTATCCGCCCTACCAGTCCCAATGGGCACCAGCCAGCATTGACTGGATGCAGAATTCCACATTCTAAGAATCTCATCTTGGTTTGGTTTGGGTTTTTGAAGCAAGATCCAATAAATCATAAGGCTGAGAAGTGGAGTGGGAAGGATTTTAATTTTAAGAATAGCTACTGTATTTCTCGCTAGGCTTAAAGGCTGGAATGTGTTGGAATACATTTCCAAAGACTTCTTTAAGGAGGCAGATTTATATCCAGGAGGTAGATATTGATACATTCAATTTACTTGCAAATTGAACTGATAACCAGCAGATTGTTTAGACCAAAGCTGTGTTTGTTAAGAAGTTAATTACCTCTTACAAGTGATTCCTGCTAAGGCTATTAAATCAAGATGCCAGGCAATCAATGCAATAGCACCTCTTGCTTGGCTCTCCCATGGTTCTCTCTGACTCCACACTGTTTCCTGATCATGGGTCATCCATATTAGATTAATGCACTTGCATGTTATTTTCTATGGGGTTATATATACATCAGCTTTTGATGACAGCAAGCTAACATACCTTGGATTGTATACATGCTGGCCATGAAAACATAGAGCGAAAGCATGGCATTTTTACTGTTCTGGTTAGCAGCAAAAAAGAGCTGGGCTGCATCAATTTTTATATGGGCAACCATTTTTTGGTATGAAAAGCGGGGTGAAAGTTCACTGAAAGTCCCCTAAAACCTCCTGTTTGCTGCTGCTTAGGCAGATGCTTTCCTATTGGCCTTTGTTTGTTCTTTTTAGGAAAGGAGGGCACTTCTCACTGGCTATGTGATACAGCCAATCAGGGATCAGATGCCAGAGTGATGACATCATGGTGCCACACAATCAGATGTGGCTATATGATGATGTCACAATGTCAGCCAGAGAAAGGACAATGCTTACTGTACTCACTCTAAATGGGCAGACATTTTTGCTCCATGCCACAGGTCTGCTAATCTCTCACTGAAAAGGGTAGCACAATGGGCACCATTTTTTCACATAACATTTTGACTTAGTCCTACAAATGAATGTGTCAAGGAGGTAATGGGCTGGGCAAAAAAGCAAGTGTTCAGCTGGCCAAACCCTGTGTGCTCAGAACTGGCTTTGAGTGGGATTAGCTCCTTTCTACTAGTACTGATCTACCTTGTGCTGGCTTGGATTCTGGGACCATCAATGCTTCCAATACTTTCATCTCTGCTCATTAGAAGCATACAATGTTAGAGTTGGAAATGACCTCAGAGACCATCTAGTCCAACTTCTTGCTCAATGCAGAATCTTCAGTGCAGGAATCTTCAGGTACAGCAAACCTGATCATCCAGCCTCTGCTTAAATATCTCCAGAGAAGGAGACACCACCTTCTTCCGAAGCAGTCTGTCCCACGGTTGAACAACTCCATTGGGAAGTTTTTTCTAATGTTTTGCCAAAATCCGCTTCCCAGAAGCATCCTTCCTTTTCGTCCTAGTTCTGCCCTCTGGAACAACAGATAACAAGTCTGCTCCAACTTCTGCATGACAGCTAGGGATGGGGGAGGAATTCAATTCATTTCTCATTTAAAGGCAAACTTGCCTATTCCACACTTTCTGAAACAGTATGCAAAACAAAACACAGCCTTTCTTTGAAATTCGCACTTCTGTGAATTTTGCAATGGACTTCTCCAGAGAAGTAATATGTATAAAAATGCATATACTATGGAAAAGTGGACATAAAATGCATATATTTGTTAAAAACACATACAAACATGCATTATACTAGGGAAAAGTGCTTTGCAAAAATGAGTATATTCAGCACTAGTGCACACAAAAATGTGTGCATTAAGAGAAAATTGCATTGAAATGTTAATGAATTTTCATGAGGGCTTTTTTTAAAAAAAATCGCAAAACTGCCATGGAGATCTAAACTTATGAGTGGGAAAACAAGAACCCTAAACAGATAGATTCACTCATCCCTAGTGACTGCCTTTGAGATACTTGAAAGCTGTTAAAGCATCTCCCCTTCATCTTTGCTTTGCCAGGTTACACAATCCCAGCTCTTCCAGTCATTCCTCAAAGGACTTGGTTCCCCTTAGCAGCCAACCAAAAGTTAAACTTGACTTTGGCATAACTTTGGAGCCGCAGCACATTTTCCGTTTACTGCTGGGTAAGGCTTTTTCTTTCCAATCTCACACCTTTCCTTATCTCCACTTATAAAGGTGGAATACTTTGGCATGCTGAGCATAATTAGCATTCAGGAATGTTTTGATACTGCTGTAGCCTAGTTAGAACCCTCATTAGCAAGAGCTTTCTTCAGAGGAGGAACTGCACCTTTCAATTTTGGGCTTTTTAGATCAAAGGCAGGCTGATTAAATTTGTTTTGATCTGGCGTATTTTATGTGTGTGCGCCGCAACAGGATGTTGTATTTCAAGCATCTTCTCTAAACCATATCTCTGCTCAATTTTGGCTCCTATTGACACGTCTGGAAGCTGAAACACCCTGTAGTATTCAGTGAGAGCAAACAAGGCCAATTAATTTATTTTATTATTTATTTATTTATTTATGATTTGATTTCTATCCCGCCCTTCCTCCCAGCAGGAGCTCAGGGCAGCAAACAAAAGCACTAAAAACACTTTAAAACATCATAAAAACAGACTTTAAAATACATTAAAACAAAACATCTTTAAAAACATTTTTAAATGCTTTCAAGACATCTTTTTAAAAAATAAAAAAAGGTTAAAAACATATTTTTTTAACCACCTCTGTCACTTGAGGGTCAGGTAGCCTTGGTGGCACGGAGTGCCTTCTACCAGCCTCGGTCGGTGGCCCAGCTGCGCCCCTATCTGGACAGGGATAACCTGGCTTCAGTTGTCCATGCTCTGGTAACCTCCAAGTTAGATTACTGCAATGTGATCTATGCGGGGCTGCCTTTGAAGACGGTTCAGAAACTGCAGCTTGTGCAAAATGCAGCAGTCAGATTGGTAACAGGGACCAGACGGTCCAAACATATAAAGCCAATTCTGGCCCGCTTGCATTGGCTGCCTGTATGTTTCTGAGCCTGATTCAAGGTGTTGATTTTAACCTATAAAGCCTTACATGGCTTGGGACCACAATACCTGATGGAACGCGTCTCTTGATACGAACCTACCCGTACACTACTCTCAACATCTAAGGCCCTCCTTCGGGTACCTACTCTGAGGGAAGCTCGGAGGGTGGCAACAAGGGAGAGGGCCTTCTCAGTGGTGGCCCCCAAATTATGGAATGATGTTAAGAACACAAGAACATAAGAAGAGCCTGCTGGATCAGGCCAGTGGCCCATCTAGTCCAGCATCCTGTTCTCACAGTGGCCAACCAGGTGCCTGGGGGAAGCCCGCAAGCAGGACCAGAGTGCAAGAACACTCTCCCCTCCTGAGGCTTCCGGCAACTGGTTTTCAGAAGCATGCTGCCTCTGACTAGGGTGGCACAGCACAGCCATCACGGCTAGTAGCCATTGATAGCCCTGTCCTCCATGAATTTGTCTAATCTTCTTTTAAAGCCGTCCAAGCTGGTGGCCATTACTGCATCTTGTGGGAGCAAATTCCATAGTTTAACTATGCGCTGAGTAAAGAAGTCCTTCCTTTTGTCTGTCCTGAATCTTCCAACATTCAGCTTCTTTGAATGTCCACGAGTTCTAGTATTATGAGAGAGGGAGAAGAACTTTTCTCTATCCACTTTCTCAATGCCATGCATAATTTTATACACTTCTATCAGGTCTCCTCTGACCCGCCTTTTCTCTAAACTAAAAAGCCCCAAATGCTGCAACCTTTCCTCGTAAGGGAGTCGCTCCATCCCCTTGATCATTCTGGTTGCCCTCTTCTGAACCTTTTCCAACTCTAGAATATCCTTTTTGAGATGAGGCGACCAGAACTGAACACAGTATTCCAAATGCGGCCGCACCATAGATTTATACAATGGCATTATGATATCGGCTGTTTTATTTTCAATACCTTTCCTAATTATCCCTAGCATGGAATTTGCCTTTTTCACAGCTGCCGCACACTGGGTCGACATTTTCATCGTGCTGTCCACTACAACCCCGAGGTCTCTCTCCTGGTCGGTCACCGCCAGTTCAGACCCCATGAGCGTATATGTGAAATTCAGATTTTTTGCTCCAATATGCATAATTTTACACTTGTTTATATTGAATTGCATTTGCCATTTTTCTGCCCATTCACTCAGTTTGGAGAGATCTTTTTGGAGCTCTTCACAATCCCTTTTTGTTTTAACAACCCTGAACAATTTAGTGTCGTCAGCAAACTTGGCCACTTCACTGCTCACTCCTAATTCTAGGTCATTAATGAACAAGTTGAAAAGTACAGGTCCCAATACTGATCCTTGAGGGACTCCACTTTCTACAGCCCTCCATTGGGAGAACTGTCCGTTTATTCCTACTCTCTGCTTTCTGCTTCTTAACCAATTCCTTATCCACAAGAGGACCTCTCCTCTTATTCCATGACTGCTAAGCTTCCTCAGAAGTCTTTGGTGAGGTACCTTGTCAAACGCTTTTTGAAAGTCTAAGTACACTATGTCCACTGGATCACCTCTATCTATATGCTTGTTGACACTCTCAAAGAATTCTAATAGGTTACTGAGATAGGACTTTCCCTTGCAGAAGCCATGCTGGCTCTACTTCAGCAAGGCTTGTTCTTCTATGTGCTTAGTTCATCTAGCTTTAATCATACTTTCTACCAGTTTTCCAGGGACAGAAGTTAAGCTAACTGGCCTGTAATTTCTGGGATCCCCTCTGGATCCCTTTTTGAATATTGGCGTTACATTTGCCACTTTCCATTCCTCAGGCACAGAGGAGGACCCGAGGGACAAGTTACATATTTTAGTTAGCAGATCAGCAATTTCACCTTTGAGTTCTTTGAGAACTCTCGGGTGGATGCCATCCGGGCCCGGTGATTTGTCAGTTTTTATATTGTCCATTAAGCCTAGAACTTCCTCTCTCGTTACCACTATTTGTCTCAGTTCCTCAGAATCCCTTCCTGCAAATGTTAGTTCAGGTTCAGGGATCTGCCCTATATCTTCCACTGTGAAGACAGATGCAAAGAATTCATTTAGCTTCTCTGCAATCTCCTTATCATTCTTTAGTACACCTTTGACTCCCTTATCATCCAAGGGATGTTACTGACGAGGTGCGCCTGGCGCCATCACTGTTATCTTTTCGGCGCCAGGTCAAGACTTTCCTCTTCTCCCAGGCATTTTAGCATGTGTTTTTTATATTTTTTTAAAAAAAAATTAAAGTGTGTTTTAAATTGTTTTTAAAAGATGTGTTTTAAACTTGTATATTTGTTTTTAATGTTTTTAGTTACTGTAAACCGCCCAGAGAGCTTTGGCTATGGGGCGGTATACAAATACAATAAATAAATAAATAAAATCATATTAAAAAGCAATTCCAACACAGATGCAGACTGGGATAAGGTCTCAAGTTAAAAGGCTTGTTGAAAGAGGAAGGTCTTCAATAGGCACTGAAAAGATAACAGAGATGGCGCCTGTCTAATATTTAAGGGGAGGGAATTCCACAGGGTAGGTGCTGCCAATTAAATGGAATTAACTGGTTTTTCATTACGTATATTTCACTGATGAAACTTTCCACATTTTGTTGTCAATTGCCTTGTCAAAGAAGAAGAAGAGCTTTGCAAAAGAATTACTGAAAAATGACAGTGACAAATCTCAGTGAAGGAGAAGCCTTGCAATTTGGAAATGGCAAATGGGGCAACTAAACGCGAAGGTGAATGTGATACTTGCCCCAAAACTCAACTCCCTCAGATTTTACATGTAGGCTTTACACAAGAGCAGAATGTGTGGAAAGGACTATTGTAGATTGGAATGTGAGCAGTTCAGCCAGTGGAGGCTGGTACATTTGGGCGTGTGGAGCATTGCCCCACCAGCACTCAAATGCTACCTGCCTGCCTTCCTACTTGCAACTAGTTCAGGTGGAGACACAGCCAGTAGCAGCCTCCCCTTCCTTAGTCTCATTGTTGCCCTTGTAAAACACAGCAAGGAGGATGGGGACAAAATTGGAATTAGTTGCCTCTGTCTGTCATTGGCTCTTACTCCGCTTGGCCTCCCTGCCTTCCGCCCAACCAGTCTCAATGGGTACCACCCACCGCAGAGTTCAGTCAGAACCTGCTGACCTCTGGACAGAGCTTGGAAAAGTTACTTTTTTGAACTACAACTCCCATCAGCCCCAGCCAGCATGGCCAATGGATTGGGGTGATGGGAGTTCAAAAAGGTAACATTTCCAAGCTCTGCCTCTGGAGGTGGAATCAAATGACACTCTCTCATCCAAAGAGGAACCCTTCATGAAACAAGATGAGGGGAAAGGCAGAGCACCTAGAGGGAATCCCTGGGACCATATCCCAAGATAAGATCCCAGAATTGGGACATCATTGCCCGTGGATCTTCCCACTACTTGGTGAAATGGGGACACTTTTCTCTTGTAAGGGACAATACACCAGAATACTGCACCAGTTACAGGAGGAAAGCAGGGGACATGTGATGATCCGCTAAAGACTTGAGCCACGCAGTCAGCAGAATCAGATTCTCTAGCTATGGCTGGGCTGTACCACTTGAGGTTGAAGGTGGGTGTTGGAATGTTTCAGGGCTCCTCCTGCATGATGCAGATCTTCAACTCCTTGTGCATACAGAACTAGAAGATCAGGGAGAAAACTAACCTAGAACCCAGCTTGTGCATGTGCAGGGCTGTGTGTGTGTGTTGAGGGGAAGGGGATCCTTTGAACATTCAGTCCACACCTGCAGCCTTAAGCGATAAAGTTCAGCAATGGATTTGTTGCTGTGAGTCTGCTGACGGTGTGTTTTCAGCTCAGCGAGAGAAAGAACTCATATTCCTAAATAAGGCAATTAAGTTCTGTTCTCCTTCCCTTGCTGGTGGTTCTCATAACCTTCCTCCGGGTATCATAATGCCTTGCCTCTATCCCCTCACTCCTAGCATATTAACCCACTGCTGATAATTTAGCCCTGTGCTAAAGAGCTTGCTGTTTTACTAGCAACTTTTAAAAGAGTGCCGGCCTCTAGTTTTAAAAACAGAAGGGGGCAAAAAGAAGTACAGTACTATCTCAGTTAATGAAGTACAGGCATTCCTGGACATTACTTCTTTAACAGAAACTTTGGTACCAGAGGTAGGAATAACATGGAAAGAACAGGGATTGGTTTCTACACCACAAAAAAGAAGAGTAGTTCAACATATTTCAGCAAATGTTTTATTCAAAATAAACAAAACGCATGTCTGAAGTGAAACCTCCAGGTCAGGTAAGCCACTTGAAGGCTTCTTCCAAAATGCATCCAGGGATGCCTGCCTTGCCTTTTTTTACCATGTAGCATCTTGCTATAGCAATGTAAAACTTTGAGCACAGTTCTCCTCTCCGGGCACTCGAGCAGGCAGGCAAGGGGCAGCTGCCAACCACCCTGTGCTTGATCTCTCCCTCTCTCTCTCCCTGCCATCCTCCCCTACACTTGAGCAGACATGTGTACAGTATATAGCGCTCCCAGGGCACCCAAAGAACTGTTTACTGCAGAGGTGCCTGTGCCACTTGGCAAGGAGTGCCATTCCAGCCACTTGTGAGACAGTTGCCTGCAGCAGTCACAATCCAGTAAACAAGGAGCCACATTCTGACTACATCAGAGTGTGCACCCCCTCCGCTTCCCCTACAACCAAAACAACCTTTGTTAAAAGGAGCTTCTTTCCTAGAGGATTTGTTGACTGAGGTATTAAATGTCATTAAGTTAAAAACTATTTTGTTGAGAAGGGAACACAAATTCTTAACTTTGCAAGCTGATATGTGTCTACTCAGAAGTAGATGTTGCTATGCAAATTTGGGTTCTTTTTTGGAGTGTGTGTGTTAGGGATGGACAAATCTGTCAATTTCCACAACTGCATTTTTTTAAAAAAAACTCATGAAAATGTGTCACCATTTTAGTGCGAATTTCTCCTGATAAACATATTTGATATGCAATTTGACCCAATATACACATTTTTGCAAAGCCATTTTTCCTTAATATAATTCAACTTTGGGTGTTGCTTTCACAAAAGTATGCATTTATACGCACACCCTTTCCCTAGTATGTGCATTTTTGTACGCACTACTGAGCTGGAGAAACACACTGCAAAATTCAGAGAAGTGAGAAGTTCGAAGGATGGTTGTGCTTCCGTCCACGGATTGTTTTGGAACTCGTGAATTTGGTAGATTTGCCTTTAAAAGCGAACTGAATCATTTTTCTCTCCCATCCTACTCAGAAGTAACCCCACTGAGTTCAATGTTGCTATGCAAATTTGTGTCTTCTTTTTTGGGGCGAGGGAGAGGGTGCATATCCTCTTTTGGGGAGATATGTAAGTGGCTATTCTAGAATACAGGTGCTAATGCCATGCTGCTGCTGAACCTTTGCTTGAGATGTGGGTTCCTGTCTCTCACTTTGCAACTGACTATGGCCCAGCATTGACACTTGTCTACATCGTGGTGGTGGTGAGGGGGATGACAAACTAAGCTGGCTTCAAGCAGGTGGGGGTGAGGTTCTCTTCTGGCCACAGGAGAGAAGCAGAACCTCCACACACCTGCAGAGCCATACAAAAAGCGGCAATAAAATTGATGGAAAGGTGAAATGTTGCTGCACTGCAGGGGGTCCAATCGCAGTCGGAAGGACTGATTACATTTGTGTTGTTTTGGTTAAAAAAAGTCTTGATTAAAAGCAATCAGCTGCAAAACTAGACTGAGTAAGGAGATGTTCATATACTGGGAGATGGTGCAGGGAGCGAGGCAAATAAAATCATCTTCCTCTTGTACAATCTTCAGGTTAGATTCCATGGACATTCTGAGTCTGCACATGGGCTTAACTGGATCTAGGCCTCCCCAGACCTCAGTCCTGGAACAAAGATGGGCCAGAGATTAAGGGCTGGCTTTGGGGCTGTCCGCAGTCATTTTGCTACCTGAGGCAAAGGAGAAGATGTCACTCTCACACACATACCATCACAGAGCTTGGAAAAGTTACTTTTTTGAACTACAACTCCCATCAGCGCAATCCACAGGCCATGCTGGCTGGGGCTGATGGGAGTTGTAGTTCAAAAAAGTAACTTTTCCAAGCTCTGTCAGAACCTGCCTGGCCTGACAGTTGAATCTATGGCCGCATTCACACCATACATTTATTCCATTATTATTCCACTCTCTCATGGCTACTCCGATGAATCCTGAAGGGCAGTCTGTGAAGGGTGCTGAGAGTTGTTAGAAGACCCCTATTCCCCTCAGAAAGCTACAATTTTCACCGTTCTCTGGGAAGAGATACTGCCTGTTAAACCACTCAGGGAATTGTAGCTCTGTGAGGAGAATAGGGGTCTCCTAACGACGCTCAGTACCCTTCACAAACTACACTTCCCAGGATTCTTTGGGGGAAGCCAGGACTATTTCAAGTGGAATGATAGTGGAATAAATGTATAGTGTGAATGTGGCCTTAGGCTGTGTATACACAACATTTATTCTAGAATCAATACAGAGAGACTGAGTTCTTGTTTTTTCGATGTAGTCCACACACCATCTAGATCCATCACAATTTTTTGCCCCTAAAAACCGTTTCTTGAGAAACGGGTATCAATCTGAACATAAAAAGCTCATTGCAGATTGATTCTGCATGACCCTGCAGTGTGTCCATTTGAAAACAGATGAGAAACGGGTATCAATCTGAACATAAAAAGCTCACTGCAGATTGATTCTGCATGACCCTGCAGTGTGTCCATTTGAAAACAAATGAAAACAGATGTAGGCGGTCCCAAAAATGGGGGGTGTATCCACATCTGCCCAATGCCATTGTGGGTGGGGTATACCAAGATCACAATCACCACTTCTTTCTTCGTTAACCTGTGACATGAGCAAGGAGGAAATGCGTGGAGAACTTAATCGAGGAGAGGGTTTTCAAACGTGTATCAAGTAGCCACATCCACCCTTGTGGATGGTGGCATGTAGAATAACTCTAGATTGAAAGCAGTATGTTGAGGACCAGCATGAATGAATCTGCTCTGAGAAAAACTACATTTATCCACTCTGAGAGGGTTAGTGTGTACACAGTCTGTCTTCAACACCGGCAACAGAACTGCATCTCTGTACAGGACTCATCCATCTATTTTCCTGAATAGTGCTGGGATGTGTTGGTGAAGGGCAGATAATAGATGTAATCATCATAATCATCATCTCAACATGTTCAGTGCAAAAAAGGTGTGTGTGTGTGTGTACACATGCCAGGGCCGATTTCCCATCTTCTGGGGGCCACATGCCAGTGGTGGGTAGGGCCAGAGGCAAAAGTGGGAGGAGCAATGGATGTAAATTTTGCCTTTACACAGTAGGCCAGTTTTACACATATTGGAGGGAGGCAAAAACACTCAAGGAGGGTGCAAAGCCAGAAGGGCTGGGGAGGGCATGTGGTCTGGGGAGAGTCCCAAGGGCCAGGGAGAGAGGCCTGGAGGGCCACATTCAGCACCTGTGCTTGAGGTTCCTCACTCCTGGATTTCAGGGCCTTAAATTCCAACAGCCAAGAAGAGAACTATCCTGTATGTGTCTTAATAAGATGTGTTGCTGTTCCTCCTGGTTCGCCCTTATCCTTGCTATGAGTTCTTCAACACACACCATTCTTTATAGCTTCATTTAATAATGAAGAGAGCAGGGAAACAGAATGAAGAGCTTGAATGAAGCTGCCTGTAAATGCTTGCCTTTTGGCAAAGCCCCGAGCAAAGAATAATGTATACATCACACCACTGAAGGATTGAGTTAAGGGGTTTTGTGACTCAGGCGAACACCTCAGTCAGTTACCTCCCAGGAATAGGGGGCTGCAGCCAGCAATTTGACAGTGGCCTATGGCCTACTTCTCACTGAGCCTGTACTTGGATCACACTCCTTGAAGCCAACAGGGGTGGGGGACAAATTTGATTCAGTTTGCATTTAAAGCCAAATCCACCAAATTTGCTCTTTCCGAAAGGATATCAGAACACATCCATCCTTCGAAATTTGCACATACTTGGATTTTGTGATGCAATTCTGCAACCGATGTTTACAGAAGTGCATATATGATGAGAAAGTGTGCATAAAAATGAATATATTAGTGAAGAAAAACATGCAACAGTGCACTACATTAGAAGCAATTGCTTGCAAAATATCTGTACGTTAGTCAAAACCGCGTGCAAAATGTGTTTATGAGGAGAAATAATTCACACTAAAATGCTAAAGAATTTTCATGAGGTTTTAAAAAAAATTACAAATTGCTGCTGAAATGTGGCAAACTGAATTTAAGATTGAGAAAATGAGAGAATGAAACTTGACAGATCCTTCCATCCCTAGAGACTAGTGATACTACCCAGATTCATAACAAAGGCACCTGTCCTTCAAATCTATGCTGTCCATCATTCCTGACTTTGAGCTACCAAAATGTTAAGATTTTCGTAATTAAAACCAGGATGTATTACATGCTTATAGCCTCTTTTCTGCATTTGCATGGTTGGCATGACTAAGTAGACAAACTCCGCCACCTTTGAGCATGCTTAGATGTTGCTTATGGCAACCCCATAGCTGCCTAAAGAAAGGGAAAAGTCTGCCATTTGCACATGCCCAGAACAATTTTACTGTAAGCTTCTTAGTTGCTTTTTGCTAAAGAAGTCGATCCATTTAAAAGTTTGGCTGTGAAACCATACAACAGCCAATCATGCTGGAAGAACCAGACACGTTGATTTGTATCCTCTCCTTGCTCAGAATGCCCAATGTGATCTCAGGATGTACAGATGCATGGGGTGGGGGAATCTCATGCTAACCACACCATTTCTTCAACACACACTTTGGTGACACGTACACTAAAAGTTGCCCATGTTTCAAAAGATTGGAATACAGGCAGAGGTGTAGTCATCCAGGGTCTTAGGGGGTCTTAGATCCCTTACTTTTTCAGGAGCAGGGTCCTAGCAGGGTCCCTATGTCTTCAGCATCCTACAAGCCAATCAGCATGAAAGGGGAGTGTGTTAGCCACTGAGAATAGTCTTCTAATGTGCATCCTTGTCCTTTCCTGCTCCTGGGAGCCAATCAGAGTGAAAGGAGGTGAGTCAGCCACTGAGAAGACTCTTTTCAGTAGCTAACACTCTCCCCTTCGTGCTGATTGGCCCTAGGGATGTCTGTTGTTCTGGTAGAAGGCATTAACAAGGGTCTCATTCTCAACCCATCAGCAAAAGAAAAAGGGCGTGTGTGGCTATGACTGTTGTGAAGGGACCCTGTACTTCTGAATTTGCCACTACATTACTGAATTCAGATGAGCTTTCATCCAACTTTATAGTATTGGACTGATAAATCAGCTACCTGATTCCAAATTGCAATCGGATCACTTCATCCATCAGATCAGTGCACTTCAAAATCCCATACTGAATGCCCTTCCTCAGAAAAAGGTTCCCACACATTAAAAAAAAGTTCATGTCAAGGAGAAGGCTAGGGGCCAGTAGCTTTGGGGACTTTAACCACTTCTGTGTGCATCTGCCCCATGTGGTGAGCCACTGAATTGCAGTTTGCGGTATCTACCATATTACCACATGGGGCTAGCATCACCAACATGGCGCCTGTCAACATCAATGTGCCTACCAGTACCTCTTATGGCAACTGTGAAACATCTCAATAAAAATCCACGGTGCACAAGAAATGTCCTGCTCAGCTATTGTTTGCACTGCCTCGGCCTCTCCTACCTTGAACATGCCCCCTTAAACTTGCCTACATTTCATTGGATACCAGGACTGGACACCCACCTTCCCTTCCATTTTGAACAAAGGAGTGGTGCAAAGACTGTCTCTGTGTGCAAGTACAATGGTGGCTGATGTGGGTGCCTTTTATTCCATTGATGGGAGCAGTTGAGGGCGGGACAGGCCCACATCATTTTGTGCTCCTGCTTCATTTTCTGCTTCTTTTAGATGTGGCAGCCGTTGTGTGTGATGCCACACACACCATGGCAGGTAGTTTATAACCGGCACCTATGGCACTTTCTCAATGTTCCTAATATGCCCACTGTCTCAAAAAGGTTGGTGACCTCGGGCTTCACATTTATACAGATCTATTAGAAATTTATTATTTTCTTTTATTTATTGTATTTATATCCCATATTTCCTCCCAAAGAAGGAAACAATTTAACAAGAAAAACATACCAAGAACAGTTAAAGACATTCCAAAACAACAATTTCAATGAGAAACATTCTAAAACATAGTTATAAATTTGCTCCAAATAGGTTTGGGTTTTTTTGGTGGGGCAGCAACTGGGTGAGAGAACACTAGAGAGCCAGTGTGGTGTAGTGGTTAAGGTGTTGGACTATGACCTGGGAGACCAGGGTTCGAATCCCCACACAGCCATGAAGCTCACTGGGTGGCCTTGGGCCGGTCGCTGCCTCTCAGCCGCAGAGGGAGGTAATGGTAAACCCCCTCTGAATACTGCTTACCATGTACCATGAAAATCCGTAAGTTGCCGTAAGTTCGGATGGACTTGAAGGCAGTCCATTTTCATTGCTCATAGTAAAGCTTATGCTTTGGAAGTGGAAAGTTCCAAGTTCAGTTCTGGCATCTCCCCTTGAAAGGATCTTAAGGGTAGGGAAAACCCCGTGCCTCTAAGCCTAATGAGCTACTGCCTTTCAGTGTGGTGTCATATATGCACAAATACTGGGCTAAGTTCAAAGTGCTGGTTTTGGTATATAAAGCCTATACAGCTTGAGACAGTCGGTCACTGTGCTCTGCAGGTGAGGATCTCATTAGGAGGTCTGTTCCACACAACATAGGAAGCAGACCTTTAGTGTTGTGGCACCTACCATTTGGAATTCTCTCCCCTTAAAATATTAGATGGGCATCATATCTGTTGAGAGCCAGCATAGCATAGTGGTCAGAGTGTTGGACACAGACCTGGGAGACCAGGGTTCAAATCCCCACACAGCCATGAAGCTCACTGGGTGACCTTGGGCCAGTCATAGGGTCACCACAAGTCGGAATCGGTAAGGCTATTCCAGAGTAAACAAACTGTTCTAGCTAGTGGTGACAGCTATAGCTGTGCCTTTGACAGTGACGACAGTGATGGCTTCAGTGGGACAGTGGAATCTGCTCCAGGTTTTAGTTTGAACTTTCAAGGAGCTGTCCAAGGTGGAATCTACTCCAGGTTTTACTCTGAACTTTCCAGGAGCTGCCCAAGAGCCAGTGTGGTGTAGTGGTTAAGGTGTTGGACTCCGACCTGGGAGACCAGGGTTCGAATCCCCACACACCCACACTCACTGGATGACCTTGGGCCAGTCACTGCCTCTCAGCCTCAGAGGAAGGCAATGGTAAACCCCCTCTGAATACCACTTACCATGAAAACCCTATTCATACAGTTGCCATAAGTCGGAATTGACTTGAAGGCAGTCCATGTCCACTTTCCATTCATGCTAAAGAGAGCCAATATGGTGTAGTGGTTACCGTGTTGGACTACAACCTGGGAGACCAGGGTTCGAATCCCCACACAGCCATGAAGCTCACTGGGTGGCCTTGGGCCAGTCACTGCCTCTCAGCCTCAGAGGGAGGCAATCTGAATACCGCTTACCATAAAAACCCTCTTCGTAGGGTCAGCATAAGTCGGGATGGACTTGAAGGCAGTCTACACAGACACACAGTGACTGGGTGAAAAAGAAAACACTTCTCCAGAAAGTCCTCCTTGCCACTGAGGAGACTTTCCCCTGCCCCTCCCCAGGAGCCATAGCTTGTCTGGCAGAGGCAAGTCCTCCAGGAGGATCTAGGCCATGGGGAGCCAACATAATGTCCTCCAAATGTTCTGGATTAGAGCATCCTTGATGATTGGCCCTGCTGGCTGGAGCTGATGGGAGCTGCAGGTCACAACATCTGAGGAGCATCATATTGGCTGTCCCGGATCTAGGCCACTGTGGAATACTCTTCTCCACCATATGCCTTCTCTGATGTCCTTCAGGCCCCTTTGGCCCTCCAGATGTGGCTGATCTACAACTCCCAGCAGTTCCAGCAAGCATGGCCAATGGCAAGGGATGATGGGGGATGTAGTTCAGCAACATCTGGCAGGCCAAAGGTCCCCCACACCTGCCCTAGGTGAAGGCCATTTTACTTGCTCACCACTGATTTATTTGCTACTGCGGTTACAAGGGGTTTTATTCTTTATGGTGATTTTATTGCTAGGGACTAATGACATTGGTGTGGTTGTTTTTGCATAAAAATAATAATATAATAATAAAAATTTATTTTTAGGCCGCCTATCTGGCTGAATGAACAGCCACTCTAGGCGGCGTACATAATTAAATTTAAAATACACTTATAAAATACATAAAAATACAATTATAACATATTCAGTTACCCCCATCTGTACACTATAAAACTAAAATTAGCTAGGGATTCTATATGCCCGCTGAAATAGCCATGTTTTTAGTCCTTGACGGAAACCTACCAAGGAAGGGACATGGCGTAGATCGTATGGCAGAGAGTTCCAGAGGGTGGGGGCCACAACCGAGAATGCCCTCTCTCTGGTCCGCACCAGTCTAGCTGTTTTAACTGGTGGGACCGAGAGAAGGTCTTGAGAGGCTGATCTTGTCAGGCAGCATACTTGGTGATGCTGGAGGCGCTCCTTTAGATACACTGGACGGAAACCGCGTAGGGCTTTAAAGGTTAATACCAACACCTTGAATTGGGCTCGGTAAACAACTGGTAACCAGTGTAGATCTTCAAGTACCGGGGTGATGTGATCCCGCCGGCGGCTGTTCGTAATCAACCGTGCCGCCGCATTCTGTACCAGCTGAAATTTCCTGACCGTCTTCAAGGGTAGCCCCACATAGAGCGCATTACAGTAGTCTAAGTGAGAGGAGACCAGTGCATGCACTACCCGCGGGAGCAGATGAACCGGAAGATAGGGTCGCAGCCTCTGTATCAGATGCAATTGATACCAAGCTGCCCGGCTCACTGCTGATACCTGAGCCTCCATGGACAGCTGGGAGTCAAGAATGACCCCGAGGCTGCAAACCTGGTCCTTCAGGGGCAAACTAACCCCATTCAGCACCAGGTCAAAATCTCCTAATCTTCTCTTGTCTCCCACAAGCAGTACCTCGGTCTTGTCGGGGTTCAGTTTCAGCCTGTTGCCTCCCATCCATTCACTTACGGCCTCCAGGCACTTGGAAATGGTCTCCGCAGCCAACTCCGGTGAGGACTTAAATGAGAGATAGAGCTGAGTGTCATCTGCATATTGGTGGCACTGCAGCCCAAATCTCCTGATGATGGCCCCCAGCGGCTTTACATAGATGTTAAATAGCATGGGAGAGAGGATAGAGCCCTGTGGCACACCACAATTAAGAGGCCAAGGGTCTGAAACCTCCTCCCCCACTGCCACTCGTTGGTGCCTGTCAGAGAGATAGGATCGGAACCACTGTAACACAGTGCCCCCGATTCCCAATCTCTCCAGGCGATCCAAAAGGATACCGTGGTCGATGGTATCAAAAGCCGCAGAGAGATCCAGGAGAACGAGGAATGAGTATTCACTCCTATCCAACGCCCTCCTCAAATCATCCACCAGGGCGACCAAGGCTGTTTCAGTTCCATGTCCAGTCCTGAAGCCCGATTGGAATGGATCTAAATAATCCGCTCTTCCAAGTGTGTCTGTAACTGTTTGGCGACCACGCGTTCGATCACCTTGCCCAAAAATGGTAAATTGGAGACTGGGCGGAAGTTATTCAAATCTTGGGGATCCAAGGAGGGCTTCTTTAAGATGGGCTTTATTACCGCCTCCTTGAGGGCCGATGGCAATGCCCCCTCTTCCAAGGAGGCATTTACCACCGCCTTGATCCCTTCGCTCAGTCTCTCTTTACAGCTCACAATGAGCCATGTAGGGCAAGGATCAAACAAACAAGTGGTCGGTCTCACAGTAGACTTCAAATTTCCTTGAAAGCCACCTTGAAATTTTCTTTTGGCTGCAAGGTAGGATCTAAACATTTTAAATAAAATAAAATGGGAGTGTAACCACCAAAGATTTTCAGATGCCTGCAGCCTTCAAGAGCACAAGCCTTCTCCCCCTTGGGGCTCCCAGCTTTCTCCGGCCATCTAGTCTGACTGACAGGTAAGCTCTTGTCAAGAACCATCTTGGTGCTGGAGAGTAAGATTTGAGGAATATTAGAGAACGCAAGCAAACAGGAAATCTAGCTCCAGTTAAGGGAGATGTTCCTTCTGGAGCTGAAAAGCAAAACCAGAGCTTGGAAAGCTCATTTAAAACGTAGGAAGATGAGAAACCACCCTATTGTGAGTCAGACCATTGTTCCATCTTGCTCTGTATTGCCTACCCTGACTGGCAGTAGCGCTCCAGGATTTCAGGCATGGAATCTCTCCCAGCCCTACCTGGAGATGCCATTGGGGACTGAACCTGGGACCTTCTGCACGCAAGGCAGGTGCTCTGCCCCGGAGCTGCGGCCCTTCTTTTGAAGGCAAGCAATGACACACAGGCAGCACCAGGCACTACTATTCGATTTAGCTACCAGAGCACGGATGACTCGGGTTTTGATTTTTCTGCCTGTGGCAGATCAGTGGGAAACTCCTGCCTCCTCCCCCCCCCCCAGCTTGGTTTGATTGCATTGCTGTAACACGAAAGGGGGGGACACCAACAAGCAAGCAATTTCCCCTCGATTGCAGCAGTCCTGTCGGCCATCTCCAGCCCAGCATTGTCAGCTACCACTTATCTTGCTCTGAAACTTCCAAAATGATTCATCTGAATTCATTACGAGGCACGGACGGCAAGAGAAATGTGCGTGTAATTAGACAGCTGAAGACAAGGCAACACTTTCATGTCAGCATGCGTCTGTTTATTATCCACCTTCTCTACCCACTCGCTCACTCTTCTCTCTCCTTCCTCAAAATCTAACCCTGCTCCTTTTTTTGCATTGTGTTCCTGCTAAGGGACATGACGAACTCCGTCCTTCAATTTTCTGAAATGAAAAAAGAAAAACACCCATAACTGCGATGGGCTTTCGTAAAGATGCTTTGGGAAGATGGGATAAGAAGTGATTATGAACTGTGGGTGGGAGAGAAGGTTGTCAGCACAGTAGAGAGAGTACATTTTTTGAGAGAAAGAGAGAGAAATAGAGATCTCAGCAACCTTTAGAAGTTAGGAGGAAAAAGCCTGCGGTTGTAGCCAAGCGAAGCCCTACTCAGAGTAGTACCATTGAAGTTAATAGTCCTGAGTTAGTCAGATCCATTAATTTCAGCGGGTGGTATTTAATCCTAGTCCCACTCAGAGTAGACCAAGTGAAGTTAATCGGCATGACTAACTTAGATTCATTAATTTCAGTGGGTCTATTCAGAGTAGAACTTGCTTTGAATTCCACCTACTGGGTCTACTTTCAGTAGAACTAGCATTGAGTACAACCCTAAGAGCCTGTTGTAGCTAACTAAGTCCTACTCAGAATCCTGAGGTGGCCAAGATGGTGGCCTCCAGATGTAGGTGGCCTTCAACTCCCATCAGCCCCACCCAGCATGGCCAATTATCAGGGAAGCCAGGAGTTTTAGTCCAACAACACTGGAAGGCACCATTTTGGCTTCCCCTGGGCTATACTACTTGTGGGCAGGGATGGGGGGGGAAATTGTTTGTTGCATTTAGTGCAAACCTCCCTAACTCACAAGTCCCATCCGAATCAATACCCAAACATTTTTGTAATTTGTTTTTATCCAAAGTTTGTCATACAGTTCTTAAAAATAATGCTTTAAAAAGAGATATATTTAGGAGAAAGCGTACCCAAAACGCCAGTGTGGTATAGTGGTTAGAGTGTTGGAGTACGAGCTGAGAGACCAGGGTTCAAATCCCCACACAGCCATGAAGCTCACTGGGTGACCTTGGGCCAGTCACTGACTCTCAGCCTCAGAGGGAGGCAATGGTAAACTCCCTCTGAATACCGCTTACCAAGAAAACCCTATTCATAGGTTCGCCATAAGTTGGGATCGACTTGAAGGCAGTCCATCAAAGGAAAACATACACAAATGCATTGCATTAGGGGAAAATACTTGCAAAAATGTGTATCTTAGGCAAAATTGTTGGAAGTGGGGCAAGAGCAACTCCTGTTTGGGTTCTTGTGTTTGAATTCCAGAAGGAAGATAGAGTTACGGGTCCTCCAGCTGGCTAGGTTTGCCTACCTTGACCTGTGTTCTTCTCCACCTAACTTCTTTCCATTGTAAACTGATATGCTCAGGGAAGCTGACCTGCCCCTCCTTCCTTCTTCTTTGACTGTCTGAGGAGAGAGGAGACATCTCTGTTGTTGTTCTCTCTCCTGAGCTATGAGGGCAATGCCCAAGTCTAGGCATTGCACCTCCAACCTAGTTAGTTAGAATTGGTATGCCTTTCCTATGTACTATGTATTTCTTTAAAGTAGCTTTTTCTTATTTTACTAAGTCTTGAATCTCAGTGATTTAAATGCAGGGTAAAAGCCTGCTTCTTGGGTAAACATACATGCTGGCACACTCATATGCATAACAAAAATTGCATCAAAATGCATATATTCTGAGAAATGCTCATGAAAAAGCATATGAATGTCTACACAGAAGTAAGACCAGTGATTTAAGTGGGGCTACTCCTAGATAATTAGCTACAGGATTGCAGCCAACAAGTTTTGGGCCGTCTTAAGGACCAACACATGTATTCTGGCCGGATGAGCAAGAGTCCATTTCGTCAAGTGCCAGATTGCAAAGTTTACCTTTGCAGTAATTTATAGTGAGTCTGTGCAAATCCAACACTCAGTTCCTGGCATGCTAAACCTTGGAATGACTTTGGAGTGACTGAGCAGAAGTGCTCTCAAGCAAGAGAAACTTAAGGAAATGCATGAGTGAGTAGGTAAAATCAGAGCGAGTCCCTATTGGGTTTTCCTTCATGAACCTAGTTCCAAGTTCTTTTTTTCTTGCCCCTTGTCTCCCCTGACCTTTTAAAGAAAATCCAGCTTCCTGAGTAAGGGGTGAAATGGTACAATCTCAGCTGGAATGAAAGGGATGCCATGCTAACAAGATGAAACCCAAATGGCAGAGTCTTCTGTTTATAGTACACAGAGACAAAAAAAGAAGATATGAAAAATGTGAGGACTGTAAAGTTTTCAGGCATGGGCACACTTCAGGCTTGTGGTATTTACTTTTGCTTTGTGTCTTTTTCTTTTTAAAGGTGCAAAATAATGACTCAAGAGTGGAGCCTCTGGATGGATGAATCTGTCCGTTTCTCTCGGTTTCTAATCTTCCCAGTCTTAAATTCAGTTCTTCGCATTTCCACATCCTTTTGCAATTTTTTAAGTCCTCCTGTAAATTCATCTGCATTTTGGTGAGCATTTCTCCTAATATAACCAGTTTTGTACGCAATTTTGCCTAATATACACATTTGTACAAAACATATTTCCTCTATTTACATTTTCCTCCCTATGCTGCATTTTTGTATTTTATTTTCACTAATATATGCATTTATAGGCACACTTCACCTCTCTATGTGCATTTTTGTACATATCACTTGGCTGGAAAACTGGGGGAAGCGTGGATTTTGTAGGATTGCTGTGTTTCAGTTGGCATATTGTTTCGGAAAGTAAGAATTAGGTAGATTTGCCTTTAAATGCAAATCAAAACTTTTCCCACCATCGCTAATGGAGCCAGGTACAAAATGGTGTCTCAGAGGGAGAGTTAATGACTTGTTGTCCAATGAGCCATATACTGGGATAACTTGCATAAGCAAGGACAAATCTACACCCACTTCACTACAGGTCAGGAATTCTTGCTGTCTAATTTAGAAGAGGGAAGGGCCTTTTCTTGTTAAACAGATGGGAGTAAAAAACCTTTACTGACCTACTACAAACCATCCAGTGATCCACCAAGAGGACTAGATTAACCTTCTGCCACCCCCCTGGAGACAAAGCTTTCAAAGTATGCATAGATAGCCTCTCCCACTTGTGTTGACTTTCAGACACCAGGATCAATCTATTTTTTCCAGGATCCTTGCACACCACCTATCTCTGATTTCCTCTGTCCCTCCCATTGTCTTTATGTTAAAATCAAAAGACACATAGCTTAAGCTGGAAGAGATTCTTTGCTGTAGGGTACATTAGCATGACACACTAGGCCTGTGCAGCAGATGGGGGGGTTCAGGAGTTGACAGCAAGCATGAGGGGGTGGTAGGATCATGCTGCCTAGCCACACCCCCTAACACCACCATGCACCTCAACCATATCTTTTGCCACCCATTGGAAAGGGCTGTACGCACATACGAATGTGCATGCCTAAGGATCCTCCATTCCTCCACTCCAAGGGGAATCCCCATTGGCCCAGTAGTTCCTCTTGCATGGAGCCCCCTGGCCCATGTACATAGGTTAGAGATGGATGAGAAATTCAATGCAGGTTGCATTTAAAGCGGAATTTATCAAATCCCCACTTTCCAAAACAATGCAAGAGCTGAAACACAGCCATCCTTCAATAATCTGAATGTCGTGATGCAGTTCTCCAACAAAACAATATGTGCAAAAATGCCTATATCAGGGGAAAGTGCACATAAAATGAATATATTAGTGAAAATATACAACAATGCATTATATGATGAGAAATTGCTGGCAAAAATGTGCACACTAGTCAAAATTGCATAAAAAAATGTGTTTCATAGGAGAAATTCTCACTAAAACGCTGAAGGGCTTTCATGGGGATTTTTTTTAAAAGGCAAATTGCTGCAGAAATGTGGAGAACCATATTTAAGATTGGAAAAATGAGAAACCGAGAGGACCATCATTGAAAGATCCTTCCATCCCTAATGTAGGTCCATGCATAAGTCTCTTTCACACAGCCACCAAATGCACGGTTGGTGAATGTGTGGCCAGTGACCACATCATTCAGAGGAGATGCGACTACCCAGTGCTTTCAATGCGTGAAGGTGTCAGGAACTGCTAAATGTTGCCCCATGAAGCCATTTCGCATAACTGCAGCCTCTCAATGAAGAACCTCCCAGGCTCTGGATTTGTTCTGCCCACCAGGCTGGCCATTGATTCCTCTTGGACAGGAAAGTGTGGACAAAGGGTTCCTATCTCAACCATTCTTTGCTCAAGCAACAAGATCTACTTGGGGTCTGGTGTCTGCTCTTGCTCTTTGGTCATGATTCCTGGCTTGTTCTCCACTCCTTCCTTCTGGTTTGCTTTCTGGACCTGATTGCTGTTCAGTTTTGGCCCATGGCTTGCTTCAAACTGGTGCCCATGCCAACTGACAGAGGGAGTTTGCATGAATCCCCTGTTCTTAAATTGGGTGTGATTAATATAGGGAGTAGGGCATTGAGTTTGTGCCTGATCACACATGGACGGCCAATGCGACTCTTGGGATTTCAGAGAGGATTCTCTCTCAGCCCTGCCTGGAGAAGTTGCAGATTGAACTGGAGACCTTCTGCATGTAAAGCAGTTGCTCTAGCCAGCTGAGCCACAGCCCTTCCTCAATACATAAAGTTTGTGTGTGTGAAGCACTTTGAAATATACTATATTAAGATTCTAAAAAAATAAAACCAAGAGAAAACTGAATGGAAAGACGGGCACTGGGAGATGGGCTTTCTCTCTTAAAACTGAGAGGCTGGAAGCTATCACAGAGTTGGGAGCAGCACAACACATATGGGGCAGAATTTTTTTAAAGGCCTTTTAAAGATCCACTGGAATCCACCCATTTCAGTCCCTAAAGAAGCACTTAAAAAAAAGATTGCATTTGAGCCATCCTGAAAACCTTTTATATAGCCATTTAGAGAGTAAAACAAGTTTATGGGTATGGAGTCGTACTTGTTAACATGCTGTCACTCCTTGCCTCTTTGGTGAAAAACCACAATTTGTCGCTCCTCACAGGCTAGCATGGTCACTCTGCTGGAATTTTTGACACCCTTTTTTAAGCAGCTTGATACTAACTGGCTCGACAGAAATGTTCCCCTTGTGATCTGCAAATAACATGGAGGGATTTCTTGTGAAAAATGCAGGCTTTTTTTTAATGCTCACTGAACTAGCACTCATGATTTTTTTTTAAAAGCAATCTAAATGAAAATGCAATTAGCTGCAGGGCTGGGCATCCCTGACAGCGAGCAGAGAGAGGACTGGTGTGGCACAGATCCCATGTGATGTGCCACAGGAACGATATGATCAAAGGTGAGCAAACCAGAGCTTCATAGGGAGACTGCAGATGGGGAAATCGGTTAAATCCCCTTCCAACCAGTACCACAGCCCAAATTGGATATGTGGTGAGCCACTAGGGATGGAGGAGAAATTTGATTCAGTCCACGTTTAAAGGCAAACCTATCTAATCTGCCCTTTCTGAAATAATACTTGAACCAAAATGCAGCAGTCCTTTGAAATTCACACTTCTCTGAATTTTGCAATGCAGTTTTCCAGCCAAGTAATATCTACAAACATGCACATTCAGGGCAAAGATGTATGCAAAATGTGTACAGAAAATTTGTATGAAAATGTCATGCAAAAATGCATTGTAGAAGGACAAATTGTTTAGCAAAACTGTATTTCTGCAAAACTGCATGTAAAAATGTGTACATTAGGTGGGGGAGGTGGTGCAGCAGTGTGGGATCCTGCACACTAAAAGACTGATAATTTTTATGAGTTTTTTTTTTTAAAAAAAAATACAAACGGATGTAGAAAAGTGGAGAATTGAACTTAAAATTGGGGGGGAGGAACCCTGAAGAAACCAAAATTGTCAGACCCAAATTATAGAGCTGGATTCCAAAAGGGCTGCAAGAGGAAGGGAAAAAGCCACTAGCACTTATCTCCTTATGAAGGGACAGCGACAGCACCTGGCATCCTCAGGCAACTCCCAGGGTCCCTGAAGGGCCCACTGGCAATGACAGATGTCCTGAGCCCTCTGCATTGGGCAGCTGGCTCCACCAGTCTCCATTTTAAGTCCCCACAATTGCGCCAAAGTGACACTATGCAGTAGCAGTGAGGACAAGAGAACACCATCTGAAACCGGAAGGACCATCTCCAGGACCAACCTGAGATTACTGTCGTTCTATACAATTGTTGTTATGTCATTCTTTTGCATCTTTTTTGTTCTGAGATTCTGGTGTACTGCATGCTTTTATTTTAATTTTGGCCTACTGTCTGTAATACATTGATTGGTTGACACTGTGTTGGGTTTTCCAGGGCATTGTGGGAAATCACAGTGGGACCTCCTAACCGTGCTTTGTGTGCTTCTGCTGGCATCGCTGCCAGGTAAGTCTGACATGGGGGGCATCCATGTAATAGGGGGCCCACCAGATGGCTCTTTGCCAAGGAGCCCCTGAGCATATGCTTACGTCCTGTGCATATCTCTAGAGCCCAGGTGATGCTGTGTAACATCTTCTCGTATGCTCCTGCTTGTACAAGAAGTCATGCAAGTTGAACATCCTTTTGAGTTTAATTTCAGTTTCCCCACCCAGTGTGCTAGTGCAGCATTGGGGAGCCTATGGCCCTTCAAGTGTTGTTGGACACCATCAGCCCCAGCCACCATGGCCAATAGTCAGGGATGATGGGAGCTGGAGTCCAACAATATCTGGAGGGCCACCAGTTCCCCAGATCTGCTTCAGTATGAAGTGTAAGTTGCCTCTTCTATGAGCTGAAGACTCCTTCCATGAAAACTTCCTTTAAAACCCTGGGACCAGATCACTACCAGGACTTCTTTTTCCCATACGAGCCTGCCTGAGCCATAAGAACAACGTCTTCAGAGGGCCTGTTCTCTATCCAGTCACCATCGGAAATACCAACAGTGGGACAAGAACTCAGTGATAGGGCATCTGCTCTGCATGCAGGAGGTCTGAGGTTCAGTCCTTGACATCTCCAGTTAAGAGGATCTCATCTAACAGGCAATAGAAAAGACGTTATCTGCTGGAGATCCTGGAGATCTGCTACCAGTCAGAGTAAACAATACTGGACTATTATTTAGTATATTTGTATACCACTTTTCATCACTAGATAACCTCAGAGCTGCTTCCATAGCAAGAATAATAAATCATAAAAACAATTCATAATGATAAAAAAATAATAATAATAATAATAATAATAAATTCAGCAGTATCAATACATAACACCACCAAATATCACAAAACAGGCTCAAATCTTAAATCAATCTAAATATAACCTAGTCAACAAAAGCTAGAGAAAACAAATATGTTTTTATCACACAGTACAGCCTCATCATGGTTATGACCATCCATGTCTCCAAGAGGAGAAAGTTCCACCACAGGGGCACCACTACATAGAAGATATTCTCCAGAGAGACTAGTTGAACAGATAGGTCCCATTCAGACATAACAATAAATCATGGTTTGTTATTGTGAGAATGAACCTACTCTGCCCCCAGACTTGTATGCTCCCACGTCCTGTCTCCTCTTCCAGTGCAGAGGCTTCCATTTTAGATTAACCCCAGTTTGTTGTGATGGCCAAACACTGACAAACTATGGGTAGTTTTAAATGTGGTTAGTCTTGACAATTGTTAGTTACAATGAGACAATTTCAAAACATGAATTAGGAAGCTGGCTTGTTTCAACTAACCATACTTCTTATTGTTAACAATTATTTATATCCCGCCGTTCAAAATACAAATCCTTTGAAGACAGCTTACAAGTAATGATGACTCAAGAGCCAGCGTTTTTAAGAAAAACGCACAGAAGAGAAACTAATTGTTACAAGGCCTAGAGAAGTTACATGCCCTGCTGAAGCTTATCAGTAAAAGTACGTGCTGGGAAGCTATTGTCTGATGGCTAGCTTGGAATGCAGATATGGGTGGAGAAATTAATGTGCTGGGTGCATAAGAAATGATGGGCATGCATAAGTTAGAAGATGAACCAATGGAAAGGTGGCAGGATGGCATTAGGGGGCCAATTAGAATGTGTCATGAATTTTTGCTTGCATTGTATAAAAGTGTAGCACCCCCCCATAAGGGGTGTGCTTGTTTTGCGAATTATCACCTTGCACCTCTTCTGGCCAGAATGAAATAAAGCTTGTTGGACCCTTCAACTTGGGTGTGGTCTTTTGGCTGTACTGCGCACCGGGCAACGAACCCATTTGGGAGACAACAGTAATGTTAAACTACATTTTTTTAAAAACACAATAGATCATTCTAATACAGTATAGTCAAGCTGCAGTGGGCTCTGTATCTCTCTTTGCCTATGTCCCTCTTATAATCAATTAACCACAGTTTAGGGTTTGGGCATAATACTAAACTGTGGTTAGGGATGGGGGGGAATTGTCTGGTCCTCATCTTTAAGCAAACTGATCTAATTTGCACCTCCTGGACTAATATATGGATAGGTACATAATTAACCTTTGGATTTCCCACTTCTCCAAATTTTGCAGTTCTCAGCTCAAACAAAAAGTACCAAAATGCATAAAAATGTGTACTTTAGGATAAAATAACTTAGAAATGTGTGCATTGGGATAAAATACATAAACCATATTTTGTAATAAAATGCATACTTAAGAACTTATTTTAATACAAATGTTTATACAGGTTGTTGTTTTTTTAAAAAGAGTAGATTAATATGGAAGGGAAAGTACTTGTCAATTTCACATGTGTTCATTCATATGAAATTGATACAGGTCATAAACTGAGGGATCTCTCCATCCCTGACTGTAGTCAATTGAAACTGGAAGCTTCCAATTGCCCCCTCGCTGACAGAGCGGAGGGGAAGCACATGAACCTGAATCCATTGTTTATTGTTACATTCAGACTCGGCCTCAGCCTGACTAGGTGGTGGCACCTAACCTTTGCAATTCCTTCCCTGAGGAGATCTGCCAGGCTCCTTCTCTGTCCATTTTCAGAAGGCCTTTGAAAACAGCCACACAAATGGCCAATAAAAAGAAAGGGACAGCCAGATTCAAAAGGCTGTAGCCACCAAGAGCGAACAAAAAATGGTGCACCAGAAGCCTTTGGAGGAACACCCCCAAAATTCCTACTCAGCCCCTGTAAAGGCGACTGGCTAGTCCCACACTGTCCAGGGGTAGATGGAGTGGGGCACTGCAAAGACAAAGAAGGAAGAGGTCATGGAAGGCGCCTCCATTAAAAAGGAGCACACACACCCTATATGATCGGCCCCTTGGGGCAAGCCAACTCTTGCTCACCCCCTTCCATTGGAAGGAAGCCCCTTGGGATTGTCTGCCCAAGGGGTAAGAGTTGGGCAAACTCACCCCCACATCCTGCATGGTAATGGCAATCTCTTCTCAACTTTTCAGGGTCTGTTTTCAATGGCAGTTCCCCAATTGTGGAATGCCCTCCCTGGTGAGGTGAATCTGTCCCCCACATTATTGACTTTGAGGAGGAAATGAAAAACGTTCCTGTTTACTCAGGCATCTGATGGCTGAGAGACTGTTTTTAACAGTTTTTAGAATGCTTTTTTTTTAAAAAAAATATCACTGATGTATTTGTCACCTGGGCTCCTTCGGGAAGAAGAGTGGGATATAAATTGAATAAATAATAAATAACAACTTATTAATATACACTGTGAAATGTAGGAAACAAAAGCAAGTGTGTCTGTGTGTGCATCTTTCCTCACCTATTATTAATGCAGTTCAGTTGCTGGTGAACATCCTCTAGTTAGGAATTTCTGAATGGCCTTTTGACAGCATTACAGCAATTCTCCAGGAGCTAGGCTCAAATGAAAGATAATGTAATTTGGTAAGCAAGCTGGTTCAACTGCGTTTGGAAATCCGTTTGATAGATTCTCAAATGAGCTCATATGGACGCAATCAGTGTGCCAATTCTTTCTGCTTGTCCCCTCTCTTTGCTGTCAGCCGCAACAATGAAATCATTAAGGGCTAAGATTTTATTGCATGAAAATTAAAGAAGTGCAGAAAAGGGGCAACTCCTTGCTGCAGAGCTGGGGGGGGCACGTGTGTGCCTTCCCCCCCCTCGCACATCACAACAGTGTTTGGAACAGCTTATCGCTTACACACAGAAAAAGTCATAATTTGCATGAAAGAGGAATGGCAGCAGGAAGCCCCAATAGCCAAACTCCAATGCTGGAATCTGCTCTGAAGTCTGCCTTTGGAGACCACAACGTAAATTTCATTTCAGTCCAAAGCTGGTTAGCTGAAAAAACCCTGCATGCTAGCAAAATGTCCGGCGCTGATACACACATCTGAGTTGCCAAATCAAATGACTGCTGGAGCCCCAAAGTGACAGCAAAGCTATGGAATCTACTATTTCCCAAAATATTTCATTCCTCAACTTAGCCCAGACACTCCACTAGGGCTGTTGCTGAGGGAAGGGAGGGACATTTTGCCAATTTTCAGGAGTGGAGAGAGAGAGAGAGAGAGAGAGAGAGAGAGATTCCCAGTGGCTCAGGGGAAGGCTGCATGTTTGGCTCAGGAGTATGGATATAGTATGGCAAGCAGTCACAGTCTGTCCCCTCCCCCTTCATTGTACAGGGGGGAGGTGGAGAATTCAACCAGCCATCCAGAAGAAAAAGGCTTCTGGCAAGTGACTGCCAATCACCCTTGCCCATCTCCCAAAAAGATGCTCTATGAGAGGCAAAGGCAATGTGGTGCCAACCCCCATCACCCACGGCCAGCATGAAAGGTCAAGGATGATGGGAGTTGTAATCCAACAAACAGCTGGACTGTCCAACAATGTGTAACATGAGCGGGAGAAAAAAATAGTGTTTGTGTGCTGGAAGATTCAGGACAGGTAAAAGGAAGTACTTCTTCACGCAGTGCAGAGTTAGGCTATGGAACTGCCTCCCAGGGGAGACAGTGATGGCCACCAACTTGGAAGGCTTTAATAGCAGATTGGACAGATACATGGAGGATAAGGCAATCAATGGCTACTAGCCACAATGGCTATGCTCTAACTCCATATGTGGAGGCAGTATTCTGAATACTAGTTGCTGGAAACCTCAGGAGGGGAGAGTGCTCTTGTGCTCAGGTCACGCTTGCGAGTTTCCTACAGTCATCTGGTTAGTTACTGTGAGAACAGGATGCTGGACTAGATGGCCGTTGGCCTGACCCAGCAGGCTTCGTCTTATGTGTATATGTGGGGGGGGGGAACAGATGGCATTTCCAACCCTAGCTGGAGATTAAACCTGGGACCTTCTGCGTGGAACACGGATGCTCTGCCACTGAGCTATGAGTGTTCTCTCGGCGGTGCTCTGACAATGAGCCTCCTGTGTTCATTTCTGAAGTGTTGGAGGGCATGCAAATGTATTATCTCCTACCCACCCACCCCCAAAATGTTTTGATTTAATATATTTGTATGCTGCTTTTTCAAAAGCAATGTTCATTTCCTAGGGGCTCACAGCTACAACAACAGATTAGAAATAATTACATCAGTCATTTCGAAAAGCCACAATAGCACATTGGTGAAACAAAAAAAGCAGTCAGTGCAATTCAATACAAGCTCAAAACAATTCAAAAATAACTAATCAGCCATGGCTGCTGAGTAACAGCCCAATACCAGTTGACTCAATGCTTCTTGGATTGGATTGTGCAGCTGCATGGTCCCTGTTTACAGCTTCTTGCACAGTTTCAGGCACCGGGAGCCGGCCTCACTCGGCCCTGTATAGAACACACATTCCCTTGAAAATGATCAGCCAGAAGGATAAAGCAAATTGATCTGGGAATGTGGGTCTACTACATTCCAGCATACAAGCAATAGCAACAACCAAGAGGTTCAGCCTTTTCTCTTCACCTGGTTGACTAAGGGAGCTGAGCATTGCTAGATTGTTCCAGTTTCGGCCATTGTAGAGCTGGGAGAAACGTGACAGATTCTGACATTTTGAGAGAGATGAAAACAGAGCATGAGCTGAATGCAGAGGAGTACCGTGGGCACTGTAAATGTACCCACAGCGCATATGGCAAGCAAACAAGGGAATGCTTCACAACAACCTTGTGTCTGGAGCCTGCATGCTGGGAAGTAAGATTTCAAGAGAGCCAGCTGGTGTATGTTCCACCACGAGTGGAGCTTAACTTGATGTTCTACATGAGGTTGAATGAACGGCTGGGGAAAACACTGATGTCATGGGGAGTGGGAGTTTTCTCCGAAGGCCTTAATTATTTGTATCAGTCGGTTGACTGGCATTGTTATGGGCAGCCAGCTAGCCGTTCCTTTTCTGAGACAGTTTTCTGGATGATTGCCCAAAATGATCAGCTGATGTCTTGGCTGGTGGGAGCTAACAATTAGGTAATAGTCGGAAATAAATAATTTAAGAAGAGCCTGCTGGATCAAGCCAATAGCCCATCTAGTCCACTTGGTTCTCACAGTGGCCAAGCAAAAGCCCACAAGCAGGACCTCAGTGCAACAGTGCTCTCCCCACTTGTGATTCCCAGCAACTGGTGTTCAGAGGAATTCTGCCTCCGGCCATGGACATCGAACATAGCTATCATGGCTAGTAGAAGAGTTTGAATGAAAGATCCTTCAAAGGCAGAGAAAGGCAAGACCCTTCCAGCTCAGGGGAAGGGTGTGTATGTATGTATGGGTGAAAACAGCAGCTTGCAGACTGGAAGAGACAGACAAACAGCAGAGCTGGCTAAAGGCTGAATGCCCCCTTGGGAGTGCAGGATCTCTCTGCAGGTATCTGGTCCAAATGGGTCTCTTGCCGTGCAGATGTACCATAAATATCCAGTGCTCTCTCTCTTTCTCTGCCAAGTGAATCCAAACCCAAATATCCATTCCATCTTGCTGCAGCAGAGGGAGAGATGGGACAGCAAGGGCCACTCCTCACTCAGCCGGCTCTTTCTCCCCCTCCGTTGTCATCCACTAGTAGTCATCCCATCTGACTGCAACAGAGGGAGAGGTGGGAAGCAGCTCCACTCCACCGACTGAGATGGGAAGCAATGCCACTCCACTGCCTTTTGACTGCTCTTCTCCTTGAACTGTTTCCATTTAAGCTGGTCATTCTAAGACTTGCAGGTCATTAAGCTGGTAACTAGCAACAGCTGTCTAAGTTTACTTGTTCCCCTCTTCCTTCCCCATCCCTTTTTATTTAACTTTGTTTCCTGTCTTTTAACATTTGTAAGCCCACAAGCAGAGAGTGCCTTGTCTTTCATATGTGTACAGCATGCAGTGGTGAAGGAGAAGCAGCTCCAAAAACATCAGGAGCAAGCACTGGGGCAAAGAAGGGACATAGGAAGCGGCCCTAATACTGAGTCAGACCATTGCTCTGTCCAGCTCAGTATTGTCTACACCGCCGTTCTTCAACCTTGTAGTCCAACAACATCTGGGGACCCAACTCCTATCAACCCCAGTCAGTTTAGACGATGGCCAAGGATGATGGGAGTTGTAGTCCAACAACATCTGGAGACTCAAGGTTGAAGAACAGTGGTCTAACCTGACTGGCAGCAGCTATCCAGGGTGTCAGTCTCTGCTAGCTACACCAAGGTGATATATAGTGCTGTACAACAAATAGCCAGCAGCTTCCTATGCAGGAGCTTGGTTGTAAGGCAGATAAGCAAGGGTGAGGGTCAAGGGGTCTCAGTTAACATACCAGGTCATCTTCCAAAAGGTAAAGTCAGTGAACAAAGCAAGGTCCGATATTCTAACGAGGGCAATCCGGGTTTCAAGGCATGGCTAGTGAGGGTCTGATACTGGCATCTTGACATTGCTTCCAGCAAAGGACAAATGGTGTCTCACTGCCTTTTAAGCTCCCTTCCCTGGTTCAGGTGCTAGCAGTCAGCCCTCCGACTCCTGAGAGCTTATAGCCTTAAACGGCCAGAATGCCTGCATTGCTCTGCTACTCGCAGGCTTCTTCACTCTGCTAGTAGTGGAGGGGCCTCCTGTTCACTCCTTGAGTCTGATCCAGCTGTATCCTGAACATCTTCCAGTGGTGGGGGGTCTGGAGCTGCTTCTGGAGTGGGTCTGCTTGTTCCCTCTCCTGGGTCTCCCTTGCTCCTCATCCTCCTCTGAGGACTCATCCGATGGAGGCATGACACTGGATTTCAGGCAGGAGCTTTGCCCAGCCCTAGGCTGCATGCAAGGCAGATGCTGTACCACTAAGCTATGGCCCTTCCCCTGGGAAACCTGGGGTCCATCAGAAATTGTTGGACTCCAGTTCCCATTGACTATTCTGGCTAGTGCTGATGGGAATTGGAGTCTGACATCTGGAGGGGTCACAGGTTCCTCATGTGTGCCCTAAATAACCTCTAGTGGTTAACATGGCCTGGAAAGGCCTCAACAGTACCTTTCAATCTAGGTCTCATAGCCCCTTTGAAAGAAGAATCGTCAGAGAAGGTAATGCAGAGAACTGTCTTACTCATCTTAGATGACATGTGTGTCATAGTTTCTGTGGAACATCATGTTATTTCTCAATGTGTTGCCCACTAGGGATTGTGGCTCAGCTCTTTCGTGCCCAGAAAGAGCTATTTAGACAGATCGGGAGTGTTTCAGGGGAAAACCCCCAAATATATCGCAAAATCTCCTCCTAAAATTAGAGGTATGGAGTGTGGGGAGATCAGGCTCTTATAAGCTCACAATGTCATGGAGATAGGGATGGGGAGAAATTCAGTTTAGTTCTTTGAAACTGAGTCTATCAAAGTCACACTTCCCAAAATGATATGAGAACCGAAACATAGCCATCCTTCAAAATTCACACTTATCTGAATTCTGCAGTGCAGTTCTGCAACCGACTGGTGTTTACAAAAATGCATGTATTAGAGGAAAGTGTGTATGAATATATTAGTGACACTGGCGTGCAAAAATGCATTGCATTAGGAGAAGCAGCTTGCTAAAATGTGTACATTAGTCAAAACTGCATACAAAAATGTGCTTACTAGGAGAACATTTGCACAGAAGTGCTGGCACTGAATGGAAAGGAAACTTAAAAAGAAGGCACAATCCAAACCCAGAGATGATCTTGTGAAAAGAATGAGGGGGGGAGAGAGAGAAGAGAGAGCATTCATGTAGACAGTACTATGCTATGTCACGATTTGGTTTTTGAAGCTCACTGAGTCACAGATGTTACCTTTAACAACTGATTTGTCAGTTGTCACCCATTTCTGACAACGACATTGAAAGGATAAAGCACAAGTTGAAACGGCATATCCGTTTCCTTTCAAAGCTGATGCCGAATTTAGCCGCAAAGTGACAGGGGAAATAGCAGGAAGAAAACACAGTCCTCCCTTTGCCACTGTTCTAAACTCGAGATTCTGGATGGCACTTGTTCCCTCCTGCTTTCACATGAATGAAACCTGGCCCTTGAAACTGTGTCTATCATTGTTGCCAAAAGCACTTCGCCTGTTCTCCCTTTGACTTTCCAGCAGCTCTCTACTAAAAAGATAAGACTGCTCAACAGATTTGCACCGCTGTGAGTATGTATTATTATTTATTACTAGTCACTAGGGATAGGAGGAAATTTCAATTTAGTTCACATTTAAAGCCAAATTTATCAAATTTGCATTTTTTGGAACAACATGAGAACTGAAACACAACCATCCTTTGAAGGTCAAACTTATCCAAATTTTGCAATGCGGTCCTCCAACCAACCAATGTTTACAAAAATACATATATTAAGAGGAAATGTGCTTAAAATGTACATGAGTGAAAGTAACATACAAAAATGCTTGCAAAAATGTGTACATTAGTCAAATGTGTATACAAAAATGTGTTTACTAGAAGACATTTGCACTAAAATGCTGAAGAATCTTCATGAGGAATAAAAAATAGCAAATTTCTGCAGAAATGTGGAGAACCAAATTTAAGATTAGAAAAATAAGAAACTGAGAGAACGTCCATCCTAATAATCACAGAGCTACAATTACCAGAGTTATATGGGAAGAGAGACTTGTTGTTAAACCACTTTGGGAACTGTAGCCCTGTGCAAGGAATATGGGTTCTCCTCTCAGCACCCCTTAAAAAACTATAGTCTCCACATTTCTTTCGGGGAACCCACAACTGTTTCAGGTAGTATAATACTGCTTTAAATGTATAATGCAGATGGGGCCTCAATCCAATTTGAGAGTTGGGGGGCGCAGCTGCATTTGCCGTTTTGAGAAGCCTCAGGAAATCCAGTAGTTATTCTCCTGAATAACTCATACCAGTGTGGTGTGGTGATTAGAGTGTCGGACTAGAATCTGGGAGGCCAGGGTTCAAATCCCCACCCAGCCGTGAAGCTTGCTGGATGACCTTGGGCCAGACACAATCTCTCAGCCTGACCTACCCCACAGGGTTGTTGTGAGGATAAAATGGAGAGGGAGGAGAACCAGGTGTACCATCTAGAGCTCCTTGGAGAAAAAGTGGGATATAAATGTAATAATAAATAAATAAATATAAGAAGAACCTGCTGGATCAAGCCAATGCCCTTCTAGTCCAGCATCCTGTTCTCACAGTGGCCAACCGGATGCCCGTGGGAAACACATAAGCCGGACCTGAGCATAAGAGCATTCTCCCCTCCTGCAGTTTCCAGCAATTGGTATTCAAAATCATACTGCCTCTGACTGCGGAGGCAGAGCATAGCCATTGTGGCGAGTATCCTTTGATACCCTTATTCTCCATGAATTTGTCTAATCCTAAAGGCCTCAGTCTGTTTTCACCCACACATATACACATAAGAAGACCTGCTGGCTCGGGCCAATGGCCCATCTAGTCCAGCATCCTGTTCTCACAGTGGCCAACCAGATGCCCATGGGAAACCCACAAGCAAACCTGAGCGCAAGAGCACTCTCCCCTCCAGTATTCAGAAGCATACCACCATTGTGGCTGATAGCCGCTGATAGCCTTATCCTCCATGTATTTGTCTAATCCTCTTTTAAAGCCCTCCAAGTTGTTGGATCATGTTGCCTTCTCAGGAAGGGTGTTCCATAGCTTAACTATGTGCAGTGTGAAGACGTTTGGCTCTCCAATGATAGGCCTGCAAAGAAAGGAAAAAACCCACAAACTGCCTCTTTCTTTGCCCCCACACAATGAAGACTCGTGACACCATACTGGAATAATGTTATATTTATTAAAATATAACATGATAAGTCCAATGCAATACAGCCAATTAATTAAGTATACAACACTTCGGGCAGGTGAGGTTAAACCTAACAACGAGGGATTACACCCTCAACTTGTAAAGGCATCCATTCTCATAATTACGTAACCCCAGAGTCAAGGACGTGGGTGAAATCCTCCCTCCTTGCTCTTGGAGGCAGCTGTGTGGTTCCAACCTCCACACCATGGCCCCGCCGTACAGGCGTTCACCATGATGCGCAAGCAGGTCGCACAAGGACACAACCCAGATCCCCACCAGACACAAAGCCCTGATGGTTCCCTAGGAAGTGCCCCTTTATCATGATGCCTTAACCGCCTAAATTTAACCCCCATATACCTCACCTGCCCGAATTCTATGCCACAAGAGGGGATCAGCTTAAGCTTGGTCCCCTCAACCCAAAGAGGATAACAAACCCCTTAACCCCACCATAAGATCCTCCAAAAACAGGTCACACCCTTGCTCAGAAAGATGAACACCGTCATCACGAAACAGATGTGGGGCATGGAACCTAATCCTTTCATGAGGAATAACTGCCCCACCAAGGGACAAAAGTAGATCCCTAACCTTCCTATTAACCCATTTCCTAGATCTATCTATCTTCTTGGGGTGCACTGCACCCCTCCAAACCCTTCTGACAAGCATTTCTGACCATACAATTATAAGATTGGGATATAGGCGGATAAGCCACGTGAGATCACGTGTAACTTTGAGCAGCAAATCCAATCCAGGACGCTGCACCAAATCATTTTCGCCCAAATGAATTAACAATATGTGTGGCCTGTCCACAACGGACATGATCCGGCACACAGAAGGCATCAACGCATCCCATAACATGCCCCTTGGGGCTTCCCACTGAACCGTAGCTGTGGCCGAAAGCTGCAGCTGTGTTCCCGGAACAGACGAGGATGCCCTCCGATGAGCCCAAAACAAAATTGAGTGGCCACACAAGACAATCCTTACAGGAATCGGGATGTTTGTCAAACCTATAAGAAACAAAAACAAATTCCTCTGTTAAAATCGGACGTAAGACTTAAATGCATCAGAAAGCCATCTGCCAATCGCCTGTATATCGCTTATACTCATGCCCACGAGGGCTGCGGCCGTAGCCACACCAATCCGGAATGAATGCAGCCCATAGACTCCAGCATCGCAACCACTGGCCAACAAGGCCCACCGAACAACGGCCCAAAATTGAAAATGAGTCAGGGCAGTTCCATCAGCATGTATAAACAAATAACGCTGGCCCGCTGGCTGAATGGATAAGAATTGACGCATTGCAGACACAGGGCACAATACTGGGACCTGGCAATGTCGTAAAACAACCATACTGCCATGGCCCTTTTGATCGGTCTTAGAGACCCGCAGGGACAAACTCACTAAATCAGCACCTAATGTGCAATCGCCAAAGCATAAGGCTCTATAAGTCACATCGTGCTTAGAAGGGGCCAATACTTCGCTAGGGCGAAAAGCACCATAAAACATCGTCAGAGTTACTGCGGCGAACAGGTGCAACTCATACTGAGATGAGCATAAAGAATTAAACAGTGCCAGGATCTGGAGAAGGACATCAGGCGTGATTGGCCTCCTCCGGTCAGCAGCCCTGGGAGCGGAACGCGACCAACCCTCAAGGACCTTTCTGACCCTAAAATCTACAGAATGATCCGGCAGCCCCCTTGCCTTCAAAATAAAGGCTAGCGCCGAGAGGTGGCCAGCGATAGTAGAAACAGAATTATTGTGCCCTTTTAAATATATCATGAACTGCAATAAATGATCCACAGGAATAGGCCAATCCAAAGGCAGCTCCGAGACAATGCGGAAAGTCTGGAACTTAGCAAATGAACACTTATACGCAGTTTGAGTACTGGGAGCCAGAGCAGCAGCGATAGCAACCCCAACTTCTAGTTGCCAAAGTTCCACAGGAAAGGTGGGATTGGTACTGGATCCAGAGCCGCTCCAGGTGCAAGCTCCCAAAAGCGCGCCATCTGTAAGCGGGAAAGTGCATCAGCAACGGTATTCATCAAACCTGGAACATGTCTGGCCATGAATAAAATATTAAAGCGCAAGCATTGTAATACAAACGCACGCACCAAGCGCATAACACAAGGAGACTTAGAAGTTTGGGCATTAATAACGCTAACTGCGGAAATATTATCGCACCAGAAGCGCACTGTGCGATTTTGAAATGCCTTTGGCCAGATATGAACAGCTACCACTATTGGAAAAAATTCCAAAAATGTCAAATCAGAAGTAATTCCGGTAGCCTGCCAACTGTCAGGCCATCGCTCAGCACACCATTGGGATCTAAAGATTACTCCAAAGCCAATGCCACCTGCAGCATCGGAATGCACCTGTAATTCTGCTTCTAATAGCAATTCCTCCCTCCAAAAGGAAAGGCCATTGAAATCCATCATGAATTCAAGCCACATGTGCAAATCCTCCCTCATCCCTAACGTAATCCTTATGAAATGGAAGCGGGATTGAACTCCCCGCATGGCGTCGCATAGACGCCTGAGGAATGCATGACCAGGTGAAATAACTTTAGAAGCAAAAACTAAATGGCCCACAATTTCCTGTAACTGGGCCAAGGTGATCTTCTTCCGCTGTAGGGCTGAATGAAGCAGTTGTCGCAGTGCAACCAACTTCTCAAGCGGCAAACGTGAAGTCTGAGCCACAGTATCTAACTGGATCCCTAAGAAAATAAGGGAAGTAGTAGGGCCCTCAGACTTTTCAGGAGCTAAAGGGACTCCCAATTCGTCAGTTAAAGTGGCAAAGGAATGTATCAGATGGGAGCAGTGAGAAGACCCAGCAGGCCCCACAAATAAAAAATCATCAAGATAATGAGCAGAGAAGGAGGACGATGCTTTCATCCTCAATGCCCATTCAAGAAATGTGCTAAATGCTTCAAAAGCAGCACAAGACACAGAACAACCCATTGGCATAGCTCTGTCTACGTAAAACTGACCTTGAAATTTAAAACCAAGCAAATCCACATCAGCAGGGTGTACAGGCAAAAGGCGAAACGCAGATTTTATATCACACTTTGCCAGCAAAGCCCCCTTTCCAGCTTTCCTAACTACTCTCACTGCCTCATCAAAAGAAGTATATCTGACTGAGGCATATAATGGGGAAATGCCATCATTGACAGAGGCTCCTTTCGGGAAAGACAAATTATGAATAAGGCGATATTCCCCAGGCTGCTTCTTAGGGATAATACCTAAAGGGGAAATCCTCAAATTTTCAAACGGAGGACAACTGAAGGGGCCCGAGATACGATCAGCAAGTATCTCTTTATTAAGCTTGGCCAGAACCACGGGCGCTAACGTACTAAGAGAGGGCTGATTGACAAACGATGTAGCAGTCCTAGGACCCTCAAAAGGGATACGAAATCCATCCTTAAAACCCTGAAGTATAAAACTAGCAGCCTGCTTATTGGGATAAAGCTCTACCAGCTTTGCTAACAGAGCCAGCTTGATTGGGCTACTGGCCTTGCGACGTACCGCCGCTATTGCCAGACCCGCGTTTTTGCTGTTGATGCTCCCCTGTACCCTGTCGAGCAGTATGTGCCCACTGGCAAGAGGAACTGGAGTGGTTGCCTCCACACAGTGCACAGACATGTCTAAATTTACAGGGACGTCTAGAACATCGGCCACTGCTATTGAATAACCAGCAGACTTGCTGGGATTGAACCCAATGCCCGCCTTGGCTGTAGCCCGAGGCGGAAGTCTGCGTGCGTGCCAATAAATGCCCACTATCGGCTCTATCTCCTGTAGTGGGCCTGGCGGAAGTCATAGATCGCAACCACAGTCCTGCATGTTCAATATCCCAATGAAGGGTGGGATCCAATGCTGCTCTTTGCCTGAAATTCTGATCATACTGCAACCAAGCGGTTCCAGAGAATTCACGGAAGGCACGATGCACAATATCCTGATATTTTATCATGGACAAAGCCCTAGACGGATAAGCCTGTGTCATAACACCCATATAAATAGTATAGGCGTTCAACCAATTAGGCCATACCCGATCCACTTTTCTTTTTATCGCTGCCTCACGCTCTTTAACTTCTTGACCATCTTTCAGCTTAACCTCAGTTTCACGAAACAGGAGAGTAAAGAGATCGATATACTCTCCCCTCCAAATTTTTTCTTTCGTTCCTAACAATAAATGATCACCTAACGGAAGGGAGGTATCGCCTTGAGGATAAACCCCATGTGGCAGGGGTAAATAAGCAGGTGATGAAGAAGAGGAAGTCAAAGGCGGCTGCCAAGGACTCACAGCAGCCGCCGGCCAAGGAAGCTGTGGGTGCTGGGGTACCAACACACCTCCCATAAACACTACTGGGTGTGTAGCATCTCCCAACAAAGGAGAACCAGCCGTTGGTGTATCCCTGTTAAGGGCATTGGAATCCTGTGCTTGTGTATTATAAGCTTGTGAGTGCATAACTGGCTCACCTGTATACGCAGCAGGAGAGGCAACCACAGGCTGTGCTGCAAACCCAGACACCCTATGACTAAACGCAGCAGCATCATGTGAGACTGGAAGCTGAACTTGCATAGGCCCAGCAACCGGCGGGACTGAAGGCGTGACCGAAGAACTGGAGGCAGGAACAGTTGGCAAACAAGCTGGAGGCGTAGGAATTGCTGACTCCTCGCTAGGTGCTGCAGCTTCCAGAACCCCGATCCTAGAAACTAAATCAGCAAGAAGACTATTTTTAGGCATTCTGGAAGCCAACTGCGCAGATTTCTTACCTGCAGGAGCGGAACTCGTGCCAGCATCAGCATCCAGCGGCTGCATGCGTTCCTTTTCCAGCGCCTCCACCCTAGCCACCAAGGCAGGGATGGTCCCCAAATCCTCCTCTTCATCAGAAGACAGGTTCTGCTGGGGTGGAGGGCGCTTTGTAGTTTGTTTCACAACTCGCACTCCTTTTTTCTGTTGAGCCTTCCTGGGTGGCATGGTTGTAAAAAACCAATCAACAACAATTATGCAAAGTACCAAATTGCAATCACAACCAGATTGTAAATTTGACAATTTTTAATAAGAAGTAGCACACCTAAAGTGCTAATTACACTAACCAATAAATTGAACTTAACTTATTATTATTATTATTATTAACCTATTAACTAAATATGTATTTATATATATTTATCTATATGAATGGGGTGAGGGGGGATGTAAACTAAAGGGAATTGGGGGATTGGGGGGGTTATATATTTAAATGTAATAAACTGAACAAATAACAACTATAAATCGAATATTAAAACTAATGCAATACCTAAATAATTAAATTAACATACGCAATAATAATAAATTTATTTAAAAATTTTGGTCAAATTGAGGTGAGATAACTGTTGGACCAACACCCAGTATCAACAAACAAACTGAAATTACGCCACAGGAAATCAATGGGGGGGGAGGTAACGTATTATAACGTTAACGAAAGCAAGGCACAATCAAATAATACACGCAAACTATAGCAGGAACATCAAATCAACCAACTCAAACCCCCTTTTTACTAAAACTTAAAAGGCAATAAACCATAAAGGGAACACAACCAGGAAGTAAATTAGCTGGCGTGCCGGCCGCCGCCGGGGCGCGTGGGCAGCCGCCCGCCACCCAGCTGATTCGTTGGAGATCAGATAAGGACAACCAAGGGGCTTAAGGAGTAAAACAATTGACAAACGAATCACTATCAAGTAAAATACTCAGAATGAACGTCCAAACCGCAAAAGGAGCAATGTGGAACGAGGACAAACGCAGCTGCCGCGAGGCAAAAAAGGCAAGAGCGGGAAAGACAGAGCAGCCTTATATATGCTGCTCAGCGCCTTACCTAATTGGATGAGCGATCTCACGTGGCACCTAACACTTGATTCGAGAATGTTCCCAAGTCTTCCCTATAACTATGGTGGAGGCAAATATGCCCCTAATTAGGAACGTCATTCTTTTTATCTTGAGAGGGGTCAGGCACAAAGGTGCTAGGTAAACCGGCCAAGGGGAATACAGGGCTGTAAAATAAATTCAGTAATGGAAATTAAAAATGCATCTGGGTGACACAAATGTGACGGGAGCAAATTAGACACAATAAAATAAGTGAGCATTAGTCTTTGTATAATTAATTTGTTACTTGCTGGCATTAATTGCACCTTTCTTTTCAAATTCCTGAGCCACAATTCTCAATCAAACAGCTCTTTAGCACCTTGAGAGGCAACGTGTGGGACCGGATGACAATTCCTGGGACATCACAGGGCCACGGCTCTATGCTAGAGCCTTGCGTGCAGAAAGCCCCAGGTTCAATCCGCAGCATCTCCAGAGAGGACTGGGAGAGAATCCTGTCTGAAATCCTGGAGAGCCGCTGCTAGTCAGTGTATGCAATACTGAGCTATATCTGACTCTGAATAAGGCAGATTACCAGATTCCTACCTGCAGTGGCCTGCTAAATCCTTCCTCCTTTTGCCTGCATTCATGTATTTTAAGATTGACAGCAATTCAAAATATGGCCCATTGCTGCATTATTAATACATGTAACATATTTTAATTGTATGTCGCTAAATCATATGGTTGAAGTATGCTCTACTCAGAGTAGACCGCTGAAATTAATGAAACAAAGCTTGCCGTGTTCATTCATATTAATGGGTCTACTCTGAGCAGGACTACTATCGGTTACAACCCATAGTTGGAAGGTCATCTAGAATAAGGGTGGGAAACCTGTGGCTTTCCAGATGTTGCTGGACTGCAAGTCCCATCATCCCTGACCATTGGCCATGCTGCCTGGGGCTGATGGGAGTCCAACAGCATCTGGAACGCCACTGGTAGCCACCACCCCTTGATCTAGATAAGGGGCAGGGAACCTCCAGTTCACAGACCAAAGGTGGCTCACTAGGCCTTCCCATCAGGAAGAAGCTGTGCCTACCTGCCCTACACCTGGTATCATATATGACATGGTGCAACGCTTCAAAGGAAGAAACAGAAGCTTAAAGCGAGCTCCTGGTTTTTCCTTTGCTGGAGCAAGCTGCACTTGCCCAGCTGGAGCACACTTCGCTCCACTTCTCCCTCCCAATGCTGCTCTTTGAAGCTACCCCATGCTCCTCCTTTCCACCTCTGAAATCGGATGTGGAAAGGAACAGTGTGAAATGGCTTGCAAAGCACAGAACTGACAACAACACCTGCCCTGTGGTTCCCAAGCTTAGAAACCTTGAGCAAGGGATTCTGACAGGTGGGCAGACAACCCACCTGTCAATCATGTGACATCATAATGACATCATGTTTTAGTTTAATTTTGTTGCTTTTTGTTACTGATTTTATTCTAATATTGTATTTTAATCTTGTTTTGTACACCGCCCAGAGAGCTATTAGCTATGGGCGGTTTAGAAATGAAATAAATAATAATAATCATAATCATGTGCTTGACAGTTGGGTTGCCCCCACCCACCTGTCAAAGTCTGGGTCCTGGAGCCAAAAAAGTTCCGAACTAGGGATGGGGTTTGCTATCTGATTACGTTTCATTTTGCAATTTGTCTAATGGGCTGCCAGTTACGATTCACCACCAATTGTGTTCTGCTAGTTATTGCGATTCCTGGTTCCCCCTTTTTTTCAGTATTTTTTCCAAAAAATTAAGCAATTTTTTCCTGTTATTCTTTATGCTGCTGTATAATTTATATAATGTATACAGCAGCAGCTGATTACAAAAATAATTATGTAAATAATTATGCAATTCTCAGCACAGATTTTTTTAAAAAATACCGTGTCGCCGACAGCCGCCAATGCATGCAAAGAGTGGGAGCCTGTTCAACAATGAGGCGAATTTGCAGATTATCCTAGTATTCAATACCAAATCCAATTTTGCAGATATTCTACACTGTCTCTATTCCCAACCCATGATCTAGACCATTCTTCTGCTGATGCAGGAAATTCACTACCACTGCGTCCCTGATAGGTGGACATTCAGCCTCTGCTCAAAAACCTTAAACAAAAAATAGCCCACAAACTTTTGAAGCAGTCTGTTCCAGCATCAGACAGTTGATGCCAGCAAGAGCTTTTTCCATATGTTTGGTCAAAATTCCTTTTTTGCTATTGGAACCTGTTGTTTCAGGTCCTACACTATGCACTGGCTACCCATAAGCTGCCAGGCTAAGTTCAAAGTGCTTGTTTTGTTTTGGGATATAAACCCCTGATTGTTTCACCCCTTATATACCCACTTGATCACTGAACTCTGCAGGTGAGGGCCTCCTGCAGATAGCATCTTATCAGAAAATGCACTTACAGGATTGTATCCAATGTAAGTTCTACTCAGGGAAGACCCATTTAAATTAATGGCCCTAAGTTAGTCATAGATCCTCCGTGGCGCAGAGTGGTAAGCGGCAGTAATGCAACCGAAGCTCTGCTCATGGCCGGAGTTCGATTCCAACGGAAGGAGGAAGTCAAATCTCCGGTAAAAGGGGTCGAGGCCCACTCAGCCTTCCATCCATCCGTGGTCGGTAAAATGAGTACCCGGCATATGCTGGGGGGTAAAGAAAGGCCGGGGAAGGAACAGGCAATCCCACCCCATATATACGGTCTGCCTAGTAAGCATCACAAGACGTCACCCTAAGAGTCGGAAACGACTCGCACTACAAGGTGCGGGGACACCTTTACCTTTTTAAGTTAGTCATATCCAATAATTTCAGTGGGTCTCCTTTGAGTAAGACTAACAAAGGATCAGGAGTCTAGACGTCCAACATCTCAGGGGGTCTTCGACTCCTTACTTTTTTGGGAGCAGGGTCCCAGCAGGGTCTCTATGTCTCCAGCATCCTATGGACCAATCAGCATGAAAGGGGAGTGTGTTGGCCACTGAGATGAGTCTTCAGACATGCTTCCACATAGTTGTGGCACTTAGCCTTTGGAATTCCCTCCCATTAAATATTACACAGGTGCTGCCTCTGTTGTCTTTTCTGTGCCTTCTGAAGACCCTCTTTCAACAAGCCTTTTTTTTTTCATTAGATACCTTTATCTCAGTCTGCATCTGTGTTGGAACTGTTTTTAAGATGTTTTGTTTTTAAGATGTTTTTAGCGTTTTATCATCTGTTTGCCACAGGTGATAAATGCTACCTCTGGGAGGAAGGGCAGGAGATGATGATGATGTAGCAACAGATGAGGTAGTGCCATCTCTGTTATCTTTTCAGCGCCTATTGAAGACCTTCCATTCTCAAGAAGCCTTTTAAGTTGAGACCTTGTCCCAGTCTGCATCTGTGTTGGAATTGCTTTTAATATGTTTTTAAAACCTTTTTAAAAAATGTTTTTAACCTTTTTTTCAGAAAAGGTTTTTGAAAGCTTTTTTTAAAAACGTTCTTAAAGATTTTTTGTTTTAATGTATTTTAGAGTCTGGTTTTATGATGTTTTAGAGTGTTTCTGGTGTTTTTGTTTGCCGCCCTGGGCTCCTGCTAGGGGGAAGGACAGGATATAAATCAAATAAATCAATAAACAGAAACAAATTGGCTCCATGATCAATGTGACAGCCCTTCAGATATCTGAAGACGGCTAGCATCTCTTGACTGCCGCTTCTCCAGGTTGAACACAGCCAGCAGCTTTCACTTAGGCTTGAGTGAGACCAATAGACAGTCTAGCTCAGTATTGCCTGTACTGTTTGGCAGCAGCTCTCCAGGTTTCATGCAGGAGCCTTTTTCAGCCCTATCTGGACATGCCGAGGATTGAACTTGGGACCTGCATTAAAAGCAGATGCTTTACAACTGAACCACGACCCTTCCACAGGGGATGTAGTTCTCCCAAGACCTACTCCCATTTCTCATCTCCTCGCAATACTGCTGCTCCCATGGCCTCTGCAACTTGAGAGGGAAGACCTGGGAAGGAATGTTTTGGGGGGCAATGAGAGCTATCCAATAGGGCTTGGGGTGAGGCTGCAAGAGCTAGTAGGGGTGGTGAGGGACTTTTCTTTTTTTTAGATCTTCGATCGACTCAGAGACATTATCCAACACCTGTCAATTTGGTGATGGGGGAGGGAAATCCAGGTCACTTCTGCGTTACTCCAAGGTGAACTTGAGACAGTTGCCCCTCTCTCTGCAATTCTGCCACTTCATCTGTTGCGTATAGCCCAGGCATGAATGACTAGTCATCAAGCATGAAAGCAATCAAGCAATGAGAAATTAGATATTTATTATTTATTTATTTATTATTTGATTTATATCCCGCCCTTCCTCCCAGCAGGAGCCCAGGGCGGCAGGATATCTGAAATGATTCAGAGTGTTATCAGTATCTTGCATTATAAAGGACACGGTTCGGGAAGCTTAGGCCTGAGGGCCAAATGTAGCCCTTCACACCTCTCTGTTTGGCCCTGGGGACTCTACCCAGACCACATCCTTCACCAGCCCTACTTCATACCCTCCTTGAGTGTTTCTGCCAGTCTGGAATGTGAACTCTGATCATGATAATCACGTTTGTATAGATGGAGGATACAGAGGGGTGGGCGAATGTTTGTAGAAACTAGCCTACTGTACAAAAGGTAAAATTTAATTTGTTGTTCCACCCACTTTTGCCTCTGGCCCCACCTACCACTAGCATGTGCCCCCTCCAAAGGCTGCCCAGCAAGGAATGAGGTCTTCAATCTGAAAGTGGTTCCCAACCCCCTGCATCAGATCACCATGGCCAACAGGAGGACTAATCCACTGCAGATAATCAGCTTCAATCTCTCCAGCAATTTTTCTTCTTCCCACCATAAAAGATGGTAAACTCTAGATTCTTCTGCCAGCTCGTGCCACCTAATGCCAAGAAATAAGCCAACGTGTGCCATCTTTGCCGTTGTTCGAAGGATAAATATAGTCAACGTCAGATTAATATTTCCAAGATTACTCATTTCTCCTTGATAGAGAAGCAAAGATCATGCGCAAGATGACACAAATCCATCTGGGATTGTAAAAGTCACCATATGGATGTCTTTAGCTAATTATAGTTTTTTTTAACATGGAGGGATTGAAAAAGAGGGATCCATCAGTTTTTAAAAAAATACTATTTTTTCCTATGATTGCTTGCCCAGTTTCTCTGGATACCAACAGATGGGTTGAATACAACATCTTGTTATATGTTTGCTCACCTCTTATTCACAGTTCCTTCTTTTCACATAATGCAGGATTTCCTCACATCACCCTTTCAGAAGAGCACTGACTTTGGCTTTTAAAAATTTTTTTTAAAGGCAGGCATATACACCATCTCAAAGAAATCAGTGAAAGAGAGGGCAGAGGGATTAAATTCTGCAAGTGGTATAGACTGTGGTGTAGTAGACAGAGTTTTGGACCAGAAGCAGGGAAGCCTAATTTCATATCCTTATGTCCTGTGATTTCAGGATCATGGAGAGTTTCAAGTGAGCAATATGTATTATGTATTATCATTTGAACAGAAGATGTGTGACATCATCAAGTTCCACATCTAAAATTATCTAACTATCCATAGGGGATACTGGGGGCAAGATTTCAGTACCTTGGAGAGCACCGAGAGAGCAACATGTACAGCAATACCTTGGTTAACAAAGTACAGTAGGGCCCCACTCATACGGCGGGTTACGTTCCAGACCCCCGCTGTAAAGCGAAAACCGCTGTAAAGCGGAACTCATTGAATAGAATGGCGCGCAATGCCCGAAAACTGCTGTAAAAGCGGAACAAGCGCTGTATGAGTGGGGCTTTAGTCTAATTGCGTCTAATTGAGACCACTGTATTAGCGAATCACTGTATAGCGAAGCGCCTTAAAGCGGGGCCCTACTGTATATGCATTCCTGGGCATTACTTCTGTAATAGAAACTTTGGTAACCAGAGGTAGGAATAAAATGGAAAGAACAGAGATAGGTTCCTACACCTACTCATAGATGGTGGGGGCAGCTTCAACAAGGGCTTTAAAGGGTACCTACCTGGCACCCACCCCCTCCCCTCCTATGAATAGTATTGGGTCCTTCCCTCCCCAGCTCTGGGAGAAAAGAGATATCTTCTAATGCAAGGCAAACACAAAGGCTGATCAGTTTCACCCTAGCAAAGCAAAGGCACAGGCTTCTTAGTTTCACCTGAAAGCAAAGGGGCAGGCTTGAAGGTTTATCCACAGCAAAGCAAAGCTGGTCAGTTTCTCTTTTTAAAAAGCCTTGGTTAAAAGGAGCTTGGTTCCTGGAGGATTCCTTAACTGAGGTAGAGTATTTCCGTATTATCATCTGAAGAGGGAGTGCTAAGATCATTGGGTTGTACCAAACTAAGTTCTACTCAGAGCTGAATGAAATTCATTGAAATGAATGAACCAAAGTTACTCATGTCCATTAATTCCAGTGAGTTGACAACTCAAGGTCCAAGTTTAAAATTGCATCACTGGCCTGGCCCCTTGGATCATGGACCATTGACCTGGATTTTGGCTTCTGCCTGATGTAAACTATGTGCTCATAGTCCAATGGCTGGCTTGCAGGTCCAACGCTGCAGGCAGCACCCACCAAAGACATCTTGCTGCCTGAGGTGAAGGACAAGATTTCAAATATCACATGCAGAAATTGACCTGGCCAGTTGTTAAGTCAGTCACAACCATTAATTTCAATGGATCTACTCTGAGTATGACTAACAGTAGATACAAACCTGGTATTCCTGCTTCACTATCACAGAGGAGAGAGTGCATTCTCTAGAATGTAGGTGCTTGTAGGTGCTAGGGCCCAGCCCTAACTTCAGGTAAAGTGAGGAAACTGCAGAGCAGAGGCAACCACCCCAGCTGTCTGTCCTGAGTCCCCCTACCTCAGTACCCTTCTGTAAGAGGACAGATTGAGTGTGCCATGTGGCCTGTCATGAGCTCCCATAACTAGCTGGCTGTGGTGGAGGGTGCATTGCCTGTACTGAAATCAGTTTCAATGGCCAATCCAGTTGGCTTTTGTATGTGGAACTGGGGGAAAGGAGTGGTGCCATCTTGTCCTTCACTCGGGCAATCTTGAGCCGCTCTTGGCTTGTAATTAAAGTAAAATAGGAAAAAAGAACTCTACTGCCCAATGAACTGCCAGCACCATTTCAGTCAATTAAAATGTTTGTTAATCAAACAACGTAACTGATCCTTTGACCAAATGCTAAAGTTGACATAAACACACTTTTGGTAAGTCTCCAAAGAAAGCCGAATCTGCAAAAGGCTGATCTGAGATCTCTGCTGTTCACAAAAGAAGGTAGCATAGGAACAGACATGATCAGCTTACGCATTGGTTAGAACTGGGATTTGCAATAATAGGTTGGAGTGCTGAGTGCTCCTGTTCAGAGTCCAGAGCGGCCAACCATGCTCTTTCCCAAATGCAGCATTCCACCACCACCCAGTTTTCCCTCCAACAGTCAGCATTCATTCTTTGCACACTGCACATGCTCAGTCCTCACTGGGTCATCTTGCTCCCTCTTAGATATTTTTTTCCTTTTGGGGGCAGGGTACTTCGGCAAACTTGTGTTTTGGGCTGCATAAAAATCAGCCCTTGAAGAATGAGTTTGCTACTCATACTGAGGATTGTGAAGTGAATAGTGAATCATTACAATCCCCAAGAGGAAGAAAATATTATACATTTGGAAGTGAGCAGCAACATATGTTTATGTTTCCTTAAAATCAGCCTGAGGCCATTTGAAAAGAAAAAAAAAAGATCTCAGGATAATACTGAGCATGAAGCAAAAAGATGAGTATGCCTGCATGCGTGCCTTTTGTAGCTTATCTCTAATTGCACAGCCAGAGATGCATTTGTTGCTCTCAACAAGGCGCCTGCCATGTAATGTTTTACAACGGAAGGAGACGCAGCATTAATTGCATGTTAAATGTGCAAGGTGCTTGGTGATTGCTGTTTGTCATGTCACAACCACAACGGTCACAGGGCAGGCTCCAGGTCTGAGGGGGTCCCTAGTAAGGATGGAGAAGTTTAAAATGGCAACTGACAGACCCAGCCACTCACCACTGAGGCCCAGGACAAGTGCTAGCAGTAGTGCTCAATGAGGATTCTAGATGTTGGTGTCTGCTATAATCACTGTGGACAGTTTGCAGCTTCCCAGAATCCAAATGCTGGCCTGTTCTGTACATACCAACCATCGATTTTTCAAGAGCATCCCAGTCTGTGTCTGTGTTGGAATTGCTTCTTAATATGTCTTTAAACCTTTTTTAAAGTGTTTTTAGCCTTTTAAAAAAACATGTTCTGAAAACTTTTTTAAAAAGGTTTTTAAAGATGGTTTGTTTTAATGTATTTTATAGTCTGTTTTTATGATGTTTTAAAGTGTTTTTAGTGCTTTTGTTTGCTGCCCTGGGCTCCCACTGGGAGGAAGGGCAGGATATAAATCAATAATAAATCAATAAAATAAATAAAAGCATAAGAAAAGGGTGGTGGTTGTTTTTCCTCCACACTAATAAATAAGCACTGAGGACCTGAAGGCTCTTTCCTGCACTCCTACCTGGACTAGGTAGGATAATCCTTCGCTTAATTGCTGCCTTTCCACCCACTTCGGCCTCCCTGCCTAGCCTAAGCTGTTAGAGGCTCCCGCTGGGTGAGCAGAGCAGTAGACCAAGGAGGAGAACATTTTAAGAGCGGAGATATTCACGTTGCAATGGCTGGACAAAAGGGATGTGTAATTACATTACCTCCATGAGCACTGATAATAAGGCAGGCCAGATGCAAGGTGTGCGCCACGCTTTGGGGGCTTAGGCTAAAGCTGGGTGGTGCCAGATGGCAGCAGTGCTGAAAGGGGAGAGGGACAGACAGTGTGTGTGCTCTGGTTGCAGTTGTACACACACGATCTCAGGCCAAGGGCCCATTGACAGCTCTCCGGCCTGTTGGCTCCTCTGCCTCGTTCAGCAGCTACAACAGCGAACAGCAAAAAGAGCATCCCTTCAGCTTCCTTAGCTTTTAAAAGCAGAACCCTGCAACTGGAAGAAGCTGGCCTGCTGAGCAACCTAACACCTGGCCTCAAGGACAGGAACATCCAGCCACTATCTCTCCAGCCTGGTTTGCAGATCCTCAGAGGGTTGCCACCAACAGAGAGTGGTTGTGCAGCCCAGGGCCGGCTCCAGGAATGCCGGGGCTCTTGGGCATCAGCTTGCCCTGGGCCCTGGCGTGTGTGCGCACATGCACACATGTGTGCATGCCCACCTGCATGTGGCCCCCTATGCCCCCCCACCTACCTGTCTGCTATCTTTTCCCATTGCCCTTAACAAAGATGGCAGCCACAGTTTCCCTAAGGGGATGATGCCTCCGCCACCATCTTTATTGATGGCACACGTGTGTGCTACGCGCGCGCATCTCTGCCATCAACTAAGATGGTGGCAGGGGTTTCAGTACCTTAGGGAAACCGTGGCCGCCATCTTCGTTAAGGGCAATGGTAAAAGACAGCAGACAGGTATGTGGGGGTGGGGGCGTGGGGGGGCACGGATCATGGAAGGGGAACAGAGGGGTGGCTGAGGGGCCCCCGTAGCTCCAGGGGCCATCGGGCCAGTGCCCCACCTGGCCTCCCTTTAGAACCGGCCCTGGTGCAGCCGACAGGGCTGGCTCCAGACATTTTTCTGCTTAAGGTGAAGGACAAGATGGCGCCCCTTTGTCCGATTCCATGGACTGACTGGACTGGCAGTTGAATCTTATTACAACAAAGATTGATTTATTCGTTTGTTTGTTATTTGATTTATATCCCGCCCCTCCTCCCAGCAGGAGCCCAGGACGGCAAATGACAGGACAGATGACAGGACAACATCGTCCACCACACCTGAAGGCAGCAGGCTACTGAAGGAGCCCTGTTCTCCAACACCTCACCCCTTCTGCATCTGGCACATGAGGCAGCCAACTCACCTAAACTCACACTCCAGGGGGTGTCCTCAAGGGCTAGGGTCTCAGTACCAGGAGCTATAAGCCTCTCACAAAAGTATTCATCAGCACAGACAGGGCTGAAGGCAATAATACAGATGAGGGCAACACCAAGGCAGTATCCAGGGCCAATCCAAAGTCAGAGTCTGCAACAACAAAAGGGTCAGGCAAGAAGCAAGGTCACAACAGTCATAGAATCATAGAATCATAGAATTGGAAGGGGCCTTGTAGGCCATCAAGTCCAACCCCCTGCTCACAGCAGGAAATCCACAGCTAGAGCATCTCCTGCAGATAGCTGTCCAGCCTCTGCTTGAAGACATCCAGCGAAGGGGATCCCACCACCTCCCTAGGCAGTCGGTTCCATTGCCGAACTGCCCTTACTTCAAGAAGGTCCAAGGTCATGATGCAGACAAGGGCAGTCCAGGGTCGGCTCCGGAAAATCAGCAGCTGGGTCTGGTACAGAGCTGGGGTACAGATGTTGTTCAAGCAACACTTCTCCCCTAGACTGAAGAGCTGTGCATCTCTCAGGGACAAGATCAGTTTGCTCAATAACAAGTCTACAAGAGCCCCCTCAGGACCAGGCTTCAAGCTACTTCCAAGGGGGGGGGATGCTTTATCACTATGAGGCCTTGTATGTGCCCCAAGGAGAGCTTTGAGCCAATATCCTATGGCAATGTCACAACACTGCAAGTGCCGGGCCATTTGGGGGCGTTTAAGACTTGGCAGGTGGTCACATGAGAATTTTAGTGGCCCAGACTACAGCATGACTTCGAGAAATATGTGCAGTCTTGTCTAGCTTGCATGAGGACCAAGCATGTCCCTGGGTGACCAGACAGGCTGTTAGAGCCTCAACCCATGCCCAAAGGGCATTGGAGAATGGTGACACTGGACTTTATCATGAATTTAACCCCTTCCCAGGGAAATACTACCATTCTGGTAGCACTTGATGCCTTCAGTAAAATGGCCCATTTCATCCTTAACATCTGCAAAAGAGACTGCTCAAGTATTCATCAAACACATTTTCCGGGTGCATGGTCTCCCAAACAGCCTGATTTCAGACTAGGGACCCCAGTTCACCGCCCATTTTTGGCCCACCCTATTCAGCTGCTACAGATTGAGCTATGGCTACCTTCTGCACACCATTCCCAGAATGATGGGCAGACAGAAAAGGTTAATACCACCCTGCAACAGTACCTTCACTGCTATGTCAATAATCTGCAGGACAACTGGGTGTCCCTGATACCTCTTGTGAAGTTTGCCTACAACAATTCAGGCATGCCCCTACCCAACAGACTCCTTTTTTCACCAATAGATCCCGCCCTTACACCTTTCACAATCTTACCACCGCTCTGGCTGTCCCTGAGGCGATGGAATACATGCAAGAGCTAGAGGCAATGCAGCAGATGCTACAAGAGCAACTAACAAGGGCCAAGGCTGCCCCAAACAGGTCACCGACCAGCATCGCCAAACTAGTCCTGAAATACAGGTGGGAGATACAGTGTGGCTTTCCATGCATTACTTGCCAATGACTGTGCCCTGCCATAACTTAGAAGCTTTGCAGGTAGGACCCTTTGAAATAGAGATACAGATCAACCCAGTAGCATACCGTTTATGCTTACCTGCCTCAATGAAAATCCATCCAGTATTCCACCGTTCATGGTTAACCCCCAAGGAGCCACCACATCCAAGCACCCAAATCACCACCTGCTCCCATACTTGTTGATGGCCAGGAGGAATACGAGGTGGAGCAAATTCTCTGCTCCCATTGGCACCAAGGGAAGCTGCGTACCTGAGTCATTGGAAGGGGTTTGGAACAGAGGAAAGATCCTTGGGAGACAGTGCCGGCAGTCCATGTGCTAGAGTTGGTGAGAGAATTTCATGAATGCTACCTTGGTAAACCCAAGCCTCCAGGGTGGGAAGAGGATTGGCATGGAGGGGAGAATGATGTCGTGAGTCCCACAGAAAGGGGATGGAGCAGCAAGAATGAGGAGGAGGACTTTGAATGGGATGACGGTTCCAGTGTTGGGCCTAAAGGTGCGCTGGATTCTGAAAGCTCTCACGCCATGGACAGTGACAGCTCCGCCGCATAGCTCCAGTTACCCACAAGGAGGCTCAATTCAATCAGGCAGTTGCCTCTCCACCCAACAGTCATCTCCTTCCAACGTCCACTTCGTCCGTCCCCCCACCAACACAGCTCCCCTCCGTCTGATGGGGAGGATCTTCCTAAGGCAAAGCAACCGCCCTCGCCTGGTACACGGAGGCAGTTGCACTGGTAAATTCAATGTGCCCCCAGGGTCCCTCTGAGGAGGAGCATTAATGTGCACAAGCGTTCTCAACAGTGATATTCCATTCACACCTGCCCATCCTTACCTAGGCATGGTGAGGGGGCATGACTAGTTTCTGCAACAGTGTCATAGTGCAGTATAGTCGTGTCCAGTTATTCCTAGTAAAGATGCTGAATTCTGTGTAACCTGTAAGCTGATTCATGAAGCGCTTTGAACTGAAACTTTCTATTAAATCTACTAAAGAAAAGCATGCCTCCAAGTTCATGTCTGACTTCAATGGGTTTGGGCAGGACAGGAAGGCAGGACCAGGGTATAAGTAAGCAACAAATTTTCCTTCTTGACACCAATGTCTTCCTAATCTCTTTGGTGGATTCCATTATTTTCCCATAAACATCAACCTCTCCTTGTCCTTCCGATAAAAGCTGTCAGTGGCCTCAGACATCTTTCATGTTGTGTCAACATGGATGTGGTTGACATCTTCAAAGCCCACCTTTCCCCACATGCTGCCCACCCCACTTTAAGTCTTTATTCAATTTTTGCTAGACAGTTTGGGGTGCTAATCTCATCTTTTTTCATTGTCTTCAAATCACTGGGAGCTCGTACAGCAAGGTGGAATTCAGCGGGGCACTCGTCTCTTAGCTGAGCCCATTCACAACACAGTGTTCAATAGCATTGTTCTGATGTAGCCTTATAATTAATGGATAAGCAGCACTGGTATGCACATCATTTTTTAAAAAGTACATAAAGACGTCTTGGGGCAAACCACTCACAGAGCAAGATCCCACTATGGAGCACTTTTCCTTGGATTTAGTACACAGAACTGCATGATCCCTATGCAATTTTAATTTACATTTTGAATGCTTCAAAGAAGCACCTCACTTGACAAACACTTCTCCCACCACTTGCACAGATTCATGCACCTGACATTGTAGCAAGCCTCAGGTGGGGAACCTTAGGCCTGGGAGCCAAGTGCAGCCCTCTAGCCCTCTCTATTTGACCCTGAGGGCAGAGGACACTGGTGGCTCCAATGTCAGCAGGGCAGTGAATCTGTTCCGGGTTTTAGTCCAAACTTTCAAGGAGCTGTCTAGGGTGCTGAAACCTATTCTCTATACAGGCTCAGCACTGTGGACAGCACCCTAAACATTCAGACTAAAACCCAGAGTGGATTCACTGACCCACTGACGTCAGAGCCACCAGTCTCCATTGCTTGGGACTCTCTCTTCCCTGGCCACATCCCCACCAGCCTTGTTTCTACAACCTCCTTGAGTGGCTTTTGCCAGGCTGGCATGTGTCCTTGAATTCTGATAATGACTCTTGCTTGCCTGGACGGAGAATAAAGATTGGGGTCTGAGTGTGTGCACAACTTAGCCTACTGTACAAAGGTAAAAAAAAATGAATCCCTTGCTCCAGCCACTGTGTCCTCTGCCTGCCACTGGCATGTGGCCCCCCGATGGTTGTCCAGAAGGGAACGTGGCCCTTGGGCTGAAAGACACACATTCACAAACCTCTCTCTACCCTACATTAATTAAGAAACCCTTTCCTCCCCCCCCATAATTCCAGTACTGTATTAGATGCTATGCAGGGAATGTATAACACCAGTAGAAGCCAGTGAGTTGCCCTCCCAACCCAGGAGGTGCTGCAGCTTATCTTGACATGGCAGCAATGGAGACATCTGGGATGTGTGGATGCACTCGCAGGGTCAATCTGGTGCACCTGCCCATCCCTCTGCAGCCCTGTCCCGCCACATCCTCATTCAGGTAAGCTGCAGCTAGGGATGTCAGAGAATTCTGGCAAAAACTGCAATGGGAGCAGATATTGCCAAGGTTTACTTATTCATCCTGGGGACCTTCTGCATGCAAGGCAGATGCTCTACCACTGAGAGCTGGCCCTTCTTTCCCAAAACACAGAAAAGAGAAGGAAAGGTACCAAACTATAGAAAAGGCGAAAGTTGTCATGCCTCCCTCAGAGGACTCAGCAGATGAAGGGGAATGGGAGAGTCCAGACCCAGGAGAAGGGATGAGCCGAGAGGCAGCTCAAGACGCTTCGCCCTCAGGGGAAGGGACCAGCAGAGAGGCGGAGAAGGAGCAGGGTTCTGCTGGAGCCCTCCTGTCAGATGCAGAGAGTGACCAGGAAGCTCCTCCGACGACAGCAGGGAGGAGACGCCAACAGGTGTTGGAACAACAAAAGCAGTCGGCCTGTTTAAGAACCACAAGTTCTCGAAGGAGGGAAGGCTGACTGCAAACACCTGGCCTCAGACACTGAGCTTCAAAGACTAGAAATGGCTTGGGGCTCTTTCTGGAAACGTCAACCTTTCGTGTCTCCTTGCAGCCAGCCCAGCTTGGGATCCCATGTCTTCGACCCTGACCTGCCTAATCAGATCTTCAGGACTTTGGACTCTCCCAGGACTTACCTCTTCTCCACTCTCTCAACTCTTCCCACCTGGTATTTACAGTTACTATAGTTGTGGGCCTCTTTGCCTCAACTCAAGCCTGACAGATTAATGGCCTGGCTGCTGCCCTTTATCTGCTAATTACGTCACTGCAGCCATAAACTATTTCGCTCAGTTGGCAGAGACTGACAAAAGCTGAGGTGGATAGCTATCATGGGGAACATAGTCTTAGCTGCTGGTAACACTGTAGTTATGAAGAGAATTGGAAGGCAGTGCTCACCCCACAGGCTTCCCCTTCGGGGTGAGAGAAGGAGGTCAGCACCAACTCCCTTGCTAGAAGGATCCGAAACTCCCACCTGTGCAGGTAGAGAGGTGTTGCGTGTGTGACTTCCCCCGATGTAAGAAGATGAACTGCAGAAGAATGGAAACAGTGCTGCATGTGGCAAATATAGGGTGGAATGGAAAAGGGTGCCTTCTTACATCCCCAGCTGCAGTAACACCAGCATCGGTTCAGCAGCTCCACAGCTCTGCTGCACCAAATGGACTGCTACTATAGAACACTGAAAATCACAATTTTGGCAGAAAGGTAACATTTAACTGTAGTGAAAAATAAACAAACACATAACCAAGCAGATGAACAAAGCTCAGGCCAGCCCTGCTTACAACAATAGGAATGCTGGTGCTGGAAGGATGTTTGCGTATGTCTGCACGGGCTATAATTTTTGCTCATTTTGTTATCTACCCCTAATTGAGCATTTGCCACAAAATGAAATCATACAATGCTTCTCTAGTTTTTCTTACAGTATGCACAGTCCATCATTAAAGTACCACAGAACACCCACCCTGAAGAGGACGGAGGGGGAAAAACAGTCTAAAGCAATTCATAATAATAGATCCTATCCTACCTTCTCTAGAAATGAAAGCTAAATACTTTGTTACAGTTGGTACCATTGTCTACCTAATCTGTATACCATTCTGAAGTACCTTAAAAGCTCCTATCACCATGGCATCTAATCTGTTCCGATAATGAGCATTCAGTGCAGCCTTTAAGTGGCATATTTGAAAGCAGTTACGAAAGGCCAAGCAATCGCAGTTTTATTTCCTGAAGCTGCCACAACTCGAGCTCAAATTCCTTTTTGTATCTTCATCTCTTCGGTACCAATGTTAGGGATTCTGAAAAGGTAACACAAAGAAGGAGAGAGACTCCAAGTCAAACCACTTAACAATATTTGGTTTAATCCAAAGATTGATTCACTTTCTTAGAAGATAATAGCGCTTTTCACAGAGAGAAACATAGCAAGCTGCCTTATACCAAGTGAGACCATTCATCTGTCTCTCTATATCACCAGACATGGGGAAGCAGGGCCTCTCTGGATGCTGTTGTTGGGATCAAGCTCCCATCAGCACCAGCCAGAATAGCCAGTGGCCAGGGATGATGGCCAGGGATTTTGGATTCCTGTGTTGAGCAGGGGTTGGTCTCAATGGCCTTATAGGCCCCTTCCAACTCTATGATTCTATGATGGGGTTGTAGATCAGGGAGGAGAAACCTGTGACCCTCCAAATGTTTTTGGACTCCAACTCCCATCAGCCCAACTGGTCAGGAATGATGGGGGTTGTAGTCCAACAATATCTGGTGTAGGGATGTGCTAGAATTCCACCCAATTCAGATTTGGGATTGAATTTTCCATTCATGTATTCTCTATCATTGCAATTCAGATTTTTACGTAGCGATGTTCTATGGCTATTTTCAATAACGTTTTTTTAAAAATCCACCTCTAAAACATTGAGAACAAACATTTTGTCGATATTCCCTTTCATTTTTAGATTTTTCTTTTTTAAAAAATCAATATTTTTTGGGGGGGGGAACAGATTGGTAAAAGCAGTGACTAGCAGAGAAAGAACGAACTCAAATCAATACCAGCCTGTTAGATCAATGGAATAATTTTGAACTGGCACCGGCCAAGGGAACCCATCCCTAATCTGGAGGGCTGCACTTTCTCCAGCCCTGCTGGAGAATCATTGTCTCCAACATAGCTCCCCCGTATGGATAAAATAAGCATGCAAATAAGCACACTTTGGGGGGGGGGAGGAAACAGCCATTGGCAATCCAAATCAGGGTATTTCTGCACCACAAGCTTGTCACAGTCTCAACAACAGACAAGAATGGTCATTTCAGGAACAATGAAAACAGATTTGGCATGCAGGGCAAATGTGATTAGCAGCTGGGACAGCCCCCCAGGTGGGGCTGACCTGGCTTCCCAATGCTGCGTGGTGCTGCCAGCTACCGAGAGGGGGAGAGGGAAGGGCAAAGCATAACAAAGCTGCACCCGCACCTTGCCAAGCTTGCTGAATATCTTTGCGCAGATGCTCAATATCGCTCACAGACATTCAAGGGCCAATCCCCCACGGGTGTAAGAAAGAAAGACTGAGAGGGGAGGAGAAGATAGGCAAGGTTGGAACTGGAACCACAAAGAGCATCGTTAAGCTATGAAATTCTCTCCCACAAAAGGGAGCGCTGCACACCAACCTGGATGGCTTTAAAAGAGAATTGGACAAATCCATGGAGAAAGCTATCAATGGCTGTTAGCCCAAATGGCTATGTTCCCCCTACACTGTCGGAGGTAGTCTGCCTCTGAAGACCAGTCACTGGGGAGCACAAGCGGGGAGAGGGCTTTTGCACTCAGGTCCTGCTTGCAGACTTCCCAGGGTCTTCTGGTTGGCCACAGAGAAAATGGGATGCTGGAGTAGATGGGCCTTTGGCCTGACCCAGTGGAAGTGGTCTGGAGGGAGCACTAGGATGCTGAATTCCTTTGGGAATGAATACCAGTAAAAAAAAAGCCGGTAAGAGAGAAATCAACTCATTTGAAATGTGATGTTGGAGGAGAGTTTTGCGCATACCATGGACCATGAAAAAGACAAATAATTGGGTGATAGAACAAATTAAACCAGAACTGTCACTAGAAGCTAAAATGATGCAACTGAGGTTATCATACTTTGGCCACATCATGAGATGACAGGAGTCACTAGAAAAGACAATAATGCTGGGAAAAGCAAAAGAGAGTAGAAAAAGAGAAAGACCAAACAAGAGATGGACTGATTCCATAAAGGAAGCCACAGACCTGAACTTACAAGTTCTGAACAGGGTAGTTTACAACAGATGCTATTGGAGGTCGCTGATTCATAGGGTTGCCATAAGTCATAATCGACCTGAAGGCACTTAACAACAACAACCTCTGAGAGCCAGGCTAAGTGTGCATTATTAATCAATAAGGAGCTAGCATTAACAATGAATAAGTGCTGCAAATCTGTGCGTAGGCAGCAACACCTCACCAGCTATGGTGATCCCCCTACAGCAGTGCAGCGTGCAGAATTTCCCCATGCTTCCTCACTGTTATTTTTAATCACAACACAGTATGTAAAACCACATGTTATCTCAATGGGCACATTTCAAAACATGCATTTCTCCTAAAAGGTTCCACTTTCGGTATGTTTTGGCAAACACACTGGCAGATGCACCAGACTGGCTACGTCGGTGCATTTGCACTGCACCACCTTGCCCCTAGGAACCTAGGATGCTGCCTTATACTGGATCAGACCATTGATCCATCTAGCTCAGTATTGCCTACACTGACAGGCAGTGGCTGTCCAGGATGTCAGGCAGGATTCTTACCCAGCCCTACCTGGAGATGCCATTGCGAATTGAACCTGGGACCTTCTGCATGCAAATCAGATGCTCCACCACTGAGCGACTGCCCTTGCTCACTTGCTTGCCTTGATGATGCTTGTTTCAGAACCTGCAGAGCTGCTGCCAGTCAGAGTAGGTACTTAGGAAGCTCCCTTATACTGAGTCAGACTATTGGTCCATCCAACTTAGCTTTGTCCACACTGGCAACCCCTTCCAGGGTTTCAGGCAAGGTTCTCTCTCAGCCCTACCTGGAGATGCCGTTGATTGAATCTGGGACCTTCTGCATGACAAGCAGATCCTCTACCAGTGCATGGCCCCTTTTCCTCCCAGTAAGCAATAGCAACCCACAGCCCTCCCCTTGCCAAAAAAACCCCCTCTTCCTCCTCCCCTTGCAAAACACCCAACCAAGATGCCACATTCACTGCCTGCCCACGGACCCCTGGAATCAGGAGGATTTGCTTTATTCCTCCCTACCACTTCATTCTGCTGTGGGTGCAGACCTTGCCTCAGCGACAGGATGAGGGCTGTTCACACGGTATACTGTAGAAGTCAGTGTAGATGACTGTACAACACGTGGTGAATTTGAAAGTGTACACATGGACTAAACTCTTCCAAACATGGAGTGCAGATTGTGTGCACCCATGTTTGCATATACCCATGTATGATCATGTGCAATGTTCTATGGATAGACCCTATCACTTGTCCATGGACCTTCAGACGCTGGCCATATCTGCACCATACATTTAAAGCATCCTTTACCACTTTAAACAACCATGGCCCACAAAGGATCCTGGGAACTGTAGTTTGTTAAGAGCATTCAGAGTTGTTAGGAAAGCCCTATTGCCCTCACAGAGGTGCAGTTCCCCAAGAAGAGGGATCCATACCATCCATTTAGAGCATATGACTTTCCATCAAAGAATCCTGGGAACTGTAGTCTACCCTTCACAGATTCATATGGTAAGGGAAGGAGATCCAGTCTCTAAGGCAGCCTTTCCCAACCAGTGTGCCTCCCGATGTTGTTGGACTACAACTCCCATCAGCCTCAGCCAGCATTGCCAATGGTCAGGAAAGATGGGAATTGTGGTCCAACAACATCTGGAGGCACACTGGTTGGAAAAGGCTGCTGATCTAAGGCCTCATCTGTGCTACACACTGAAAACAATATCATACCACTTTAAACAGACATGACTTCCCCCAAAGCATCCTGGGAACTCTAGTTTGTGAAAGGTGCTAAGAGATGTTAGGAGACCCCCTATTTCCCCTTCACAGGGCTACAGTTCTCAAAGTTCATTGGGAAAAGGGATTGATTGTTAAACCGCTCTGGAAACTGTAGTTCTATGAGGGGAATACTGGTCTCCTCCTAACCCCTCTCAGGACCCTTAACAAACTATAGTTCCGATTATTCTTTGGGGGAAGCCACAGCTGTTTAAAGTGGAATAAGAGTGCTTCAAATGTATGGTGCAGATGTGGCCATAGGTGTGATATTTGCTTGTTTTTATTTTCTCTTCTTCAACTTTGCATGAGCTTCACCTCCAAGTGCAATCAATTTCAATTTTTTTTCTCTTTTCATCTTCCAAACAAGCCATACAGAGGGCTTTCACCACTCCAGGAGTTTTAAGCCTTGTCTTCCAAAAAAAAACAACCACCTCTTATGTACATAATAGCTGAATGTCTTTGTAGCTCTGCTTGAAAACATCCCTGACAGCACGCACCATGTAGCATTCATTCTCCATTTGGAGAGAACACTTTCAAACATGCCATTTGAACGAAAACAGTGTAATATTGATGTGTGCCCATGACGGAGTCTGTCTCATCACCAGGCCCTTCTGGCATATTGAGGCTGTGGAATGGAATGCTCGACAAAAGACATCCATTTTCCTATTTGGGAACAGTAAAAAACCATAGCGCCTTTACCCTCCCCCCTTCCTAGGGATGGGCGAATCTGACAGTTTCAGTTTTGCAGTTTTCTTTTTTTTGTAATAATTTTTATTATTCAAATTTTCATAAAACAAACACAACAAAATCAAACAACAAAAACAATACAACAAAACTAAAAAGAAAAACTTGACTTCCGATTTGTCACAGATCAGCTATAAGTATATAATATATATCAAACCTGTCCCCTAAAACATACGAAATTCACTTTTTTCCATAGTCTATCTTAATTAATCGTCAAATCCCATTATCATCATTTCATTTTTTTCTTTCAACAAAAAGTCCAAAAGAGGCTTCCATTCCTTAAGAAATGTATCTGTCGTTTTTTCTCTGAGAAGGCATGTCAATTTGTCCATCTCTACTAAGTCCATTAATTTCAATAGCCATTCTTCCATTGTTGGTATTGATTCCATTTTCCACTTTTGTGCATATAATAATCTTGCTGCCGTAGTCATATATAATATTATTCTTCCATATTTCTTTTCCTTTTGTTTATCCATAAAAAGTTTTGCAGTTTTCCAATCTTAAATGCAGTTCTCCACATTTCTGTATCAGTTTGCAATTTTTTTAAAAAAAAATCCTCATGAAAATTCATTGGCATTTTAGCGCACACTTCTCCTACTATACACATTTGTATGCAATTTTCCCTAATGCAGGCACTGTTGCAAAGCAGTATTCCCCAATATAATGCATTTCTGTATGTTATTTTCACTACGATCTATGCATTTATATGCACACTTGACCCGAGCGTATGCATTTTCATACTCATGATTTGGCTGGAGAACTGCATCGCAACCTTCAGGTATGTGTGGATTTCAAAGGATAGCTGTGTTTCTGGTCATATATTGTTCTGGAACACGCAAATTAGGTAGGTCCGCCTTGTGAACTGAATTGGATTTCTTCCCCCTCCCTGCCTCCTCCCCATTTAAAACATTACACGCCCTGCCTCTTTTCCGCTTGTTAAGTCTTCCCCACTGACTAGCGAGTGAAGGTTGAGGGTCAAGCGAAACATGATTGCAGCAGTCATCTTTTTTTTTCCCCATTCACATCTCCTGCCCATTCATAGATAAAAATCAGGGAGTGGAAAAGCCAGACAGGGCCAGCGTCAGCATCCAGCACCCTTGGCAATGACTAGGGTCCCAGCCTTGGCTCAGTGGCAGAGCATCTCCTTGGCATGCCGAAGGCCCCAGTTTCAGTCCCCAGCATCTCTAGGTAGGGCTAGGAGAGCATCCTGACCAAAACCCTGGAGAGCAGCTGCCAGTCAGTGTGGACGATAATGAGCCAGATGGACCAATGATCTAATTAGGAATAAAGGCAGCTCCTTGCGCTCCTTAAATGCCCCCCCATTTTTTACTTCTGTCCTGTGCTCCGAGGGCTGGCTAACTAGGTCTGCAAGGAGCCATTCTAAATATCCCACAATGCTCTAGAGAGTAGGTGGCATTGAGGGAAATGTTAAGTGGCTGAAGGTATAGACTGAAACTGATTTTATTTTTCCCCTTTTGAGTTTTACCTCTTTCGTCCACTTTTAATATCACCCCCCTTGAATTGTTTTACATATCTTATCTATTTTACTGGTTGATTGTGTTTTTATTGACAGTGCACGACTGCATTGTGAGCCGCCATTGTGGAGTAGAAGGGTGGGACAGAAATATTTTAAATAAAGAAATTGGTGGCAGTTTACATTTGGCCATCACTGCTGCCCATACAATTGAGCCTTTAAAGGACATTGTGTGTGGGGGGGAGAGATGGCTGCTCCCAAAGGGTACTCTCTTTGACTCCATACAATTCCCCAGGAAGAGACTGCATGTTACAACATACAATCATTTTCCTGGCAGAATGTTAAATTATTGTTTTTTTACTGGGCACCCAACATTGGATTTACTAGCTGTTTCAACCAGCCGTAAAATGTTAATGAAAGAAAAAGATATCCCCAGCTAGGAATGGATGAGAATTTCGATTCAGTTCGCACGTCCAGCAGAATTTATAAAATTTGCACTTTGCGAAACAATATGAGAACCAAAACACAGCCATCCTTCAAAATGCACATAGTGTGCATAAAAATGCATGAGTGAAAAGAGCACGCAGAAAGGCATGATGTGATGAGAAATGGCTTGCAAAAAAGTGTATCCTGTGTCAAAACTACCTACAAAAATGTGTTTATTTGGAGAAATTCGCACTAAAATGGTGGAGAATTTTCATGATTTTTTTAAAAAAAGTGCAGATGGCTGCAGAAACGTAGAGGACTGAATTTAACATTAGAAAAGTGAGAAAATGAAATTGACAGATCTTTCCATCCATACTTTCAGCTCACCTCATAAGTACTTTTTGTTTGTGTTGTAAACCCCAAGTAGATGTTTTAGGGCTTTTGTTTTCGTTTTTAAACCCTCCAGATTGTTTAGGATTGAGGAGCTGGTTTTCTGCACACACAAACCAGCATGGGGCAGAAATGGGAACCTAGGAAGCTGCCTTATACCAAGTCAAACCATTGCCCCATCTAGTTCAGTGTTGTCTACCCTGACTGGCAGCATCTCTCCAGAGTTGCTGACAAGGAGTCTCTCCTGCCTTACCTGGAGATGCCAGGGATTAAACCTAGAGCCTCCTGCATGCAAGGCAGTTGCTCTACCACTGAGCCACGGCCCTTCCCTCTAACTTAGGAGGCTGCCTTGTACTGAGTCAAACCACTGGTCCATCTAGCTCAGTATCATCCACACTGACTGGCAGCCACTCTCCAGTGTTTTCAGGAGGGGTCTTTCCCATCCCTACCTGGAGATGCTGGGGATTGAACTTGGGGCCTTCTGCATGCAAGGCAGATGCTCTACCACTGAGCTATGTCCCTTTCCCATATGGGTTGATCCATCCATCCATCCCTAGATGGAAGTTGGTCCAGTGATACCTAAAGCAGGGGTGGGGAACCTCAGGCCTGGGCAAGAAATGTGGCCCTCCAGACGTCCCTACCTGGAATCCTGTGCAGGCCTCTCTCCATTCCTAGGGTCCTCAAGAAGTGCATTATATTTGGGGAAGTTGCTTTGCAATGTAGACTAGGCAAAATTGCATACAAAAATGTGTACATTACGAGACATTTGTATTCAGTGCTGGGGAACTTGCATGAGGACTATTCTTTTAAAAAAATTGCAAACTGTTGCGGAAATGTGGAGAATCCATGGTGGAAAAATGAGAAACTGAGAGAAGCTGAAAGTAACAGATTCGTCCCTTCCTGTCCTTCTCTGTAAAGTAGAGTGTGCATAAAGATCCCTTGCTGACACAGAAGCCTTCTCTTTCCCGTGAAGCAATCTGATTTCTTCTATTAAGAAAAAATATTGGTGATTCCAAAGCATATTACTAACCTTGTCTCAAGGTTATCATTCAGAAATGAAATAGAATGGAAACAAAAACCATGCTGGATCTCCCAAATGTCAATCTGTGTGGCCCTTATTTCTGTCCTCGGGTTTCATCATTCTGCTTCCTCTTTGCTCAACCAAGAGTGTATCACGCAAATTAACTTTTGCATGTACCAAAGTTCATATATTACAGAGGTAATATAGGAGAACACCAATGTGGTGCCCTCCAGATGTGGTTGGACTCCAATTCCCATCATCCCTGACTGTTGCTCGTGCTGACTGGGGCTAATGGGATCTGGAGCCCAACAACATTTGGAGGGCATCATATTGGCTACCCTGATATATAAGAACAAATGTATGTGAAAATGCATACAAACCTTCGCACAGGCTTCAAACACCCAAAAAATCTACCAGCCACACATAGACAGTTATGGATTACCCTTCTAAGATGACCTATGAAATGGAAAAAGAAATATAATACAAAAATGTAAAAAATATGAACAAGCAAATAACAATTGGTCTACCTTGGTTATCTGAAACTTTTTAGTAGAGAGGGTGAATGGGTTCCTGTTATTGTTTTTCTTGTCAACAATGTAATGTGGAATTCAAAGTATGTAATGTTGGGATCTAAAGTATGCAATGTATGCTTTTATTTTGGAAAATCATAAATAGTTTTTTGGGGATGTGGAAATGGGGCAAACTAAACTTAAAATTGGAATAAGAAGAAACAGAAACCCAGACTGACAGAGTTGTCCTTCCCGACTCCAAACAGGCACCCTGTCCACTAGTCCACATCATCCTGAGATGGAAGCACACTCCACCCCAAGATACTTCCAGAGCTCACAGCTAGCTGTCAGTGTTTTCTTACTCTCTCTCTCTCTGTCTCTCTCTCTACAGCATACAGTGTGATGGGGTAGAGACACCTACCTGACCTCCCAGCAGGTGAGTCACTACTGCAGGTGAGTCACTGAGAGGAGTGAGGCAGTGGCAAAGTCAGCACAGGGCAAACACTGGCTAATCCAATGGTCTCCTGCTGCATTTGCCTTTCCCAACACCCTTACCATTCTCCATGACTGTAAGCAGCAGTGGCACACCTCCCCTCAACTACAGTGTCCACTACTGCTCTCTCGCTGTCTCCAAGAATTGCAATTTCTTTCCCCCCTTCTTTTTTATTAACTTTTTATTTGCAAATTTAACAATGAAAGGATCAGTATATGCATCTTGAGTTAGTCATGTAACTTAATATAAGCCCTCCAGATGTCCACACAGTTTTCCACTCAAAATTGACATCTGTATGGAATATGCTCCAATGTAGCCAGGGCAGTGAGGTCCTCAGTCCATTGTGTAATAGAAGTTGGGTATTTATCCTTCCAGGCTCAAAGCGTAAGTCTCTTAGGAACCACAAGGACTCACAAAATACACTTTTGTTGTCTTCTGTTCACCCCATACCACAGGAATATAATTTAAAAGTGCATGAACAACCAAAAATATCAAGGATTTTGCCAGTATGAAATAAATATGGATAACAACTTCAGACCAGAAAGAATATATCACTGGACAAGGCTACCTCATATGCATCAAGAAGGCATTCTCGGCATTAAACGACCAACATCTATCTGTATTGAAGAATGCCTTCCGATGTTGTAGATTCCGAGGTACTCGAAATATTAATTTTTGCTGAATTTATCTACAGGTATTCTAGTTTCTACTGGTATTCTAAGACATGAGAGTCACCTTCTATTTCCACTGATATTTTTAAAAATATATTGCTCTGCCTGTCATAATCCAACACAAATATTGGAGAATATTGGGTCGTGTTAATGTATATTTGCCTCCAGGCAAGCCTTCGCTGGAAACAGGAAGCATTTGGAGAGATTTAACTAATTTTTTAGAATATATAGAGCAGAAATATTTGGCAGCTGTTGCCTTAATTATGAGAGATTGCAATGTAAGAGTAGGATCATCAGTAAGGGGCATGTATTTCTCAATGATCATCTTAATCAGCAAGGCCGAAAGCTATTGAAAAGTATGGATACTCCACTCGATGGTGGGGAAACTGTGGCACTCCAGATGTTGTTGGACTCTGTTCCCATCAACCCCAGTCAGTATGGCCAATGATCAGGGATTACGAAATTTATAGTCCAACAATATTTGGAGGACCACAGGTTCTCCGCCACTGTCATAAAGCTGTCTACAGCCTTCTCCCATCCTATCTTTCACTCTTGTTTCCTTTCAAAGAACCTTTGTTCTTCCAACTCTTTGGCTGGCTGAGGGTGGTACTTCTCCTGCAGAGATGAATGACTCAGTCTATATCCCATCCGTGTAATTTTTGCAGGTATTCACCCATAAGCAGTGGAGACTGATGGCTCCAATTTCAGTGGGGCAGTGAATCTGCTTTCGATCTTAGTCCGAACTTCCAAGGAGCTGTGCAGGGTGCTGAACCTCCTTGAATGTTCAGACTGAGACCCAAAGTGGATTCACTGCCTCACTGACATTGGAGCCACTAGGCTCCACTGCCCAGAAGACCAGGATGGATTATTGTAATGTGCTCTATGTAGGGCTGCCCTTGAGGTTGATCTGGAAGCTGCAGCTGGTGCAAATTGAGGTGGCACGACTGCTCACTGAGGCAGGATATCACCAACATGTTACTCTGCTGCTGAAAGAATAACACTGGCAGCTCATTAGCTTTCGGGCCAAGTTCAAGGTTCTGGTTTTGGTGTACAAAGTCGTATACAGCTGAGGGCCAGCATACCTGAAAGACTGTCTTACCCCTTATATACCCAGTTGATCACTGTGCTCTGCAGGTGAGGGCCTCCAGCAGGTACCATCTTATCAGGAGATCTGTTCCGCACAATATAGGAAGTGGCACCTTCCCTTTGGAATTCCCTTTCCTTAAATATTAGACAAGTGCCTACTGAAGACCTCCCTCTTTCAACAAGCCATTTAAATAGAGATCTTATCCTAGTCTGCATCTGTTTTGGAATTGCTTTCTTAGATGTTTTTAAAGCTTTTTTAAAAAATGTTTTTAAATATGTTTTGTTTAAATATGTTTTGAAGTGTTTTCAAGGTGTTAGAGTGGTTTTCGTGTTTTTGTTTGCTGCCCTAGGCCCCTTCTAGGAGGAAGGGTGGGATAGAAATTTAATAAAAAAATACATAACATAAGACCAGTCCAGCCCATTCCTGACTTAATCTGAACCTTTGAAAAATATTCACACAAAAATGTACATTTAAAATCTTCATCCAGACACACACACACACACACACAAAACTCACACTGATGATGTTTGGATTGTCTTTTCTACCCCAATGAGATTTCCAAGGTATGGTGGGGTGAAATTTTTGACTCCAGATAATATTTGTGTCTACAGTGTTAGAAGACATGTGTTTCACAATAGCCAAACACCAATAGCCAGAAAACACTTACACAGAGGGGAGAGAATGTGAGTAATCAACACAATTTCTGTTCCCTTAAGCAATGGTTTTTATTTTCAATTACAAACCACAAAAACTATCTATTAACATAAAAAGGTTATTAAAATATTGTAAACTGTCTAGAACAAAATTTTACTCCCCAGTCTGCTAATATTGGCTGGCATAGTAAATACACCCTGGTGGCAAAATTCAGTGCATTTTTGGGACACTTTATGCCCCAAATTATTTTTTGTTTCTAACAAGGAAAACGGTAAGTGGTAACTGGATGAAATTTGGGGATGTTGTATAGGTGACAATTTGTGACAATGTCCTAGAAAGTCTACCCTGTGTAAATTGCACAATGAAAAGTGTGTCAGGTATGGTTTTGTCCCACAAGTCTGGATAAACACATATTTTAGTCATTTATCTCAAAATATTATTTATTTATTTATTTATTTATTTATTTATTTATTTATTTATTTATTTATTATTTGATTAATATCCCACCCTTCCAGCAGAAGCCCTCAACACATTCGTTCGGGATGTGTGGATTAGGCCTGTTCTATCATCATCATCACTATGAACGTATAAAATGCCAAACAAATTAATTCATTATTTACATGAATAAATTCCTGTCAAGCCTTACATTTCCATAATTTACATTCCAATAAGAAACAAACACATCCATCTCCAAATTTAACATTCTTGAAAACTGCTGTAAACCAATCCATCAATATGCCCAGCTCAAAAGACTTCAACATCCATTCCCACATAGATGGAACTTGTGGACTTTTCTACCTGTATGCCCATACAATTTTTAACAAATTCAGCATTAAGGATGTCACATTTTCAGGGACATCTTCCTCAATCAAGTTAATCAAAATCAGCATTGGACTGAGACTTGGTGTACACACTGTCACTTCTAATAAAATCCATATTATTTGCCTCCAGAAATCATGTGCAATCTGACACTCCAATCACATGTGTAGTAAATGAGCATTTGCAACTGAACACTTCCAACATTCAAAGCACATATTGGAAAAGATTGTGTCAGTTCTTATTAAAATCCATAAAGATCAAATTTCCCAAGCATCTCTTGTCTTCTGTTCCCTTAAAACCAGCCTTTCCCAACCAGGGTTCCCAGATGTTGCTGGGCTACAGTTCCTTTCATCCCTGAGCCATTGGCCATGCTAGCTGAGGCTGATGAGAGTTGTAGTCCAACAAGATCTGGGGACCCAAAGGTTGGGAAAGGCTGCCTTAAACTACTCCACCCATTCTCCCTTACTGCCATGACATTACAAATGTCCTCCCTGAACATCCAACAAAGCTGAAGAGCTGAAGATTCAGGGCAGACATGAGGAAGTACTTCTTCACACTGTGCATGAGTTACAATGGAATTTTGCTTCCAAAAGCCATGAATGTAGATCACTTTTAAAAGGGATTAGACAAAATTCATGGAAGAGAAAGCCATCAATAGCTACCAGTCAGGATGACTATATACTACTTCCAGGATCAGAGACAGTATGTCTCTGAATACCAGTGGCTCAGGAACACAAGAGACAGAGAGAGAGAGAGAGAGAGCTATTTCACTCATGTTCTGTTTATGGAATTCCTCTAGGCCAGCCTTTCCCAACCAGTGCGCCTCCAGAAGTTGTTGGACCACACCTCCCATCTTTCCTGACCATTGGTAATGCTGGCTGAGGCTGATGGGAGTTGTGGTCCAACAACATCTGGAGGCACACTGGTTGGGAAAGGCTGCTCTAGGCAATAGGAATTCCCATACAAGACTAGACAAGCCTTTGGTCTGAACCAGCAGGGCTCTTCTTAAGTTCTTAAATGGCTGAGTGTAGAATAGCAATGAGCGAACATGTCAATTGTGGTTTCTCACTTTTTTAGTCTTCAGTTCTCCACATTTCTATATCTGTTTGCGAATTTTTTAGAAAAAAAACCTCATGAAAATTCATTGAATTCATGTGAATTCCTCCTTTCATATTCACTTTGATGTGCAATTTTGCCTAATTCACACATTTTAACAGTTTTATTTGTGCATTTTCAATAGTAAATACAAACTATCTTACTCAAAAGAATCCCTAACTCCTCCCCTCCCCCCAGGCATTCCATGTATATATATATCTCATTCACAAAGAGGTAAGTTATTTAACACGTTATGTGTAAGTATTGGGGTCTTTTGGTTACTCCAGAGATGGCCATCAGTTAATGGAGGTGTCCTAGGCCTGTTGCCTCTAATATGTTGAATAAAGATGTACTATGCTTCCTCAAAGTCATCGTTGTTTGATGTGTCTTTTAGAGCCTTAAGTTGCTTAGAGAGTTTTTCCATAAATCCACATTTTCTCATACCAGTGTCAGGTTAGCAGCTATCTTCCCATTTTGAGTTAAGACCTGTCTGCCAGCTTCCATAATAATTATTTAAACAATAAGTACTTTAACACATATTTTAACAAAGCACTTTCCCCCAGTATAATGCATTTCTGTATGTTATTTTCTAATATATTCATTTTCATGCACATGTTATCCCAGTATACACATTATTTTTTACACATTCCTTGGCTAGAGCACTGCATTGAAAAATTCAGATAAGCTGCGTTTCAGGCCACAAATTGTTTCGGGAAAATGCAAATTATGTAGGTTTGCCTTTAAATGGGAACTGAATTGAATTTCTCCCCCAACCTGAGTGTAGAAACTTATGGTTTAGGGTCATATCCAGCCTCCAGCATCCATCAAGCCTTCTAAGGGACCAATTATCCAGCACAACAGGAGAGCATGATTCCAAACAATGTAGATCACACAGCAACATTTTTGTTTCAATCAAATGGCAGACTTTCTTCACCTTTCACAATACGGCAAAAATTGACCTCTTCCTTCAGCTATGAGCTATGTTCCTATTCAGCAACTCACATGCACATCTGAAAAATCCCTGCAAGGCATCTGGTCCAGATTATCCATGCCATCCCCATGCTCTGATCTCTTTGCCTTTCCCCCACCTGTGCCACCTGCCATCTTGAGAATTGGCAATGGTTACTCGCTGTTATTCTGATAGTGTGGCAGACTAACTCCATTCAGCTGTAAATATGCACTTGTGCTGCCAAGGAATGAATTACTGGTATCAAGCAAAGGGGACTCTTTTTTTTTTCACTTTAAGGTTCTGGCATGTCATTCTGTGGTTAATCACTTTTAGTGAGTGTCAGTCAAGCCTACTCGATGTGACTCTAATGGATATGCCCAATCCATAGCAGAGAGCTGTGAGATGCCAGATGCCTATTTGTTCTGTCACGGATGTGCTGAAGATTCTTGCAAACCAACGACTACAATGAATCAACCATGAGGCGTAATTTTTGTAAAAGAAAAAAGAAATCTACAAAATGAGCAAGAATCCAAATGTTAATGGCACAGAGCTTTCTAGCTAAATGGATTCCCCCCCCTCCATGCATGTGGAAGAATGTAAGTAATGTATAGCAGATGTCTTATGACATCTCATAGGCTAACATATTTACTAGGGCATGAGCTTTCATGGACAACAGTCCACTTCATCAGATGCCTGGAGTGATACAGGTAATATACACATCATCGTGTAACTCAGGATAATAGTTCATGCATCTGATGGCCTGGATTGCAGTCCATGAAAGTTTATGCCATAATAAATCCCGTAGTCTTTAAGATGCCAAAAGACTCCTTTTTTTCTGCAGCATACTAATGAGGCTTCTGGGAATCTGTAATCTGCATGCACTCAATTCAACTTTGGCTTTGAATTAACCACGGGAGATGTTTCACTCCATTGTTTTGTATTCTGGACGGGGATAATATTAAAGAGGGAACAAAGAGACCCGTGTATAAACAGAAAGAGCTTCCTTGAAAGACTAGGGCAGAGGTGTGGAACTTTTTTTGGCCTGAGGGCCGCATTCCCTTCTGGGCAACCTTATGGGGACCGCATGCCAGTGGTAGGCGGGGCTGGAAGTAGAAGTGGGTGGGGCTATGAATGTAACTTCTACCTCTGTACAAGAGGCTAACTTCTGCAAACGTGCACCTTTCTCTCTCCCATCCTGCCAAGTAAGAGGCATGATCATTCCAGCCAGGCAAAACGAATATTCAAGGAGTGCAAGGCAAGGCCTGTAAGAGGTGACCATTTGTCTATTCAGCTCAGTAATGTCTACTGACTGGCAGTGGTTGTACAGGGCTTCAGACAAGGTCTTTCCCAGCCTTACCTGAAAATGTCTATGCATGCAATGCTATTATTATTAATAATAATAACTGTTGTTGTTATTTATGTAAGGTATCTATAGATCATTTAATTCCCATAGTTTCAAAGCAATGTGTCTCTAAGGATGTGCTCTGCCACTAAGCTAACTTATCCTTTCTGATTATAGCCCCTTGTGGTGTATCTGACCTCCAGAAGCATCTACTTGGGGCTAGAGGTGGGGTTCGCTTCAAAGGAAGTCATACCATGAAACAAAGCCTGTTGTGAAATAGCTGGCACTCCTGTGCAACAGGCAGATCGCTGAGTACTTGGGATCAGGGGTGTAGTTGTCCAGGGTCTCAGGGGGACTTAGACCCTTTACTTTTTTGGGAGCAGAGTCCCAGCCAGGTCCCTGTGTCTCCAGTGACCTATGAGCCAATCAGCTGAAAGGGGAGTCTGTGAGCCATTGAGAAGTGTCTTCTAACTTGCTTCGTTATACTTTCTTACTTCTTGGAGCCAATCAGAGTGAAAGGAGGTGAGTCAGCCGCTGAGAAGACTCTTCTCATTAGCTAACACACTCCCCTTTCATGCTGATTGGCTCCTAGGGACATCTGTTGCTATGGGAGAAGGCACATGCTGGAAGGACTGAGGAGTGTGGAGATGATGACAGAGAGCAAGCAAGGGAGTGAGGGGGTATGGCTGTGAGGGGTTGTGGCATGACTTTCAGGAAGGGACCCTGCACATCTGAATTTACCACTACACTACTGCTTGGGATGGAAAACTAATGATGCATCTGAGAAATAGGGATAAACATACTGTATCTGTCAGTCTTGGTTCTCCGACTTTCTGCTTTTTCCAATCTTAAATCTCCACATTTCTGCAACGATTTATAATTTTTTTTTAAAAAAATCCTCATGAAACTTTTATGCAGATTTCTCCCAATAAGCAAATGTCTGTATGCAGTTTCGACTAATGTACACGTTTTTGCAAGCAGTTTCCCCTACTATAACGCATTTTTCTACGTCACTTGCAGCAGCGTATGCATCGTTGTGCACACTTTACCCCAGTATACACATTTTTTTGTACGCAATATTTGGCTGGAGAACTGCATTACAAAATTCAGAGACGTGCGGATTTTGAAGGATGGCAAGTTTTGGTTCTCGTATTGTTTCAAAAAGTGCCTTTAAATGCAAAGCGAATCAAATTTCTCCTCCATCCCTGGTGAGGAACACCCATGCACCCTTTCCATCCTAGTCAATGATCATTGCTATTGTGCGCAAAATAGCTAGAGGAATACAACAATGGAAAATAAAACAGGGCCTGTACACAAGCTTTACAATGTGAAGTAAAAGATAAAGGCACACTAGGAAGATGCAGCAGGTAAAGTACAAAGGCTAGAGGGTGAGTCAGGAAACACCGCGGCTGAAGGGCCGTAGCTCAGCGGTAGAGCATCTGCCTTACATGCAGAAGGTCCCAGGTTCAAACCCTGGCATCTCCAGGTAGGGCTGGGAGAGAATCCCAGCTGAAACCCTGGCGATATGCTGCCGGTCATTGCAGACAGTACTGAGCTAGATGGATCACTAGATCTGACTCAGTATGAGGCAACTTCCTATGTTCCTAATAGATGTATTGCAAGAAGGTGCTTGAGGTTGTCTGCAGACTGTCAGCACTTTTGCAGGAGGGTTTCAAGCACCTGCCAGAAATTTAGCTTCATACAAATCACAGTTGAAGTGGACCAAAATGCTCTGTTGCCATGGTGCAATGAATCCACTTTTTATATTTTAAAAAAACAGACTTTCACAGTTAGGAAAGTGACAAGGAAATTTATTTATTTATTATTTTATTTCTATCCTGCCCTTCCTCCCAGCAGGAGCCCAGGGTGGAGAACAAATGCACTAAAAACACTTTGAATGTGTGAATGTGTACTGCCTTCAAGTCGATTCTGACTTATGGTGACCCTATGAATAGGGTTTTCCTGAGGCTGAGAGGCAGTGACTGGCCCAAGGTTGCCCAGTGCGCTTCATGGCTGTGTGAGGATTCGAACCCTGATCTCCCAGGTCATAGTCCAACACCTTAACCACTACACCACTTTAAAATATCATAAAAACAGACCTTAAAATACATTAAAACAGAACAACTTTAAAAACATTTTTTTTTAAAAAAATTAAAAACATCTTAAATAAAAGGGTTAAAAAGCATATTGTTTAGAAAAAAGGTTTTAAAAAAACATATTAAAAAGCAATTCCAACACAGACATAGACTGGGATAGGTCTCAACTTAAAAGGAAAGAGGAAATGCACTGAATATGTGGGAAAGACAGATGATTAAGGGGAAGGCATTGCCATCATGCAAGGAAATCAAAATGAATCAAGAATGAATGCTTAGTAAAGGTTGGACACAGTCTAGCCTCTGCGTAAATTTTGTGCAAACAAATCAGGATGAATGCTCAATAAACAGTCCACCTGGTGAAGCCCTGAATGTATTGCATCAACTGACAAAAAGTGTCAGATATTATTATTTCCATTTATATCCAGCTCTTCCTCCTGAAGGAGCCCAAGTGTACCACTGCTATGGCAGTAAGTGTAAAGAGATTCAGTTCAGGAATAGAGAGGGTTAGCTTAGTCTTCAGCATGTTGGAAACTCTCCAATGGAAAAGATCCGGTAGCAGGTGACAAGAAAGGGATGAAGCTCTGCGAAAGAGCCCACGCTTTGCACATACAAGATCCCATGTTCAGTCTCTAGGGATGGGCTAAGAGATGATGCAAAAGTCCTATCCCTGCCTGAGACACCCCTCCTCAGAGTACCGCTGCGAAGAGGTGTAGCTCAGGGGCAGAGTGTCCGCAGACAGTTCCTGTTCAATCCCTGGCATCTCCAGGTAGGACAGGAAATTCTGAAGAACCGCTACCAGTCAGTACAGTATAGACTATACTGAGCTAGATAGACCAAAGGTCTGACTACCTGCATTCCCAGGATGGGGAATCTGGTTTCCTCCACGCGTTGCTGGACTCTGACTCCCGTCATCCCATTGGTGATTTTAAGTCATTTTAAATTGTTTCTAAGGATGTCTTTTAAACTGTTGCAACCCAACCTGGGGATTTAATTTAATAAATTAAAATCATCAGCATCATCCCTGACCGGTGACAATGCTTGCCTAGGGTAGATGAACGTTGAGAGTCCAACGCTGTTTGGAGGGACCCAGGCTCCCCAGCCCTGGAGCTGGGCTGTATGAACAGATAGCCTGACCCAGTATAAGGCTGGTGCCATCTAGAGCTGTTTTATCGATGGGTCGGAAGTGAACCGGCTGCTTGGTTAAGAGACAAGCTGGGCTGCCTCTTGATCTGCAAAGAGTGAGTGAAACATTCTGCCCTTGGGCCAGGGCACTGGCTGCTGCGCTAGCCGTTTCATTCTTGGTATTATGTGATCATTGCCAATCTTTTCTTTTTTTTTAATGGCCCTTTGCAAGCTACTTTTCACAGTAGAAAATCCTGGCACTCTCCTGGGAAAGGATCTTTGTTTACCTCCTCTGCATTGAGTCAAAGCCTACACAGCCAGCTCTCCAAATTCCTGGGGCCTTTGTTTATATGTGAACCCAACAGTGCATCCATTCCGCTTTGGCTCAAGATAACAAGCTCCTCAATGTGGAAGAGACCAGTACATCCACAGCCTTTGAAGTTTTAACAATCAGCATCTCAATGTGGTGCTCAAAGCTGTTCAATACTCAGAGCAGACAAGGTTCACAGGCTCCCAAATCCCCAACCCCTGTAAAATAAAGATTCTGGCAAGGGGACAGAGTGATTATAAAGATACGCTTGCTTTGCATGCTAAGGGCTTGTTTACTGGTTTCATTTCTGCCTGGGGATTTTTTTCCCCTTCTCGTACACATCCCAGTAGGCTTTGCCATTCCCCCGACTTGGACTCAGGGCCGGCGCCAGAGGATGGTCAGGTTGGGCCCTGGCCGAGGGCCCCTGCAACCCAGAGGGGCACCTGAATGGCCCCTCCTTAGGGTGGGAAGGTAGCACACCATTCCATGATCTGCAGCAGTGTTGGTTCCCAATCCTATTCTGGAGGGAGCTCCCAGGCACTCCTCCTATCCTGACAGCACACGGGTTTCAATACACATGCATGCCCAACTACCTCTCCCGTTGCTGTGAATGATATGCCCACATAGTGCACATTTGCCAGCCATCAACCAAGATGGTCTCAGTAAGAGGATTACACCCCCACCACCATCTTGGTTGATGGCAGGCATGCACACACATCATTCATGTGAGACTATGCAACACAAGAGGTAGGTAGGATGCATGGGCAGGAGCTGTGGGCCCAGGGCAAGCTGGTGCCCAGGGGCCCAGTCTTGCCTGGCACCAGCCCTTGTTGGACAGATGTTACTTTTCTCAATTTCAAACTTCTCTGACAATCTCATCCTTCCTAGCGTCTGAGACACGGGCCAGCCTTGCAGCCTCTTTTCAATGCTCAAGCCAAATTCTGACAGAGTTATTTTTCAGTGTATCTTCATATGCCCAAACAGGCATATGCACATGTTAATGTCTTCCTGTGTCTTCTTTTATGAGGAAGCCTAAGTGGCCACCCTACTTGATTAACTATAGCCCACCATCACAAATCTCACATGCTCCCACACATCAAAGGAGAGACACTCCTGCAAACTGTACTTTCCTATCCACACAGTAATGAGCATTGCAGCTCCTGAATGCCACATTGCTCATTGTTTAAGTTTCTTAAGAACATAAGAAGAGCCCTGCTGGGTCAGGCCAAAGACCCATCTAGTCCAGCATCCTGTTCTCGCTGTGGGCCAGCACCAGGCATGACTGGCCCCTTGGGCACCAGCCTGCTCCAAGCCTGCAGTGCTATATGCCCCAACACACCCCTCCTGATGCAGGCGGCGCTGGGCTTAAATAGGCCTGCCCACTCCACCTACCTCCAATGTCAGTGTGGCAGTATGCATGCCATGCACACTACGCGTACATGCCCGCAATCTCTCAAGACGGCAGCGGGAGCGCCGGCCCCTTAGGGATGCCCTCACCACCATCTCGGGTGATGGCAGGCATGTATACCCAGTGCACGGGCCATGCTCACTGACATGACAAGTAAGTGGGGTGTGCTTATTTAAGCCTGTGCCACCTGTATCTGCAATGTGTGGCATGGATCACAGAGTGGGAGCTCCACCTTCCCATCCTAAGGAGGGGTCTCTCAGGAGGCTCTCTGGGATGCAGAAGCCTTCAGCCAGGGCCCAACCTGGCCACGCTGGGCCTGGGCCAACCAGATGCCTATGGGAAACCTGCAAGAAGGACGTGGGTGCAACAGCCCACTTGGGATTCCCAGTAGCTGGTACTCAGATGCATGCTGTCTCCAACAGTGGAAGGAGAGCATTACTGGGCTGAGTTCAAAGTGCTTGTTTTGGCATCTAAAGCCCTATACATCTTGGAACGGGATACCTGAAATATCATCTCATATACCCAGCTGATCACTGCGCTCTGCAGGTGACGTCCTCCTGCAGATACCATGTCATCAGAAGGTCTATTCTGGAGAACAAGGCCTTCAGTGTTGTGGCAGCAACTCTATGGAATTCACTCCTCTTAAAATATTATGCAGGCACCATCTCTGTTGTCTTTTCAGGGCCTACTGAAGAGCCTCCTCTTTCAACAAGCCTTTTAAGTAGAGACCTTTGTCCCAGTCTGTGTCTGTGTTGGAATTGTTTTAAAGATTTTCTTAAGATGCTTTGTTTTAAATATTTTTTTAAAAAAAGTTTTTTGTGTTCTTTTATTACTTGTTGTTTGCTGCCCTGGGCTCCTTTTGGGAGGAAGAGCTCGATATAAATTTAACAACTACAACAGCATAACCATCATGGCTTGTAGCCTTTGATAGCTTTGTCTCCGCCATGAATTTGTCTAGTCCACTTTTTAGATGAAACAACCACCAAGAAGCCCTCTGGGTTCTTTGAACTGAGCTTCTGTTTAATAGTCCTCACCCAAACCCTTTCTACCCCCCTGCTGTTCTGTGACTTTGCCATTGCGTAGTGCTAGGTCAAAATATAACCCACAAAAAATTAGGGTGAAAATGGGAGTTTGTGAGCTACCAAATATTTATTTATTTAACAAAATCTATATACCACTTGACTGTAGAAAACCTCTACAAAAATTATCAATAAAACATTTTTAAATGTTTTAAAAATTAAAAACATTTTAAAATATTAAAACAGCAACAGACATAGGTTGCAATCCAATACATCAGAAGTAATCTCCATTGGGTTCAATGGGACTTACTCCCAGGTAAGTGTGCATCAGGTTGCAGCCTACAAAGATTAAGACACATCAGCATCTATGTGTCTGGAAAGTCTTGTCTAAGTGAAAAAAGTTTAAGTGAGCACAGAAAAGAATGCAGCCAAGGTACCTGCCTGATGTCAATAGGCAGGGAGTTCCAAAGAGTAGGTGCTGCCAAACTAAAAGACCAATTTCTTATAAGTGCAGAGCAAGTATTTTGCAGCATCCCTCCAGACCAGCCTTTCCCAACCAGTGTGCCTCCAGATGTTGTTGGACCACAACTCCCATCAGCCTCAGCCAGCATTGCCAATGGTCAGGAAAGATGGGGATTGTGGTCCAACAACATATGGAGGCACACTGGTTGGGAAAGGCTGCTCCAGACCTTTCCCATGCATTATTTTCATATCTCATGTAGCTGTGCTTCTCAGCCATAATGCTCCACCTCTCTGATCCCCTTGACCATTTGTCTCAGCCCAGAATACCCTCTGCCATGGTCCTGTGACATGGCTAGCCCATGTGGAAAGAGTAGGACACATCCTCACATTGCCTAGTCAAGACAGGCATGTGCCCTTTTTCCCCTGGGCCTGCATAATGGGTGAACTTTGCTTAGCTTTGTAGACACCTCCTCAAGAAAAAGAAGGGGAAAGGTCCAACTTCATAGCCCGAGAAAGAGGCTGCAAAGTTGCATGACCTCTTTTGACTCAGCTATTATTAGTAGTATTAGTATTGTTATCGTTGTTGTTATTGTTATTTAGATTTTCAGTTGCTTGTCACAGGAAGCTTTGGCAGCATATGAATAACAGACAACATCATCTCAATCTATCAAATGCCTGGGAGAAAAATGATGAGTCTCTACCTGGTGCCAAAAAGATGTCAGTGAAGGTGCCAGGTGGACCTCACTGGGGAATGCATTCCCCAGATTGGGACCCACAACTAAAAAGGCCCTCTCCCTTGCCACCACCCTCCTAGTCTCCCTTAGAGGGGGGACTTGGAGAAGGGACTCTAGTCATGGTTACCGACCAGTACCTTATTGTTTACCTTTTTGTGATTGATAACAAATCTTAATGCCATGATCTGGACCAGATAGGTCTTGGACCTGGATGGCTTGGGTGGCTTTAAAAGGGGATTATAAAAACTCATGGAAGAAATTTCAGAAGTGCAAATTAGGTAGGTTTGCACTGCAATGTGAACCAAACAAATATTCTCTCCTATCCCTGATTTATAGAATATCTATCCATCCATCCACCCACCTATCTCTGTCTCATCATCAGTGTACAGAGTGACCAAAAAAGCATTATGATTCCCAGCCAGCACTCGGTTTTAAAGCAGGTGGAGATGGGAAGGTGTCTTCCTTTCTTCCAGCCTCTTTGCCAGCCGGCAGTAATAAAACTGCTTGTCAGACTTCTTTAATTATATCACCATTGGTAAACCTGATAAGGTGTTTTTTTTTACCCCTGTGAGGAAAGCCTATAATGCCATTTGCAGTTGTTTCCCTGCCCATGACGGTTTCCTAATAGCTTGAAGCTGAGCTTCAGTAAATCAATATTACTACACACCAATCTACACCAGCTATTGATGGATCTGTACCAGCCCTTTATTTCTTCTTCCCATTGTTACCGTGGGGCCTTGCCGACTGCCACTCTCAGAGGAAAGGACAGAAGAGAGCCTTCCACTTGCCACACATTCTGTGGCCAATATCAATGGGCAAATCCCCCAGACTGATTCAGGATTAGGACCCCAAAAGCCAAGCTCTTCACACACTGGCTCCCAAAATTGGAACGTAGCTTTCAGGTGTTTTTGTGCCTCCCCCTCCAAAGCCAGGAGAAAAAACAGGAGCAAAACACAAACAGAATGGCTTCCCTCCCTGTGAGCCCCCCAACTCCACTCCTCACAAGCCCTCTTTCCTCCCCGTTTACCTGCCAGTAGAGGTCTAGCTGAAAGCTTCTCTGGAACCTAGAAGGTTACCTTACGCTGAGTCGGGCCATTGGTCCATCTAGCTAAGTGCCGTCCACGATGGACTGGCAGCAGCCCTCTGGGATTTCAGACCAGGGTCTCTCCCAGCTCCACCTGGAGATGCTGGGGATTGAACCTGGTACCTTCAGTATGCAGAGCAGATGCTTTACCCCTGCGCTACAGCCCTTCCCCTTTAGACCTCACTCCTAGATTGCCTGATATGCTGCGATATCAGTGTTCTATGCTGAGACTCTGGGAAATATAATTCTAGGACTTCCTTCCCAGGGCTCCCGTATATCCCAGGGCTCTTTGCACATATGATGCAAATGGGGAGCTTGGCAGCACTGCACGGCGACTGTCTTTTTCCGTCTTATTTACTAATCATTAAGTTCATTTATGGGAGGTCCTTCAGCACCAGGACTCTCAAGACGGCATGCAATTTAAAAACAAATACGGTAAAATCATGAGGACAAAGACAATTAAACTTACCTAAACCATAGCAAAACCCAGCTAAAGCCAGCAAGGAAACCGGCTACACAACATACTGGAATCCTGGGACAAATGTTTTTAAAAGTCTTTGCCTGGAAGGAAAAAAATACCAACGTTGCACCAGGTGAGCTTCTGTGGCAAGGGCACTCTATAGCCACAGTACCATTCTTACCAGCAGAGAAAAGGAACCCTCTGTCCATGAAGTGATACTGATAACTATTGGGCTTAGATCACAGCGCAGTTTTCAAATGCCGAAGCATTCTGGAGTTCTTTCTCTGCACTGGGGAAAACTCCTTTGCTATTGCACAAACGTGCACTCTTGAGGACTAGAAACTCGCTGACAAGAAACACAGTCCTGGACTCATCAGTAAATGCAAACTAGTCATTGCCTGATTGCACCCTGAGGTTGCCAGAGTTCTTATTTTAAGTAACTGCACAGGGCCAGCTCCGGGTTTGAGAGGGCCCTCAACAACGTGTCAGCTAGTGGGCCCTCTCCTATAGTGGAGGGCTTACCCGGCAATGAGGACAGCAGGAGGCAGCAGACATGCTGTGAATCAGTACTGGACCACTGCAGGCTGCCACTTCCATTTCCCGCAATGTCCTGAAGTGACACTGCATCAGGGTCATTGAGGGACAATTAATTGATGGCTCCCAATAACAAGGCACTGATTCATACAATATACATTAAATGGGGAGGGCATAAAAATGTCAGAAGTGGGCCCTTTCAGAGCATTGAGATCCCAGCAGCTGCCTGAGGGTTCATGACATCTCCATGATGCTTGGGAGAAATTCCCTGTTTGTAGCCACCACCCAGACCAGAGCTGGGGAACCCTCCAGATGTTGCCAGACTACAGTCCTCATCATCCCTGACTGTTGTGCCCATGATGGCTGGGGCTGATAGGAGTTGGAGTTCAACAAGGTCTGGAGGGCTACAGGTTCCCCAGCCCTGCCCCTGACCCAGACCAACCAAGCAGATCCCAAAATCAAAACAGCTTTCCAGCTGCAAACAGGCACCTCTGTTGTTAAGCCAGGTGAGACGCTCTTGTGGGGTCCATATTATCTCAAAGGCTGTTTCAGATCAACCCTTGCAATGTTTGGCCGACAACACAGAAATGAACCTTAGACCTGGGAGTGCAGTCATAATGGCTTGTGGGAAGATCTGGGGGAGCTTTAAAATTCTAGTAACTTGGTATATTTTGCACAAGAATGGGGATTTGTAAAGCTGCTAGCTTAGTAGCTTGGCTACCGCCGCACATATATTTCCATTCCTGAGGTTTGTTAGAGAGCTCCATGAGAACAAGTGGGTAATAAATATTGAAAAGGAGTTGTGTGTTGACTCTTTTGATTTGCTCAGGGTCAGCCCCCTTGTGCTTTTCTGACCTGGGAGATTATGAGGAAGATTTCTCTAAATGTCAGCTTTGTTCCTTGTGTGTCTTGAATTAGCAGGTAGTCCTTTAACTAATAACTCCACAGGTTCAATAAGAAGCAGATTTGCATCACTGGATTTCTTACCCCACCTTCTGAAATCCCCTCGCAATGGGGATCCTTGTGCAGCTGGATCTTGTGAATAAATTTGACAAGAATTCAACGCACGTTCAGACTGCAGGCCAGCATCAACGTGGGCGGTATCCGCATTGAATGCTGGGTGAACGTTGGCTGAGATTCAACAGCTGTTTCAAGGTTCCGATGAAGAGGCATCAATGTAACCAGCAAGACTGCCCTGAGATATCATACCAAATACCTGAGTGATGCGCCCCACCGTTCTCAGAGAGGGATCCTTTGGAAAAGTTCTCCAACTACTGAGCCTGCCAATATTCAAAAGTAATAGAAGGGCAAATGCCTTTGGACAAACTGAAATTTTACACACACACACAAAAACTAGTGAGCAAGTTTTTGAGTTCCTAGAACTCTGCTTCAACCTGGACAATGAGAGGAGAACATCAGCTGCATCTTCACCTCTGCTTTGATTCGCTCCCTTGACTTTTTTTGATGAATGCTGTTTAAGAAGGTTTTTTTCTCTTGCACTTCCAGAGCTATGCCTGCCACTTCATTATCTAGGTCACTCTGTTTGTAGACAGAAAAATATATCAGGACCATTCCACCAAATTTCTACAGGAGGAGGAGACAGGCCCAGCACCAGTGATTGGCCAGGTCAGGCACTGACCAAGGGCCCTGGGGGCTTGAAAGGGCCCCCTCACTAGCCAATCTCAGTTGCCCTCCCCACCAGACAGGGGTGGTGCCACTTTAGAACAGTAGCCAAGCTCAGCTTCCAGCCACAGTGACTGCCTGCCATAGATCTATGAGCTAGGACATTGCATTTTGAGTAAATTAAAATGGTAGGCCACCACCATGGATGGGAGCCAAGCTTAGCTCCCCTTGAAAAGTGCTAACACCTGTCCACTGCTGAAGGAACCCAGGAAGCTGCTTTATACCAAGTCAGCCATCTACCTCAGTATTATCTACACTGACTGGCAGCAGCTCTCCAGGGCTTCAGGCAAGAAGCCTCTCTCAGCCCTACCTGGAGATTCCATTGGGGATTGAACCTGGGACCTTCTGCATGCAGGACAGATGCCAAGGGCTCAGTAGAGGGCAATGGCCATTGCAGAGAAAGTACGTGATGTCTACTGCCACAAGCAAGGCTAGGTCATGCCCCAGTTGTGTGGGTAGGTGGCCACCATCATTGGCACTCTGCTAGGGGGGCAGCCCTAGGAGGAGATATTTTCCAACCATTTCTCAAGGGTGAGGCTCACCATCAGCAGTAGCACAAATACAGCTTTTTTCTTTTGCTATTAACCCCCCCCCATGCTGCTGCAACTGACAGTGGCAGCTACTGTGTTGGCAACCTCACCACCATTTTGTATCCTCCACAATGCTCCATTCTTAGCATCATCTCGGGGCTCCATGCTCAGAACTTTCTGGACAAGCCCTCTAGCCAATAGCAAAACAATGTCACAGAGTTCGCATGTAGCAGCCTGCAAGAGTTGCTGCCCAACTAATACGTCCAGAGAATTAATTTAGAACAATGTACAAGATAAAAACATGCATTTATGCATCCCGCGTTATTATTCTGTGCCCTTTAATATTACTTGGGGTAAAGCCTTAATTGCTTTTCTTGTTATCCATTATCTGAGGACATTTCTGAGACATCCCATAATGAAAAGACTATTCAGATCACATCGTGAGCATTGCAACAGCCTTGGTTATTGAATAATAGTCTCTCTGTCTCTCTCAGTAAAGGAAAGTACATTTAAAAGAAAAGAAAAACAAGCCAGTAAAATGATTCAACAGGAGGAGTCACTGGACTTCAGAGTATGATCAATGCACTTGCGGATACACCGTTCCAAAGTTCAAAAAAAAAATAGTACTCTCCTCTCTTATACCCCATCCTAGTTTTTTTAAACAATAAAAGCAGAGGACAGAACAAGTGGGCAGGTCCGGTACCAGAGGGCAGCCAGGTTGGGCACTGGCCAAGGGCCCCTGTGGCTGAGAGGGGCCCCTGCTGCTGGGGATGGGTAGATGTAGCTTCTGCTCTGCAATACAGGCTAGCATCAGGTCATGGACCATGTACCCCACAACATGATGCTGGCATGGATCATGGAATGGGAGCCAACCTCACAGGCAACACCCGTTCTCCCGCTGACATGGGCTTAAAATAGGCCCAGCTGCACCACTTCCCATGTTGCTGCATTAGTGTGCCAGTGTGCTGTGCAACTGCTGCTGAGAGCCCACTACAATCTGGTGCTCAAGGGCCTTCTACAGTCTGGTGCCAGCCCTGCAAGTGGGACTTGCAACAGATTGTCAGAGTGCTCCTTTTCAGACTGCCAGCCAGCCAGGGAGCCATCACTTTTTCCTGGATACACCATTTCATTTCTCCCTTAGGAACACAGAAAATGGCCTTATAGTGAGAGAGTCCAATGAGCTCAATATTGTTGAGCTCCATCTAGAACAAGGATGGAGAACCTCAGGTCCAGAGTCAAACACAGCCCATCAGGGCTCCCTACCTTGCTCTTGAGGCTCTTTCCAGGCCACACCTTCTCTTCACAGGCCACACCTCTCCCCATCCCTACTTTATCCTCTCCTTGAGTGTTTTTGACTGGCTGGGATGTGTCCATGAGTTCTCATAATGCCTCTGGATTGTCTGGATGGAGAGAGAGAGAGTAGCATACAAAGATAAATGTTGCATTCATTGCTCCACTAACCTTTGCCTCTGGATCCACCCACCACTGGCATGTGGCCCCCAGAAGGTTGCCCAGAAGGGAATGAGGCCCTAAAGGTGAAAAGGGCTCCCCACCTATCATCTAGTGGTCCATCTAGCTCAGTATTGTCAAATACTGACTGGTGGTAGGGTCTCAGGCCAGAGTCCTCCCCAAACCACCCTGAAGATGCCAGGGATTGAACCTGGGACCCCTTGCATGCAGGCCCCTTCCCCTCATCTGTTCCCCCAGCCCAACAGTTGGTCAGAATTCCATGGCCACAAAGCACTCAGTCCTCACTGCAATATGTCTGAGTCCTCCCACCTCATTTTTTAATAAAGATCTGTAGCACTTCTGCAGATCTTGGCTTTCCTCCACACCTGCTGATCTCCTGGGCATGGATGGTGCTGTTTTGGCTACATAAGAATCCACACGCAAATAAAAAGCTTGCTATTTAGCATATCAAATTTATTCCAGCAAGGGGCAGACACCCTGCTCCCTTTTCTTCCCCCGGCACTTGGGCAACATTTGTACAGACTTTCAGGCAACAGGGCGGCGGTCCAACTTTATAGACAGTAGAACTACTGTCACCTGTGGCAGCAGAATTATGTTGAGAATTAGGTGGTGAAAATTGAGAGGGTCAGTTTGGTTTAGACCTCATGCCAACACAGGAACATATAAGTCAAGGGGGGAAATGGAAAATATTATGTTTGCTCATCTAGCTCAGTATTACCTACTCTGATGGGCTGCGGCTCACCTTCCCCTTCTCGACACCTGCCACTTGAAATGGTAAGTGAGGATGTCAGGGACTGAATTTGTGTCAAGGGACCACCAGCTATGGGAACACCCACTTAGAGGCTACAGAGTCATCAGCTAAGAAGCTGGGCTGCATTCTTGACTCAGAATCTATTATTGGTGATCAAGAGACTACTGAACCCAGCATTCACAGACAGCCGCCCCTCAAACCAGATCCCACAACACCAGGGCCACAGAGCTACAGCAAGGTCCTCTGTTCGTCCTTTCTCTAGGCCCAAGAAACTGAGTGCCTCTCCAACTACCTCACCAGTCCAGTAGTGCAAGAAATTCACCAAGTGGGAGAACAGGAGAAGTGCCCATCCTCAGGCTAGAAGGCTGATCCTTTAGGAGCCTCTAGTTTTCCAAAAGGGGGCAGAGCCTAGAAAAGATGGTAAGGAGGCGGAGAAGTGTTCAGCTCACTTCCCATACTTCCTGGAGAAACTTGTTCACTTGGAGCTCTCCATGGTGCTCAAACAGGTGACCTGCCTTGTTCTGTGAGCTCTTCCATGGAACCAGAACAGGACCATCTGGGGCCTTCTGCAAGCAAAGCACATGCTCTGCCACTGAGCTCTGGTCCCTCCTAACATTTATTCTATAAATGGAAAGAAAATATTTCCGTACATTTGTAGAATGGATGTTGTCAGCAGAATAGAATAAATAAATGTATAAACATAATATAATAGACTAACTATGTAAATATCTTACAATAATTTAGGAAAACAGGAAGCTGCCTTACAATGAGTGGGACCCTTGGTCCATCCAGCTCAGTATCATCTACACTGACTGGCAGCAGGTTTCTTGGGTTTCAGGCAGGGAACATTCCAACCCCTACCTGGAGATTCCCAGGGATTGAACCTGGGCCTTTTTGCATGCAAAGCAGATGCTCTGCCACTGATCTACAGCTTTCCCCCTTAATTTGCCTGCTTTTAAGTGAATTAACTTGCACATGTTATTAATTGGTTCCCTCTGGGTGAATTCTGATGCACACAGCAATGGGAATGGCAGGAAGGGAAGACCACATTCACTCTCAGCCTGGACTGGCCAAGGAAAGGGTTTTCTTTCCATTTAACACTTAAAGGATTTCTCCACCAAGCTTTTTAAACATGAAAGGTAACCTATCAAGAGGGAATATATCCACAAGGGTGGATTGCTGCCAAAGCTCTCTACTTTAAATGATATTGTGGATTCCTTTTTCCTTTTTTTAACAATAGCCATTATCTTGTGCCCCATTCAGAATCACTGTAATCTGAGAATGGAGGGAGCAGCATGGGCGTGACACTCTAATGAAAGGCTTTACACAAGATCTGGATAAATGGTGTCAAGTATACAGCTTGCCTCAATACCAACATACAAGAAGAATTTCTTGGTATTCTCATTTCCGAAACTGTGGCGGCTACAGGAAATGATGTAGTCAGGCCCAGCATTATCACTTGACTACATCGGGCAGCTGCTATGATCTCAGCATCATGGTAGGCTCCACCTCAGATGCCTGCTCTGGGCCCTTTTTTAAAAAAAAATAATAATATGATGATGATGATGAAAGCCAGTGTAGCAAAGTGGTTAGAGTGTTGGTCTATGGCCTGGGAGACCAGGGTTCAAATCCCTACCTGTCCATAAAGCTCACTGAGTGATCTTGGACCAGTCACTGCCTCTCAGCCTAACCTACCTCACAGGGTTATTGTGAGGATAAAATGGAGAGGAGGGGAAACATGTACACCACCTTGAGCTACTTGGAGGAAAGGTGGGATATAAATGTAAATTGCAATAGCATTGCTAATACTAATACTAATACTAATACTAATACTAATACTAATACTAATACTAATAATACTATTAGCAAACTGTCTGTTGAGAATTGCCAACGGGTTGCTACGAGCAGACAAATTATCTCCAAACGGAACGGCCCATCCTGTTTTCTATGTAAGGAAAGTTTACTCAACCCTGCAAATTTATTACCTTAATCTTGCAGACTAGTAGAGTCTGGAGCAGGTTATCAGAACCTAGGGTAAACAACCTTTAAGTCTTGGCAGACAGCTTTTGTTATTCCTCTTATGTTCTTCCTGGTTGGAATTCAACTTATTCAGCTTAGAAACTGGATGAAAGCTTTACATTTAAAGTGACAGCATTAATTGAACTGGAAAAATAATTGAACAAGAAACAGGCGGAGGTTGCGATTGAGACTGAGATAAGGGTGCAGCTCAGTCTATGTTATCTGTCTGATAAAAAGAGTTTTAAATCGAACATTCAAATGGTGCTAACCAGGAGGAAGTGTAAAGAATTGGACATAACATCTCATGAAGGAGAGGAACTTACGAATCCATCACAACTGAAGATTACCCACTTCTTCAGGCCTAAGCAAGATGATTCCAGCATCAAAGAGATTTCACATGAGCCTTTAGTGTCCCCTGAGCCCCCTTTGGACTGGTCATTGGATTACAAATCTGGGACATATTATTTAAGTGAAAATCCTACTTCCCAAAACCTAGCAAACGAATTACAGGATGCAGGTTTTCATAGTCCATCTTATCCTGATAGGAATATGCCACCACAAGTGATGGAGACTCTGGAAGAAAGGCACTCGCCAACGTTGGAACCATTACATCTCAAGCACAGAATCTCTGAGGACAGTCAATTTATAAATAATGCTCCTACAAATAACATCCCTCTCTTAGGATGGACCCTTTTAATATTAGAAGAACTTGATCTTATGAAAGGGTTCATCTCCGAATGTAACAGCCTCTTGAGCACTTTGGCGAACCCTGTCAACTCGATCATGCAAAGGAGAGAAGATCAAACCGGAGAAGTGAGTCCCCCTCCTGGCAGTGTGAGACAACCTAATACATCGGCTCCTAAACGCAAAGGAAGGAATATTATTAGAAAGACAAAAAAACCTAAGAACATTAAAAATCATAGGTTCACTCATTACAAAAAAATGAATTACAAACCTCTTTTTAAGATTCTGGACTCACACATCTGCCAGTTTTATCTCCACCTGCAGTAAGACCCTTTAAAGAAACTCGAAAGGGTAAACCTGAGGTTGAACCTAAATCTTCACCAATGACTTCTAGGACTCCATCATTGTGTGAACCTGATCCAATCTCTTTAGCGTTAGAACCTGTTTCTGTACAATCCCAAAATGACTGTCCTTTCAGTACTGGTGGCTTATGTGAAGCACAATCACATCGCCACTGTGATATAAATGGTTCAATCGACATACAATCACAGCACCGTCAGGATACATTTAAGAAGAGGAAGAGTCCTAAGAGGAAATCCAAGATCAAATCTAAAAAGGAAGTTGGGATTTTACCATCTCCATATGAGATTACTACTATATCTGCCGTAGTTTCACCTTTTTTGGGTGTTAATAGACAGTTGGATTCTCCTACTAAGTCTTGCCTAAAAAAGGACGAAGCAGAACATTGGTCTTTACGACTTAGCCGGAACAAGATAGTTCTATCCCATTGTCCATACCCTAGTAGTAGTGGATTTTACTCAAATGGGAAAATTCACATCCTTAAAGTCCTACAGTCCTTAAATGTGGTTCCAATCAGATGTGAAGATATAGTTAAGACCGAAATCCTTGCTGAAAATCCCTCCGATATGGTGGTATTATTAACTTTGAGATCTTATGGAATGGCGGATGTATTTCTAGCAAACAGACCTTCCTTATTGAGATTTGGTATTCAGGTACAAAGACATTTTATTAATATCCACGCCCATTACATGCAAAGTGGCATCGACCTGACTTAATAACCCAATCTCATTCACCAGTTATGGAGAAGTACCCTCAGGACAATTGTACGTCTATGGCAGTCACTCATTTTAATATCACTAGTAGTGACATAGTTGTCCTGGACAGTTATAATGGCTCTAATAGTCCTTTATCTATGAGCTCTCATTAAAGTCACCATTAAAGTCATCTATCCAGGAAGATTGTGAGGATGAATCGCTTGCCCTCTTCTCTGATGGAGTAGAGGAGTTAATGTCTAATTTTACCAGCTTCTCGGATGATGTTCAACAAGACATTATCAACAACTTGAAAAAACTCCTTAAGAACTTACAGGGCAAGAGGTCTTCCTCCAGACCCCTGGAAGCTCCTGAGTTCGACTTGCCCTATAAACCCCAGGCCATAGAAATACCAACAACTTTTGCTTTACCAGTTCTATTAGAATCGAATGATGTTCAACATAACCTACAAAGGGTAGTCCTAGTCCATCAAGAAGAATCCGGATCACCTTGATGCCATACGAATCAACCAGCTTTTTTGTCTTCTTCACCTGTAGCAGTGTCATGGAATGCCAATATAGATTTATTAAAGTCCCCTGGTGACCTTACTTCTGGAGAACCTATAACAACTTTACTTGGGAGGCGGAGATATGATATGAGGAAAATCCCATACCACTCTAGGAGAAATCAACTCTATTGTTGGTTATCGACCCCTATACGACTACCTCGGCCAAATAAACAGGTGTACTCGGATGACAATTCCCCCGGGTTACTAGTCCTGCTTTTCAACGCCAGGTCGGTGAATGAGAAAACTTTGATCATCCAGGATCTGATCCTGGATAAGCATGCCGACCTGGCGTGTATTACAGAGACCTGGTTGGATGAGCTCGGTGGGGTTAACCTCACCGATCTGTGCCCACTGGGTTTCCAGGTGCAACAGCAGGCTAGACCTGGGGGACAGGGTGGGGGAGTCGCAGTGGTCTATCGTGATTCCATCTCTATGACCAGGTGCCCTCTCCCGCAGTCTATCAGGTTTGAGTGTCTTTATTTAAAGCTTTGTGGGCGGAATAAAATAGGGATTCTGCTGGTGTACCATCCTCCCCGCTGCCCAACAGTCTCCCTACCCGGGCTCTCCAGGCTGGTTTCGGGGTTGATGTTGGAGTCCCCCAGATTGTTGGTGCTGGGTGACTTCAATATTCACGCTGAGTCCTTACTTTATGGAGAGGCCCGGGACTTCATGGCCACCATGACAACCACGGGGTTATCCCAACTAATATCTGGTCCCACTCATGCAGCCGGACACACTCTTGACCTTGTTTTTTATGCGGGGCAGGGGAACAGTGATCTAGGTGTGGCGAGTCTTTCCATAGCTCCGTTGTCATGGACCGATCACTACCTGGTCAGTTTTCGACTAACTGCGACTCATACCCACTGCGGGGAGAAGGGACCCATTAGAATGGTCCGCTCCAGGAGATTAATGGATCTGGCTGGTTTCCTGTCAGCTCTTGGGGAATTTCCTGTCTCCCGAGTAAGCGATCCTGTCGATGCTCTGGTCGAGCTTTGGAATAACATGATGACCAGGGCAGTAGACACAATCACTCCTGAACGCCCCCTCGTGCGTACCAGAGCAAAATCAGCTCTATGGTTCTCCAGTGAGCTGATGGCGATGAAACGCACTCGTAGGGGTCTAGAGCGACGATGGCGGAAATCTCGGAGTGAAACTGACCGACTTCTTGTTAAAGCATTCTCTAAAACATACTTGGCTACTAGACGAGCTACGCAAAAGGCTTTTTTTACGACTTCCATATCTTTAGCCAGCAATCAGCCAGCAGAATTATTTCGAGTGGTTAAAAGTCTGCTCAATCCTGACTATTCTCAGAATAATGTGGAACACCCTCCAACTCGATGTCAGGAGTTTGCTTCTTATTTTGCGAATAAGGTCGCTCAGATCCGCTCCGACTTGGACGCCAATATTGATGCAGTCTCTAAGGATGTACCTTCGGCCTCTGCTTATCATATTATGATGGATTCCTTTCAACCTGTTCAACCTGGAGATATAGATAAACTTCTTGGAGGGATGAGACCTACCACCTGCCCTCTTGATTCTTGTCCCTCTTGGCTTATAAAACAGGCCAGGGGGGGCCTGGTCATGTGGGTTTGTGGGTTGGTTAATGCTTCTCTCCAACAAGGGCTTCTTCTGGCATGCCTGAAAGAGGCGATTGTAAGACCATTGCTGAAAAAACCTACCTTAGACCCATTGTGTTTAAGTAATTATCGACCAGTCTCCAACCTGCCTTTTCTAAGTAAAATCATGGAGCGGGTGGTGACTACTCAACTTCAACGTTTCCTAGTTGAAACGGATTATCTCGATCCTCTCCGATCTGGCTTCAGACCTGGCTACGGGACCGAAACGGCTTTGGTCACCTTGGTAGATGACCTCCGCAGGGAACTCGACAGGGGGAGTGTGTCCCTGTTGGTTCTTCTGGATCTCTCAGCGGCTTTTGACACTATCGATCACGGTATCCTTCTGGACCGGCTTTCCAGGATGGGGCTACAGGGGACTGTGTTGAGCTGGCCTCGTTCCTTCTTGGAGGGCCGGATGCAGAAGGTAATACTCGGAGACTCCCGCTCAGCCCCTTGGCCTTTAACCTGTGGGGTTCCTCAGGGTTCTGTTCTGTCTCCTTTGTTATTTAATATCTATATGCAGCCGCTGGGTGAGATCATTCGGAGGTTTGGAGTCCGATATCATCAATATGCAGATGACACCCAGCTTTATTTCTCCTTCCCTCCTGACGCCAAAGATGCCGTCCGACCCCTGAACCAGTGCCTGTCCTCAGTGATGGATTGGATGAAGGTCAATAGGTTGAAATTAAATCCAGACAAGACAGAAGTGCTTTTCGTCAGTCGTGGGACAAACCTGGAAATAGGGAATCTACCTGTGTTGGACAGGGTTACACTCCCCCTGAAGACTCAGGTTCGCAGTTTGGGTGTGCTTCTGGACTCGGCTTTGAATTTGGATGCTCAGGTTTCGGCCGTGTCCAGGAGTGCCTTTGCCCAATTAAGACTGGTTCGCCAACTGCGCCCGTTTCTAGATACGTCTGATCTGACGAAGGTAACACATGCCTTAGTTACATCCCGGTTGGACTACTGCAACGCACTCTACGTGGGGCTGCCCTTGAAGACAGTTCGGAAGCTTAAATTGGTTCAACGTGCAGCAGCGAGAATGCTGATGGGGGCTGGCCCTCGAACCCATACAACCCCCTTGTTACAACAGCTCCACTGGCTGCCAGTTAGCTTCCGATCTCAATTCAAGGTGCTGGTCTTAACCTTTAAAGCCCTATACGGTTTGGGCCCTGTTTATTTGTCCGATCGGATGTCATTTTATGAACCCTCCCGCCCCCTGAGATCTTCTGATGAGTCCCTTCTTGTGATTCCCTCAGTTTCACAAGTCCATCTTTCGGGAACTAGAGATAGAGCGTTCTCTGTCATCACCCCTACACTTTGGAACTCATTACCAGTTGAGGTGCGATTGACTTCTTCGCTTTTGGCATTCCGTCGCCAGGTTAAGACATTCCTATTCCGGGTGGCGTTCGACTTAAATAAGGAATAGGAATAAGAATAGGAAAATTTTTAAGGAGAAATGGTGTTTAACTTAAATGAGGAATGGTAATGTTCTAATTTTAATAGATTATGATAACATGTATATGTTACTATGTAGTTTTAGTATATTTATTTTTTGTAAGTGATTATAGTTTATTATGTATATTGTATTTATGTTTTTATATTGAAATTGTTCGCCGCTTTGAGTTTCTGGAAAGATAAAGCGGGTTAGAAATGTTTTAAATAAATAAATAAATACTTGTTAGTGGATGAAACTAGAAAGGTTTCCAAGTGCCTTGCATTTTAAACAGCATGAGCTTAGTTAAAAATACATTGTAATAAAAACATATGCAATTTTCAATTGAAATCCACAAAGAACGCAGCAAAATGTTTCAGCACTGCAACTCATTCTCTGTTTCTAGCTCCAGACAGCCACCATTATTTATTTGGTGGTGGTGGTGGTTTTTCATTTATTTATCACTTACTAGACAAAATGTCTCAAAGCGACTTGTCAAAAACCATACAAGTACAAAAGTTTAAAACTACAAAAAGGAAGAAAACATTATTTACCAGAAGTTCTTATCCTGCAGTATTATAGAAAGGACAAATCCTACCCCATCCTACTAAACAATGAGCATCACAACAAGCTACAATCTCATCGTACCACATGGTCCCAATTAAGAACAAAATGCCTGGCTCAAGACACACCTAAACGTTGATAATGATGTTTTTGACAATGATGCGAAAGTTCAGATGACTTCCAGAGGATCATGTGGGGGGAAATAGTCTTTGCTGGAAAAATACAGCAGTTGGCAGTAATTTTCTTCTCACGATGCTCCAGAGGTTAACTATGAAGTTCAAGGGGAAGATCTCTGTGTGGAATTGCCAGTGTGACCAAGATAAGCCTCCCTCCACCCCAAATTTCTAGCAGTCTTATCTTAAAAGTGCTGAACTTTGGACGGAACATGCTCTTAGAGAGGATAATGAAAAGATGATCTATTGAAAGCATATGGATTGAAGGCACATGAGGCCACCACTTTGCTGAAGCTAAGCAGATGTGGGACCTTGTCAGTGCTCAGAGAGGCAAGCACCTGGAAACCACATGTATGCTGCCTTGGGTTCCATGATGGAAGAAAGGTGGGATGCGATGATTATCAGCTTGTGATGATGGAGAGGCAGGCTTTTTCATTGGTGGCACTGGTTTTGTGGAATGCATTCAATACTGAAATATATGAGGGCCCATCAGGATTGGCATTCTGCCGGCTTTTGAAGACACAACTGTTCACACCGGCATTCTCTTGATCTCTCAAGCTGAGTCTCCTGTTTTAATTATTCTCTTGCCTTAATAGGATTTTTATTGCATATTTTAATCATGGGTGCTTTTCTTGTAATGTCTGTGTAACTGGCTTTTATGCTTTCTAAACTGCTTAGAAACCTACACCCAGGATTCATTTATTTATAACATTTGTGCCCTGCTCTTCACACAAAAAAGGCTCCCAGAGTGGCTTACATTCAATCAATTAAAACAAGCCTGGCTACAGGCTTGCAGTCTAAACACACACACACACACACACACAAGAGAAAAGGGGGCAGGGAGGGAAGAGCAATAAAGCAAACTCAGGCACCAATGCTTAAATAGTAACATTTCATAGAAAGGGTTCAACAGGTAGGAGGTGCCTGATGGAGGTGGTCTTCCAGCAGAGCTGCTGGAATGAGCCCTGCTTTGCATCTCTCCCACTGAGGCAACCTGGTGGAATAGCTGCTGCCAGGTGACCCTTGAGGGAGACAAGACCTGATGAAACTGATATTGGAGCAGAACTGAAATAATATGTATTTCTATTTATTTATTTATCATGACATCCAAGGAGCTCAAGGTAGCTTACATGCTTCTCCCCCTCCCCACTGTATCCTCAGAACAACCCGGTGAGGTGGTTTAGGCTCAGAGACTGTGATTGGCCACAAGGCCACCCAGCAAGCTTCATGGCTGAGTGGAGATTTGAACCCTGCTCCTCCAGGTCCTAGCCCAGTGCTCTAACCATTATACCACACTGGCTCTAGCAGTAGGAAAATAAGAAAACTAATAAATAATAAATACAAATAAGAAAATAAATAATTCAATAAATAAGAAAGTCCATTTGCTTTATGCCAGTTAAGGTGTTGGGCTACGACCTGGGAGACCAGGGTTTGAATCCCCACACAGCCATGAAGCTCACTGGGTGACCTTGGGCCCGTCACTGCCTCTCAGCCTCAGAGGAAGGCAATGGTAAACCCCCTCTGAATATTGCTTACCATGAAAACCCTATTCATAGGGTTGTCATAAGTCGGGATCGACCGGAAGGCAGCCCATTTCCATTTCTTTTCAGAAGTCTGCTTTGCCAGTGCTGTCCCTACAGAGAAAGCACTGGTGGGGCGGCACCCATCAGGACTGAACCCCATCAGCTGATGTTATCCAGTGGTATCAGGTGATTGACAGGCAGGCATGGTATGGGGGAAATGGCCTCGCGGGTCAAATTGGACAACCTGGTGGGCCCAGATTAGCCCGAGGGGTTACCGCTTACCATGCAAACTTATGGGTTGCCATAAGTCGGAATCTACTTGAAGGCAGTCCATTTCCATTTTCCATTTTTGGGCTGCTAATTATACAGGGAGACTTTTTTTGTGCCCATGGCAGGGTGAGAGGTTGGAGCAGGAGGCATGCCCTAAGCACAGCCCATGGTGTCAATTGGTCTGTCTGCTCCCTTCCCAGCCAGTCGGGCATGGGCTGGGAGGAAGGGGGAAGAAGGGAGAACCGGGGAGATAAATTCATCCCACTGCTCTGCCAGAAAGGATTAAAAATGGGGTTGTCTCCCTCTCTTGCGACCCAGCCAGCATAAGAAAATGAACAAAATAAATATATGTGACTGTCTTTCCCCACTAAACATCTTGGTGGATTAAAAGTAGCTCAGAAGTTCCTAAGGCAAATTAAATACTTTTTTAAAAAAAAAGACCATGGAGGGCTCTTAATGGCTCTTGCATTTCCCTGCCCTTAATTAAACCGCATGAAGGTCTAAGAGACGGTTCATAACTTCATGAGCCAGGGACATATTCAAGGGAACAGGCCAGTTTTTCACTGGCAGATCTCGGACGATAGGTTTTCTCCTAACATTTGGATCCATTGAGTGTGGGTGTTGTTGTTTTTTAAAAAAACAACTTTTACCTCATTGCATCTTCTGGAAAGAAATTCAATCAGCCTAGAGTAGATTTATATGGCTGCCAATTGCACCGGTTGATTAATACCTGTAAGAGCAATCACTTACAGTACATCATCTGCAGACTGACAAACAATTTATTATCAAGGGCTTAATTGCTTGTAATATGAGATATCCTTGTAATGAGGCATGCAGCTATATGGCTAATTTAGAAATATAACAGTCTTGGTTGGGGGAGAGGGGTTGCATTACAGGACAAGCGAGCACTGAAGATTATCTTTCCCCCCCCCAAAAAAAAGACCTTCCATGGAGAGAGAGAGAAATCAACACCATTGCATTACAAAGCCAGTAGCAAAGTGTTCCATTACTCTTATCTGATTCATCCTTTTTACAAAATTGCTGTGGCTTAGAGATAGAAAGATCTGTCAATTTCAGTTCTCTCCACTTCTCAGATTGCCAGTCTTGAATTCAGTTGTCTACATTCCTGCAGCAGTTTGTGATTTTTTTTAAAAAGCAATCCTGATGAAAAATTGCCTGCTTTTTAGTGTGAATGCTTCCTAATAAACACATTTTGCTGGTGGTTTCTCCTAATATCATGGACTTCTGTATGTTATTTGTGCTTATATATTCATTTTTATGCACATTTCCCCCAATGGGTGCATTTTTGCATATATTACTTTGCATAAATATATAGATCCCCACATACAGGTTGGTTTGAGAACTGCGTCGCAAAATTAGGAAAAGTGAAGATTTTGAAGGATGGCTGTGTTTCAATTCTCGCATTTTCTCAGAAAGTGCAACTTTGATAGAATTTGAGCCTTTAAAGGGCAAGTGAATCAAATTTCTCCCCCATGTCTACAGTGGGTGTTGATACTCCTATGGTATTTGACTTCAACCCTGCTCTAAAGCCACGGATGGGGGACCTGCAGCCCTCCAGTTGCCGCTGGACTATAGCACTCATTGCCCCTAATCGTTGGCCATGCTGGCTGGGGCCAATAGGAGTTGCAGTCCAACAATAACTGGAGGGTGATAGGTTCCCCAGTCGTGCTCTGCAATGGCATGTCCTCCACTGATCAAAATGCCAGGAGAGGGCATCTGTTCTCGGGGCTAAAGATATATGCTTGAAAAACCATCACTGGCCTGCAAGAGGTTAGTAGTGAAGGTTTAAAAAATATAACCTCAGGGGTTGCAGTGTGTGACATGGCAAGCAACATCCACCACCTGGGGCCTTAGTGTTCATGTGCATCCATTGAACAACAGGTGCCCCTAGAGACAAGGCATACCCACCCACCTACCCGGAGTTTATCTTCTAGAGAACTGAGCCCAGCCCTGAAGAATGGCAACACCCCCCAAAGGCAGACATCAAGACTAAAGAGAGGCAGTGGTTTCCTAGGAACAGGGACCAAAGGAAGAGAGACTGTGTCTGATAAACAGGGGCAATTTGAGCATCTGGCCCTACATTAGTTCTGCTGAAAGGCCAGCTCCACCAGGCTCCTTCCTGCACCGCTCAGGAACAGTTGGTGAAGAGGGGTGGATCCACACATCTGGTCTCCTGCCTGGGAAGTCGCTGCCCCTTACCAGAAAGAGCAGTGAGCACCCAGGGCCCTCTCAGTCCCAGAACATTCTGTGGAGAAAGAAAAAGCCACACTCAAAATGGCCATTTTTATTAACATTTTGGATTTGAATGTTGGACTAGGGCCTAGGACACCCAGGTTCAAATCCCTCCCCAGGCATGAAACTTATTGGGTGACTTTGGGCCAGTAACACTCTCTATGTAACCTACCTCACAGGGTTGTTGCAAGGATAACATGAGGAGGAAGAGACCCATGAACGCCACCTTGAGCTCTAGGAGAAGGTGAATTTTATAAGCAGCTTCCATTGAGCCTTAACTTTCAGCACTGGAAAATTTGCCATGAGAATGAACATTAATGCTGCTATTTCAAGGAAGATCCTTCTACTACAAATTACAGGCACTCTGTGAACATGGCTGCTTTTTAATTAATTTCAACAAATTATGAGAACACTGTCAGAAAAAAGTCCAACAGGTCTGGATTTTTTTCCTCTCTTTTTACACTTTGAACTCTCAGTTCTCTCTGACTGTTTTGTGTATCACCATGAAAACTTAGAGGATTGCTAAGCAAGCGTTTCTGAGTTCAGGACTATAAGTTTGGTAAGGTTTTGTTTTGAAATGAGCTTATGGGAAGCATGGGGGTTATTTTCAATTCAACATTGCGGAGTGCGAAAAATCCATGCTGGCTAGAGTATACAGCCACTCTTGTGGCTGTATAATGTTGTCTTAATGTAAGTGATTGGGTTCCATGCAGACTTGACAGCTGGCAGCAACTCTGGTACTCTTGCTAACAAGCTCTCATGGGCAACATCCATTCACTGTGCTAGAAACAGAGTAAATCTAAAGGATGAATTTCCTAGGAAATCTTGCCCAGATCAAAAGACACCATCACCACACAGGATCTGCGGGAGGCGCTTCCCAGCACCAGAAGCATTTGAACATGATCACACTGAGGTTGCTTCAATTGCAGCTCTTTTCAATGCTCCCAATGTACATCAGGGACATGGAAATGGCACATGAACTGGAACTGAAGACGAATGGTGCAGGGACTGTAAAGCATATGCTTTGCAAGCAGAAGGCCCAGGATTCAATATCTAGCATATCCAGCTAAAAAAATCAGGTAACAGGCAAAAAGGAAGGCCTCCATCAGAGACTCTGGCCTAGATATGGGGGAGAAATTTGATCCATAGTTTGCATTTAAAGGTGAACTTACCTTATTGAGGAGAGACAGAAAGAAATGGGCATGGTTAGCCTTGAGAAGAGAAGACTGAGGGGATATGATAACACTCTTCAAGTCCTTGAAAGGTTGCCACACAGAGGGGGGCCAGGATCTCTTCTTGATCGTCCCAGAGTGCAAGACACGGAATAATGGGCTCAAGTGATACGAAGCCAGATTTCAGCTGAACATCAGGAAAAACCTCCTAACTGTTAGAGTGGTACAACAGTGGAACCAATGACCTAGGGAAGTGGTGTACCCTCCAACACTGGAAGCATTCAAAAGGCACCTGGACAACCACCTGCCAGGTATGCTTTAACTTTGATTCCTGCAATGAGCTGGGGGTTGGACTCAATGGCCTCATAGGCCCCTTCCAAATCTGTGACTCTGTGATTCAATTGACACAATATACAAACTGAAACATAGCCATCCTTCAAAATCTGAATTTTGCCATGCAGTTTTCTAGCCAAGTAATGTTTAGAAAAATGCATTTATTAGGGTACATTGTGCCTTAAAGTGTGCATACATTAGTAAAAGTCATGTGTTCTATATTTGGGAAATTGCTTTTCAAAAAAGTGTGTATTGGCCAAAATCACATACAAAAATGTATTTATTAGGAGAAATTTGCACTAAAATGCTGCTGAATTTTCATGAGGACTTTTTAAAGGCAAAAAAACCCTGCAAACTGATGTGGAAATGTTGAGAGCTGGAGTTAAGATTGGAAAAATGAGAAACAGAAAGAAATGGAAAGAAAGACAGATTCCCCCATCCCTTCCCTGTAGATCCATTCAGAAAAGATGATACTGAGGTTAGAGGGTCAGAGAGTCTGACCTGGTAGAAGGCAGGTGAAGGTCAAAAGTCCATTTTCCTGGACTCTCTAGTTTAAAGGATCAGGTGCCAGGTGATGGGAGTGACCCCTGCCAGACAACCATTGCCAGTCAGACTAGGCAAGACATAGGGCTCATCTACACAGTGGTTTACTGTGTTTTTGGTGCTACTCACATTCCCTTTTAATTTGCATGGTTCATATGACATTACCAGCAAACAGAAACTATCGCAGTTTCCCCCCTATAAATCTGTACTAACCCAATCCACTGATCATACAAAAAGGGAAGAAAAAACATCTTCACTCCATATCTCTAGCGCTTGCAGACACTTCGTTCCAATGCTTTTAGACGGGTGTGTCAATCATTCCCCTTTCCATGTCCACTATTGCCTCCTCCCTTTGTTCATTTTATTTCCTATAGGCTGACAAGCAACTTCCAGCTGCTCTCCCCCATTCTGCTAGCTTTTTTTATGTTGCTGCAGATAGTGCCTTGATTTTTCTTTTCCCTCTAACTTGTGCACAAAAGCATAACACTGTTTAAAGAAAGATTGGTATTTCAGCTATATTGTACCAGTGAAAATACAAATAATTGCATGTCTGGGTTGTTTTGTTTTTAAAAAGAAGCTTACTGGAAGAATAAACTGAGCATGCTCAGCTACCAAGTAACCAGAAGGAGTAGAAATGTTAAATCAGAGGCCGTGGTCATTAGGAAACTGTATGATTGATCCTTACCCCCAGTGTGAATAGAAGGCACTGTGTTTGCAGCTGGCATTGTGTCCTTATTGTGAATGGTGCATATAGAAGCAAAAACAGCACCTTTAGTATAAAGTTGTGTTCCCATGTGGATAAGTCCATATACAGAATAGGCCCGAGAAGAAGTTTCGTTTGGTTCCCATTCAGTGATTTTGCCTGTTTGGAATGGTCCGTGAACTCTGATGCTGCCTCTGGCTTGCCTGGATGGAGGAGGAATAGAAGTGGGTGAGAATGTATAGAAACTAGCCTACTGGGCAAAGGCAAAGTTAGGAGCATAGGAAGCTTCCTTACGCTGAGTCAGGCCATCGGTCCATCCTGCTCAGTATTGCCTGCACTGACTGGCAGCGGCTCTCCAAGGTTTCAGACAGGTTTCTCTCTTAACCCTTCCTGGAGACTCTGGGGACTGAACCTGGGATCTTCTGCATGCGAAGCAGAACCAGGGCAGTTTTCAAATAATGTAACTCGTAACAACTATGTAGTTACACAGCTAACTTTGGCACCTTTTAAATACAGACTTCTTCATTGTCGTAAATGAAATGCCTGCAACCTCCATCTGCTACTGCTGCTGAAAGAAACTGCAGTGTTGGCTATATTTTAGGAACGTAGGAAGATGCCTTACACAGAATCAGACCATTGGTCCATCTAGCTCAGTACTGTCTACACTGACTGGCAGCAGCTCTCCAGGGTTTCAGGCAGGAATCTCTCCCCAGCCCTACCTAGAGATGTCAGGGATTGAACCTAGGACCTTCTGCAGGCAAGGCAGGGGCTCTGTCACTGAGCTACAGCCCTTCCCCTTAAAGTTTACATCTGTTGCTCCACCCACTTATGCCTCAGCTCCCACCTCCCACTGGCATGTGGCCCTCAGAAGGTTGCCCAGAAGTGAATGCAGCCCTCAGGCTGAAAAAGGCTCTCCACCCCTGTCCTATAACCAAGATTGTACTGTAATTGTGGACACTGCGAAAAGAAAGGCCTTCCCTTGTGTTCAAACCAGCCAAATGAGGCTAGCTCCAAGTTTGGGTGGGGGGATCCCTGAGCAAAGTATCCGCTGGTGAGGTGCCTCCTCAGTCAGTGGGACCAGGTTGGCTTACTTGGTTGTAGCAACTGCCCCCCAGTGTTGCAATCTAGACACTCTTTTAATTTCCCACAATGAATGGAGACTAGTCCATTAGGTCAAGTGGGACAGTGTCCCGACAACCTTAATTGGCCCTCAGACAGCCCCTACCTGCCTGTCTTATTTACAAGTAACAACCTGCCCAGAGGGTGGCACTGCCTGCTACCTTCCTCCTCCTTAGTCTCAGTATTGCCCTTGTAGAAACTCAGCTGGGAGGAGGATGGGGACAAAAGCAGCATTAGTTGGCTCTACCTGTCATTGGCTTTGGCTCCACCTACTGTTTGGGCTCCATGCCTTCCACCCCACCAGTCCCAATGAGCACCAGCCACCACTGCTCCCGAGTGATACTAGCTTGACAGCATTGTGGGGAATTAAAAGGCTAGCTATGCCCAGCTTCCTAGCATTGTTTAGATTACTGGGCTAGGGGGCAGTGAATTAAGAGGGGTCCTGAGCAGGCATTAGCTGTGGTTCTGGAGCCCCATCAGCTGCCCAGTGATGCTAGGTGCCGACGATGAGCCCTGAGCTGAACATCAGATGAGAACATAATGTGGGTCTCTCCGCTTAGTGGGCAATTCATGTAGGAAGTAGGGATGGAATGTTCTGTCAATTTCAGTTCTCTGTTTCTCATTTTTTTTAAAAATTAATTTTGGTTCTCCAGATTTGTACAGCAATTTGCAATTTTTTTTTAAAAAAAGATCCCCATGAAAATTCTTCAGCATTTTAGTGTGAATTTCTCCTAAAAATACCTTTTCATATGCAGTTTTGACTTAAGTACACATTTTGCAAGCAATTTATCCTAATATAATGCATTTATGTATGTTATTATCATCAATATATTCATTTTGTACACACATTCCCAGAATATATGCATTTTTGTAAACATTGCTTGGTTGAAGAACTGCATCACAAAATTTGGGTAAGTGCAAATTTCAAAGAATGACTATGTTTTGGTTCTCAGTTTTCACTTCCGGTTTTGAAAAGTGCAAATTTGATAAATTTGGCTTTAAATGTGAACTGAATCACATTTCTTCCCCATCCCTAGTAGAAAGAGATTCTTTACACGTTTAAAAGGTGGCTTGCTGATTGGGGTTCAGCCACAAAGCTCAACCACAGGACTGATGCCATTTTGAATTATTGCTGTAAACCATCTTTACACAATCGGGGGGGGAAAAGAAATATTAACTACCCAGGAATAGGAATTTAATAACTGAAAAGAAAACCTCCTTTGTGTAATATTCAGAAATAAGGGTGGTTTTCCCCCCACATAATTATGTCAGCACTGTGTTTCTAATCATTCCTTATGTTGAGATAAAAGTGTTATTGAAAGGATTGTGTCTGAATGTGAATTAATTTTTTCTTTCATATCTTGAGTAGCGCCATCAAGGCTCTTAAATGCAAGGGGAAATGCCAGGCTTACTGAAAAAGGCAAAACGTTTTCTGCTGAAGCACCAGCAGCGGATGCACCTTTTAAAATTATATTTTACAGGAATTGATTTGGGGGCGGCAGGAAGAGAACCAGGAAAGTTTTAAAACAATGTTGTAACTCATAACAACTTATTTTACATAGCTAACTTTGGCACCTTTTAAATACAGGCTTCTCATCATCTTAAATGAAATGCCTGCTACCTCCATCTGCTACTGCTGCTGGAAAACTGTTGACTATATTTTAGGAACATAGGAAGGTGCTTTATGGACTGTTGGTCCATCTAGCTCAGTACCATCTGCACTGACTTGCAGCAGCTCTCTGGGGTTTCAGGCAGGAATCTGTCCCCAGCGTTACCTGGAGATGCCAGGGATTAAATGCTCTGTCACTGGGCTATGGCCCTTTTCCCATGTTAGTGACTGAACCTTGGACTTAAAACATTTTGTGCTGAGCGACTTTGGGCTAGTTCCTCTCTAAGCCTACCTGCTTCACACGGTTGTTGTGAGGGTAAAACAAGGGAAGATATCCGTGCACACCATATGTGAAAAGGATCTGTAGTGTGATGCAGCTGCAAAAAAGGCTAATGCAATTTTAGCTAGCCTAACTTCCACCACCTCATAGAACCAGACATAGGAAACCTCAGGCCTAGGGATCAAGTATGGTTTGTTAAGAACGCTGGGAAGTGTAGCTCTGTGAGGGGTCTCCTAACAACTTTCAGCACTCTTAACAAACCAGCGAGTGGTGGCTGAACAGTTACAGACACACTTGGAGGAAGCAGATTATTTAGATCCTTACCAATCGGGCTTCAGGACTGGACATGGAACTGAAACAGCCTTGGTCGCTCTGGTGGATGATATGAGGAGGGCGTTGGATAGGGGAGAACACACATTCCTCGTCCTCCTGAATCTCTCAGCGGCTTTCGATACCGTTGACCACGGTATCCTTTTAAATCGCCTGGAGGGATTGGGAATAGGAGGCACTGCTCTACGGTGGTTCCGTTCCTATCTCTCCAGCAGATACCAATGGGTAGCGTTGGGGGATGAGGTTTCAGACCCTTGGCCACTCAACTGTGGTGTGTCACAGGGTTCTATCCTCTCCCCCATGCTATTCAACATTTATATGAAACCGCTGGGAGCCATCATCAGGAGTTTTGGGCTGCAGTGTCACCAATATGCGGATGACACGCAGCTCTATCTCTCATTTAAATCTTCACCAGAGTTGGCTGTGGATACCTTGTCCAATTGCGTGGAGTCCGTAAGTGGATGGATGGGAGAGAACAGGCTGAAGCTGAATCCCGACAAGACCGAGGTGTTGCTAGTGGGGGATAAGAGAAGGTTGGGAAATTTAGACTTGGTGCTTAATGGGGTGAGATTACCCCTGAAGGACCAGGTCTGCAGCCTAGGGGTCATTTTGGACTCCCAGCTGTCTATGGAGGCTCAGGTTTCAGCAGTGAGCCGGGCAGCTTGGTACCAACTTCATCTGGTACAGAGGCTGCGACCCTACCTTCCTATACATCTGCTCCCACGAGTGATACATGCCTTGGTCTCCTCTCGATTAGACTATTGTAATGCGCTCTACGTGGGGTTACCCTTGAAGACGGTCCGGAAACTGCAGCTGGTACAGAATGCGGCGGCACGCTTAATAAAGCAGAGCTGTCGCCGGGACCATGTCACCCCAGTGTTGATGGAACTACACTGGTTGCCAGTTGTGTACCGGGCCCAATTCAAGGTGTTGGTACTAACCTTTAAAACCCTATACGGTTTCGGCCCAGTTTATCTGAAGGAACGCCTCCAGTATCACCAAATATGCCGCCAAACATCGGTCCCACCGATGAAAACAGCTAGGCTGGTGCGGACCAGAGAGAGGGCTTTTTCGATCATGGCCCCCACCCTCTGGAACTTGCTTCCATTTGACCTCCGACATGCCTCCTCCCTGATGGCTTTTCGCCGAGCCTTAAAGACCTGGCTATTCAGGCAGGCCTATGGGATTTCTGGGGTGGGTTAGGTTTTTATACTGTATTATTGAAGGGATGGTCTTAGATAAATTGATGTTAATATTGTGACTGTTGATTGTATGTGCTTTTATTGTATTTTATATTGTTGTACGTCGCCCAGAGTGTCCGTTATTTCGGACAGATGGGCGACTAACAAATAAAATTTATTATTATTATTATTATAATTCCCAGGACTCTTGGGGAAATGCCATTATTGTTAAAGCAGTATAAGACCACTCTAAATGTATGGAGTGACTACGACCTAAGGCTGAAAATAATGGGACTCAGATTTGAGCAGACATGTATGGGATTGCTCTGTAAGGTCCCTATTAAATTTAATTTTTTAAATTTTATTTCATTTCTTCTTTTAAAAAACGCCTTGCTTTCATTTTGTTCTTCCCTTTTGGAAAAAAAACTGGATGTCCTTAAAATGCAGGAGTGCATTTAGGTTTCTTCAAAGAATTTTTTTCCATGGCATTCCTCCACAGAAGCCTTTCTTCATTATTATTTTTTTAAAAAAACAAGAAAAACATGTTAAGTTTCAACACACTTGAAAGACTTTAAGGCTGCTTTAGACTGGCCTCATCGTATTTTCTATCATTTAATTGTTTTATTTTTAAAAAACACCAAATGAAAGGTGACCTTCGGTTAATTGATTTTCAGCATGAAAATTACCCACCAGAAATTATTTTGCTGCTGGTGTGAAATTTTAAACCAGAATGTCTCCTTTGTTTAAATGCTTGAGTTTCCAACGTGCTCCTGCCTCCTGGCTCAGTTTCTTGTCCATAACTATTAATAGCCTGAAACTTGCATTACAACTTTAGTGGGGAAAGGGTTTGTGAAGACATGAGTAACTGCTAGGGCATCTATAATTTTATGCCTTCTACATTAAATTTTACCTTTATAGTCCCTTTAGCACCACTCCCTATATATATATTATATATGTTTTAAAGTGTTTTTAGAGCTTTGTTTGCCGCCCTGGGCTCCTGCTGGGACGAAGGGCAGGATACAAATTAAATAATAAAAGAAATAAATATTGCATTTTATGTATTTTAATGTTTTTGTGATTTTACTGTTTACAATTTTATTATGTACGTGTTTGATTTTATTCTTGTAAGCCACCCTGAGTGCCCTATTATAGAGTAGAAGGGCGGGATAGAAATATTTTAAAATAAATAAATGTTACAGCTCCATCAATTGCTGGAGCATAACATTTATCACATGGCAGCAATAAGCACAATTGCACCAAATTAGGATTCTAGCCATTGGCCCTGATCACTGTCAGACAACTGAGAATCCCATCTTTCCTGTTTGAATGTTAACAATTTCCTAGCCCTCATTGTATCATGAATAATACAACTGCACTGAGAGAACAGGTCCATCAGGATCCTCCCTCAAATGTCACCCACTAGGGTGTAGGACACAGAGAGGGATGGGACTGCACGGTCTCTCCATCCACTCTGCTGGAACACTTCTCCTCTCCTTGAACTCTGGAATGCCTACTTTTGTTTTTTTCCTCCTCCCTCCCAAACTCTCTTCCTTGTGTGTCAAGGGCTGTCAATAAGGCCCTAGGAGCCTTTTTCAGTTGAAGGGCAGGATAAAAATCCTTATCATCATCATGTAGAGGGGGAAGCAGTTTTGAAAGAGAACAGGAAACCTTGTGGATATTTTGATCCAGGCAGACTTGCAGATACATGCATAACACATGTTATTGGGTTAAATTAGGCCACAGCTTTCTAAACTTTTAACTCAGATGTGAGGACCCATAGCCCCCCATATGATATTAGACTCCAACTCCCATCATCCCTGACCATTGGCCATTCTGGCTGAAGGGCGATGGGAGTTGGCATTCAATGCCAGCTGCAAGGGCACAGGTTCTTCATTCCTGTCTCAACTCTTTTTTAAAACACTTAACAAAGAAGATGTGCTGCAATTGAACTACAAGGACAGCTCACTTTTGAGCTGAGGCAGGAGCTTCTTCACAAAGGGCCAGCCCTACCATTGAGCAAAATGAAGCAGTTGCCTCAGCTGGTGTATGCTGGTGAGTAAGGAGGCAGTGATGAGGTAGGGGAGAACAGAGCTGGGTGTGCCATGGAGTCTGCTTCACACTCCCTAAATTAGCCTGCTGCCCAGAGGACAATTACGTCCCCTTACCCATCTCAAAGAAAGATGCAGCTGCCAGTAGGGATGCAAGAAGGCAGCATTTCCAATTACACCCTGCATCTGCCACATGCAGTGCTGTTTCCTTTCCACTACAGTTCATCTACAGTCAAAGGCTACGTTATTCGCCTCACTGTCTGCTGTGGCAAAATGACATAACTTACATACCGTCATTACATTATTCCACCCTATTCCTTTCTCTGTAAAGAAAATGCAATGCAAATTGGGGGGGGCAGTAATCAATTACATGCCACGGCCATAATACTCTGAACACACCCAATCTCGTCTGATCTTGGAAGCTAAGTAGGGTCAGACCTGGTTAGTACTTGGATGGGAGACTGCCTGGGAATACCAGGCGCTGTAGGCTTAGAGGAAAGCAATGGTAAACCACCTCTGAATATCTCTTACCATGAAAAGCCTATGAATATATCCAAAAAAGATTCATGGGGTCACCATAAGTCTTAATCAATTTGAAGGCATATAACAACAAATCAATTACATAAATTTGGTGGACTGAAAACAGCAACAGTTAATAGCTATTGTATTTGCTGGATTGACTGCCATCGCAGACATGGGACAAATAGCCAGACAGACAGTTCCCACTCGCATTTATTTTATTTATTTATTTTATTACATTTTTAGACCGCCCTATAGCAATAAGCTCCCAGGGCGGTGTACAGCATAATAAAACAGGTTAAAATACAAGTAAATATATTAAATACAATGTAAATACAATACACAATAAAACATAATTAAAAATTTTCAATTTTAAATTCAAATTTTTAAATTTTTAAAATGCCTGGGCGAAGAGGTAGGTCTTTACCTGGCGCCGAAAAGATAACAAAGAAGGTGCCAGGCGTATCTCATCAGGGAGGGCGTTCCATAGTTCGGGGGCCACCACTGAGAAGGCCCTAGCTCTAGTTATCGTTCTCCGTGCCTCCCTATGCGTTGGGACACGGAGAAGGGCCTTCGACGTCGAGCGCAGCGACCGGGTAGGTACATAGCGGGAGAGGCGTTCCGCCAGGTATTGCGGTCCGATGCCGTTAAGGGCTTTATAGGTAAGAACCAACACTTTGAATCTGTTTTCATCAGGGTTCTCCAACATCCCAGTCCACTCTGGGCACGTACATCCGTTTCCTCGGGCAGCAAAATGTTTTGGATCAGCCCTGTCTTAAGCCCAGCTCAGAATCTGAGCAGATAATGTTTGACCACCTGTAGGATTGGAAGATCCATCAATTTCAGTTATCTCCATTTCTCATTTTTTCAATCCTCAGTTCTCCACATTTCTGCAGCTATTTCCATTGTTTTTCAAAAAAATATCCTCCTGAAAATTCTCCAGCATTTAATGCTAATTTCTCCTAATAAACACTTTTCGTAGGAAGGTTTGCTAACATATACTTTTTTCATGTCATGCAATGCATTTTTGTTATGTTATTTATGCCCATATACTCATTTTTATGCACACCTGCTCCTAAGAGCTGCATTCCCGTAAACATCGTTTGGTTCGCAAACTGCATTGCAAAATTCAACCAAGCGAGAATTTAGAAGGATGGCTGTGTTTAGGTTCTCATATTATTTTGTAAAGTGTGAATTTGATAGATTCAGCTTGAAATGTAAGCTAAATCAACTTTCCCAACCATCCCTACAGCCTGCCAGTTCAATCCATCCCCTTGATGAGCAAAATGCCTTGGGTCAGCCCTAGCTTCAGCCCAGCTCAGAAGCCGAGCAGATATACTTGGCCATTTGTTACTCTTTCTCCCCCTGCTTAAAGCTTGTGCTGGGGGAAGCTTGCTTAGACCACCACCCAGACTCTCAAAGCTCTGGGTGTGCAGAGCCCATAAACCACAAAGGAATTCCATATCCCACTTCCCAAAGGCCTAAGTCACAGGCTGTTGGAATCCCCATGTAGGCCAGAAGTGGTTTCCTAAGTGGGGCAGAGCTGCTATACCAGCTTCCCAGCAGGTGGGTTGCTGTTGCTTACCAAAGGAGGGGGGTAAAGGTGGAAAGGGGTTAATCAAGATCCAATCAGCTCATGACACCATGCCAAATTCTGGCCTATGCACCAACCTTCATTGGATGCTTCAATCCTGGTTCAGTTTGCTCAGCAGTGGAACAGGGAGCAAAGCATGACCTAGCAGCATAATGTGTACACACGATGGTAGTAATGGTCACAGAGGATTGAAGAAGCCAATGCAGGGTTATGCACAGGCCAGAATTAGGCATGGTGTACATGTGTGGGAGGTTGGTGCCATGCAAATGTACCAACTGAGCCAATCCAGCCCCCCTGCCAGCATCATACTGAACTTCTCACTGCTTTACCCATCCTGGCAAGCAACAGGAATGCACCTACCATGAAGCTACCGGAGTGGCTCCTCCCCACCCCGCAAGCCACTTCTGATCTAGCCCAGGAGCCTGTTTTCCCAGTTGCCCCAAAGCTGCCATTTCATTTAACCTCCCCTCGCTTTGTCTCTCCATCTCACGCACCCCCTTCTTGGCTGCCTCCTTTGTCATGCAACAGCCTTAAAAGATTCACCTGTTGCCAGAGAAACAGCTCAAAAAAATAACTTGAGATTTGCAACAAGTGGAAAGCTGGCTAGGAGGACTGGCTTCAGTTTAGATTCACCACAGATAATTCAGTGGGAAAACATCATGACTGGGAGTCCAGAGCTAAGCTTGTTTTCTTGTCTGTGGTGTACGATTCCTATTTTGTTGTCACTAATTACTGGCCTATGTCTTGCTATGGATGGTAGAGTAAAAAGTTCACAGAGAACAACTCTTCCATAAGCTTTTGTCATGGTGGCAAAAACTGAAGTATTGATGGGATACTTTTATGAGCAGAATGCCCTAATGGGTAACCCTCCACACAGTGGCGGCTGGTGACCCTATATCAGTGGGGCAGTGGATTCCACTCTGGCTTTTAGTCCAAACTTTCAAGGAGCTGTTCAAAGTGCTGAAATCTATTCACAAAATAGGTGGCATGCCAAGTGATTATGAGAAATTGGCCCATTGCCTGCTGTGGACATGGCTCTACTTCCTCTGAAAAAGCAGGTACACCATCTAGGGGCACTTCTCAAACAAGCTTTGTCACTGCAGGCCCAGGTGGCCTTGGTGACCAGGAGTGCCTTTTTATTAGCTTTAGGTGGTATGACAGCTGCAGCTGTTTCCAGACTAGGATAGCAAGACCACAGGCACTGGTAACTTCAACACTAGATTATAATTATTGCTTTCAGAGAGCAAACGAACAGGGAGGACAAACAGGAGTTTGACAAAGGAGTTCAACAGGGGAGGTCAAGGGGGAGGTCCCTAAAAAAAACCCAAACAAATTACAAATTCTTCTTGTACACTGCACCGCATACCAGTGGGACTCTCAAGTTTACCCTGAAGTAGGACAGGACAAAGTACAGGCCACTCAAAAACAAGTAGTTAGAAAGAAACAAAAGGTAGAAGAGAGTATGAACGGGAAGGATTCTCCAGTGGTTGTGACCTGCAAGGTGTGTGCCATGTTTGTTTTCTTGCCTGAGAACAACATGGCATACACGTGCAACAAGTGCAAGCTCGTGGCACTGTAGGAAGAAAAGGTGAGAGGCCTGGAAGGGTGGGTGGCCACACTGAGGACTATAAGAGAAAACGAAGAGATCTTAGACAGAACGCTGGAACAACAGCAGCAAAGAGATGTGGAGGTGGAGGAGCATCAGCATGTGGTAGCAGAAGAGGAGACTGCTTTGGAGAGGAATAACGAAGTGGAGGAAACTCCATGGGAAAGGGTGACAGGAGCAGAAGAGCTAGAAGACACCCTTCACCAGTGGAGCTATGGAACCGCTTTCAATCACTCGAGGAGGAGACTGGAGGACAGCCTGTGGAGGAAGAATTATAGGAGACCCCGTGCGACAATGAGCAAGAGGCTGAAGCTCAATCATGCAGGGACAATGAAACCACGGCCCACAACAAGAAGAGTACTAGTAGCGGGAGACTCCTTACTGCATGGGATCAAAACCTAAGTATGCCGAGAAGATCTATGGACTCACCAGGTGTGCTGTCTACCAAGAGGATGGATTAGAGATGTGATGGAAATGTTGCCATCACTCATCAAGCCCACTGACAGGTATCCCTTTCTCCTCATCCATGTGGAAACAAATGATACTGCCAAACGGAGCTATGAATCACATCAGACTTTGAAGCTCTGGGAAGGAAACTCAAGGACTTTGGGGCCCAGATAGTTTTTTCATCCATCCTTCCAGTACTTAGAAGAGGAGTAGAAAGGGAAAGAAGAATACTCCGTGTGAATGAGTGGCTACAAAGGTGGTGCAGATGTGAGAGATTTGGATTCTGGGATCATGGGCTATGGTTCCTGGAAGATGGACTGCTGGCAAGTGATGGGTTGCATCTCACAAGGACTGGGAAGAAGTTCGTCAAGAGGGCTTTAAACTGAATCCTAAAGGGGAGGGAGACGTAAACTTGGTGGTAACGACTGATGAAGGCTTATGCACAGTAGCGGGACCAGAGAGTTCGGCTTTAATAGGGCCCAGTAACAGCCCTCAGAAAAATGTACTAAGGAAGCCAAGCCATAAATCACATGGTCTTCGATGTCTGTATACTAATGCGCAGAGCATGGGAAACAAGCAGGACAAACTTGAACTCTTAATACAGGAGGGCAATTACAACTTGATAGGTATAACTGAAACTTGGTGGGATGACTCTCATGACTGGAATACAGCAATTGAAGTATACAACTTGTTCAAGAAGAACAGAAGGAATAAAAAGGGAGATGGAGTTGCACTATATGTTAAAAATATATATCCCTGCACAGAAATACAGGAAGATGAGCTTGGTAGCTCCACCGAGAGTATCTGGATTAAAATTAATGGGGCAAGTAATAAAAGGAATGTGGTGCGTGAAGTCTACTACCGACCACCCAATCAAGGAGAAAATGAGAATGTAACTTTTGAAAAGCAAATTGCCAATGTTTCGAGGAGGCATGAGGTAGTAGTAATGGGGGATTTCAATTATCCCAATATCTGTTGGGAGACAAATTCTGCCAAACACGGCCCCTCCAAGAAATTTCTGACTTGTGTTGCAGATAACTTCCTCCTACAGAAAGTGGAGGAAGCCACCAGAGGATCAGGTATCCTGGACTTGATTCTAACCAATAGAGATGGATTTGGTGGATGAAGTGGCAGTTACGGGAACTCTGGGGGAAGGTGACCACACTATACTTGAATTCTTGATTTTAACAGAAGCGAAAGCTGAGAGTAGCCATACGCGCACCCTGGACTTCAGGAAAGCTGATTTTAATAAACTCAGAACAATTGTAAATACGGTTCCATGGCAAGCCACCCTAATGAGAAAATGAGTCCAAGATGGGTGGAAGTTTCTAAAAAAGGAAATTCTAAAAGCGCAATAGCAAGCAATTCCAACAAGGAAAAAGGGGGGGAAACAACAGAAGAAGCCAATGTGGCTTCACAAAAAGCTTACAGAGGACCTGAAAACAAAAAAGGACACATACAGAAAGTGGAAAGAAGGCCAGGCCACAAAGGAAGAGTACAGGCAGGTATCACGGAATTGCCAGGATGGTGTCAGGAAGGCTAAAGCTGAGAATGAGCTGAGGCTAGCGAGGGATGCTAAAAGCAACAAAAAAAGCTTTCTTCAGGTATGTCCATAGTAAAAGACAGAGAAAAGAAATGGTGGCACAGCTACTCAATGAGGATGGCAAAATGATAACAGATGACAAAGAAAAGGCGGAAGTTGTTCTCAGTAACCATCACTTAGATTCTGCAAATCTAAGGCAAGTGAAATTGTGATTAATCCAAAATATAATCAGAAGCTTCCAATATCATCCTGGTGGGTGTGCCAAGGGGGAAAAGGAGGGAGGACTCATGCCCTAATGGTTTAGTGCTAAACATTTTTTAGAACAGGGATAGCTGACATGGAGCCCTCCAAAAGTTGTTGAACTCCAATCCACATCAGCCCAAGCTAGCATAGCCAATGGATAGAGTTCATGGGAGTTGTAGTCCAGCAACATCTGGAGGGCACCATTTGGTGATATCTGGTTTAGCATTACATCCCAATACAGCCAATGTCTCCATCTTCTGCCAAGAGTACTTCTCACCATTTGATATGAAAACAGAGGTGAAAATATTCCAATTAAACACCAGAACCCCATCAGTGAAATGAGCAGATTTTCATGGACAGCCATAGGTGGACTTTCAATGAACCTTTAGGAAACACATGTTACTAGGTCACAGTTGTGGCAACTGTCACTTGCATGAACTTATTTGAATAAGAAAGCAATAGAAGATTTCAGTGTTGTCACAAAGAACCTTTAAATACAGTAATTTCATCAAATTATGAGTAATTTTCGATTGAAAAGAAAGTCTTCTGCTGTTTAGGAAAAATAGAAAGGGAAAACAAGCACAGCTATTATTGCAGATTTTAGAAATATAGTCCCACACAGGCTCAGAACTCAAGTGTTGTCATTAAGAATAAATGATTTAATCACAAATATGTGTGCATGTACACTTACAACCCTGGATCAGCAGCCTGCTCGTTTCTCTGCTTCCCAATTTATATCAATGCTACTTGATTTCTTAGTGGGTAATGATCAGTGAATTAAAGCTACTCTCTGCATAGGTGTACTTCATTATCTGTTTAAAATCTATGCATTATTACAAGGAGCCTGGTGAAATGATAGCAGAACGGAAGGGCATTTCATTGATGCTAGGAATACAGCCTGTTACTAAATAGAAGGAATCTGCTAAGCACATCTATGTCCAGGTAATCTCCATGGTTGCTTCAGTCTGGGACAATGGAATCATTATGCACAATTTCGTAGATAATGAGGCATGAGTTACAAGGGCAATGTTCTATTCAGTTCAGTTGACCAGTAGCCTGTAGACCTTCAAATTAAAAAAAACACCAAAAACATTCAATTCTGTACAATAAGAGAAAAACTCAGTACAAAAAAAAAGTCTGCTAACAGTATTTTTCCCCACTGTTAAAAGCTTGACTGCAATCTAAACCCTTGGGCAGCAGCTGTCACACCCATCTCCCTCCTGCCAGTCCCAAGGATCATCAGAAACCCAAGATGTTTCTCACTTTCAGAGACCACCTGGTGAGCCACTTCCTCTGGCCTGGCTGCTCTTGTCATCATCATCCGTTTGTATGCTTTATTCCCTCAGTTAGGTACTCCCTTAGTGTAGATTGCTACCTAATTTAATTCAGCTCCTTTAAGCTTGCCAGGTCCCTAGACCAGCCTTTCCCAACTAGTGGGCCACCAGTTGTTGTTGGACCACAACTCCCATCAGCCTCAGCCAGCATTGCCAATGGTCAGGAAAGATGGGAATCGTGGTCCAACAACATCTGGTGACCCACTAGTTGGGAAAGGCTGCCCTAGACCTTCCTCAGTAACTCCTGCTGCTTCTGTTCCTCCCTCTCCCGTCACCTTTTTCTCTCTGCCTTATCTGTCTCACGTTGCCCCCTCCTCACTTTCTCTCCCTCCCCATCTCTGCCTCCACTCTTCCACATCCCCCTTTCTGGCCCCTCTCTCCCCTCCTTCTGTCTGCGAGTCTCTCAGGACACCCATCCAGTAGCCACTTAATTCTTCAGCTGGGCACATTCCTCGACTCCAAGTGCATTGCCAGTGAGATGCTTCCCTTCTGGTCAGCCCCTCTCCTCCCCCATTGGGTAATCAAGTCCATTGGCGCCAGCAGATCCAACTCCCAACAGTAGCCTACTGCAAAAAGGCAGGATTCATTCATTGCTCCGCCCACTTTTTCCTCTGGCCCCACCCACCACTGGAATGAGACTCCCAGAAGGCTGGCCCATGAGGGCATATAACCTTTACACTGAAAAAGGTTCTTCAACCCTGGTATACCTGGGCACGTTGAAATTTTAAGTGCACAACTAAGGCACAGGGCAAGAGGAGGCAACTGGCCTACTGCCCTAGAACCTGTAAATTGCACCAAGAGATCTTCTTCCTTATTGCTGTTCTGGGTCATTGGGGAGGTGCTCTGCCCCAAGTGAAAGAAAAAAGGTTTCCCCCTGAAACACTTACCCATCTCTAAGCCTTTTGATAGCAGTCCTGCCTGACTACACACAGGTAAAGGAACAGAGTTTGACAGACAAATGCAACACAGGTATCTGGAGCATTATTGGGAGAACAAGCAGCATTGGTAAAATACAAAAGCATCATTTATGGTATCTTCCTACATTGCTTCGAATGTCACCTGGCAAAAAGATGCATTAGTTTTAAAAAAAAACAAAAAACTAACATAGAATATGAATCCACCCTATAGGATTCTGCCAAGGATAACATCATCCCACAAGAAAGAAATGGACTGAAGGCAAGAACATAGAAAGGTCCGAAGAGCCCTGCTGGATCAATCCAAAGGCAAATTTAGTCCTGCATCCAGTTTCCACAGTGGCCCAAGTAGACTTCCGCTAAGAAGCTCACAAGTAGGACATGAGCATAATAGCCATCTCTTGCTGTTGTTCCCAAGGATCCGGTATTCAGAGACATATTGCCTTTGATCCTGGAGGCAGTATATATCCATCATGACTAGTACGCTAGGGATGGGGGAGAACTTGGATTCAATTCACATTTAAAGCTGAATCAATTCACACATCCCAAAACAATACGAGAGGCGAGATACAGTCATCCTTCAAAATTCACACTTAATCCAAATTTTCTGATGCAGTTCTCCAACCCAACAATTCAACACATTTACAAGAAATACATATGTTAGGGGAAGTGTGCATAAAAATGAATATATTAGTGAAAAACACAAAAAATGCCTCATAGTAGGAGAAAAATGCTTGCAAAAATATGTACGTTAGTCAAAACAGCATATGAAATGTGTCTCATAGGAGAAATTTGCACTAACTAAAAAAGAGTTTTCATGAGGATTCTTTTTTTTAAAAAAACTGAATTGCTGCAAAAAAGTAGAGAACTGAAATTAAGGGTGGAAAGATAACAAACAGAGAACTAAAACTGACAGATTATTCCATCCCTACTAGTAGCTATACATAGCCTTTTGTTGTTGTTATACGTCTTCAAGTGGATTACAATTTATGGTGACCCTGTGAATCTTTCTTGGCTATATTCATAGGGTTTTCATGGTAAGAGGTATTCAGAGGTGGTTTACCATTGCCTTCCTCTAAACCTACGGCACCCAGTATTCCCAGGTGGTCTCCCATCCAAGTACTAACCAGGCCTGACCTTGCTTAGCTTCCGAGATCAGACGAGATGGGGCGTGTTTTTTTTTTTTTTTTTTTTCAATAATTTTTATTCAGATTTTCATAAAACATACAAGACGAAATCATAAAACATTCAAAGACAAAAAACAAAATCAAAAATAGTTAAACAAAAAGAAAAAAAGAAAAAAAAAACAAAAATAAAAAATAAAGAGTAAAATATTGACTTCCCATTTGTCAAAGATCAAATCAGTTATAAGTCTATAATATATAACAATCCTGTCTCTTAAGTCATATTATAAAATCACTTTCCTCCAATAGTTATCTTACTTAATCATCAAATCTCATAAACATTACTTTATTCTTTCCACAAAAAGTCAAAGAGAGGTTTCAATTCTTTAAGAAATATATCTATCAATTTTTTTTTCCAGATAAGCATATCGATTAATCCATCTCATTACTAATTATGATAATCTTATTGTCATAACCATAGTCAAAATAAACATTTCAATTAATCCATCACATCAGAATCTGTTAGGTTCAGTAATTTCAGTAGCCATTGTTCTATTATCCCTATTAGTTCCATTTTCCATCTTCCATCTTCAGTAGTCTTGTTAAGTCCAGTAATTTCAGTATCCAATCTTCCATTATCAGTATTCCATAATAATCTTGCTGTCAAAGCCATAGTCATATAGTAAGAGTCTGATGGGAATTACCTCTATCCCAAATATTTTCTTGCCATCCATTCTGAATAGGTTGCTGAAATACTGCTGTAAAATCATATCTCTGTTCTTTTTTTCAAAATACACTGGGTCATCTCTTGAAAGTTTTTCCATTGTCACATGGCTGCAGTTAATTCCATAGATTTTCTCTATATTGGGCTCCATCACATCATTCCAGTCCAGAAGATTATCCATGCCATTGATAACTTTATCTCTAGAATCTTCATTAATTTCTTCAGAGATAACATTGAGTTCCAAACAATAGATTTTATTTCTAAAGTCCATAGACTCCAAATCTTGTTCCTGTTCCACGTTTGTTCCAATCTCCGGGATCTCCTCTCTCACAGGGACCCCTGTTCCAGTCTCCAGGGTCTCCTCTCTCACAGGGACCCCTGTTCCAGTCTCCAGGGTCTCCTCTCTCACAAGGACCCCTATGTCTTTAATCTCCTGTGTCTCCAAACAATAGATTTTGTTTCTAAAGTCCATAGACTCCAAATCTTTTTCCTGTTCCACGTTTGTTCCAATCTCCGGGGTCACCTGTCTCACAGGGACCCCTTCCAGGGTCACCTCTCTCACAGGGACCCCTATATCTTTAATCTCCTGCTTCATTTTACTCAATTCAATTTTCAGCTCCTTACAACCCTGTCGCAGGTTTTGTTTCGTTATCTCAATCTCATCCATTATTTTCTGAAACATAGTTATTTCCAGATTCTCAGCCACTTTCTTAATTGCCATTTTAAAAGAAAAATATAGGAAAACCACTTCTTATTTCAGCAACAATTGGGTTAATACTCCAAACTTGGTGACATCACAGTATAAACAGAGCAGACAGCCTTATCTCTCCATGCTTAAGTAAACAAAATGCAGTTCCCAGGATCGAAACAATTAATGGCGGTCGTCAGGAAACAGATTCGTCAAAATAAAATAGACCAAAAAGAGAGTAGTCTCAGACAATATAATATTCTTCAAAATAAAAATCTGGAATAGAAATCCCTCTTCTGTGTATATCTTTAGAATGCAAATCCAGGACAGCTTTTTGCAACAAAAACAGAGATAAGCTATTAATTAGTGAGTAGCAGAGAGAAGTTATGGCTCCCCAGTGAGATGTCAAAAACCGATCAATCTGGCAAATCTCTTTTAAACAGCAACAATTTAAGTCAAATAAAAGAAAAATATAGAAAGAAGGGTGCTTGCCTGTTAGTGCGTTCTCTCTTAGAAGATAAGATGAACGTTCGCTTTATCAGATAGAGCTTGTTGTTGAAAATCCGTCCCACCTTCGTCGGCTGGACCTCGTCCCATAAATTAATGAGATCTGGTCGTCCCAACAAAAATAGGCTTTGAGGTTAATCTCTTCGTTTCTCCCTACCCGGGAGAAGTTTAATCAGTCAAAAAAAAAAAAAATCTGACTGATATATCTGAATAAGCTTCTTTTGAGGCAGGAGCCCGTCTCAAAAGCAGGCACAGGCTAAGTCACCCTTCCCGGAAGTCGAGATGGGGCGTGTTAAGGGTAGCATGGCCATAGGCTACATAGCCTTATCCTCCATGAATTTGTCTAATCCCCTTTAAAGCCATCCAGGTTGGTGGCCATCATCACATGTTGCAGAAATGAATTCCATTTATTTACCATTAAATTTATATCCCACTTTTCTTCCAAGGAGCTCAAGGTGCTTACAAACATGGTTCTTGCCCTCCCAATTTTATCCTCACAACAAGCCCGTGAAGTAGGTCAGGGTGAGAGACCATGACTGGCTCATGGTCACCCAGTGAGCTTTGTGGCTGAGCGGGGATTTGAACCTTGGTCTCCCAGGTCCCAGCCCAACACTCTAACCACTACTCCACACTGGCTCTCAGTGTAACTATTCCATAGTTTAACTATGCACTGTAAAGACAGGCAGAAATACCTTACACTATTTCATTTGTTGTTTCAGACCTATTCTAGGAGAGAAAGATGGCTGCATAATTGCCAGAAAGAGCAGATAAAATCCCCCTCAAAGGACTTCTATTAAAGACTTCCATTTTCATCTTAGATGTTTCTTAAAGTGTTCTTGTTCCACTGAACAGAATTTTGTTGAGCTCTGCAGCAATTGTTCCACACACACCTTTTATGGCAAAAAAAAACATCTAAAGCATTACACTATACATCAAACAGACCCTTTTGCTTAGCAAATGAAGCATTTTTGCCTCTTTTTATCATTATCTCTCAGGCAATCCCAGGAGGACTTCTTATATAACCATGCATTAAGTAACCAGAGCTATCTATTAACTTTCACTCATCACATTTGAAGGGATTAAGGAGAGCCCAATTCCACCAAATACAAAACAATCAACTGGGAAAGCAAAAAGGGTTCATATTGTGTCAAGCACCCCTTTCGGCAAGCACACTCCTTCACTGTAACCAAGCAGTTTGATGGCTCAAAAAAACAACAGCAGCAAGGACAGAGATGAATGTTTAGCTTCGTGCTTTCATGTAAGGATCCAGTTTGCATTTAAAGATGAATCTACCAAATTCATACTTTCCCAAGCAATATGAGATGTGAAATATAGCCATCCTTTAAAATTTGCACTTATCTGAGTTTTGTAATGCAGTTCTCCAGCCAACCAAGGTTTACAAAAATACATATATTAGGGGATATTGTGCATAAAAATGAATATTTTCGTGAAAGTAACACAAAAAACTGCATTACACCAGGAGAAAATGCTTGCACAATGTCTACATTGGTCAGAGCTGCACAGAAAAGTGTTTAGTAGGAGGAATTTGCACTCAAATGGCTGAAGAGTTTCATGAGGACTTTTTAAAAATTCACAAATTGCTGCAGAAATCCAAAGATTGGATACATTAGGAACTGAGAGACCCGAAACAGACAGATCCCTCCATCCCTTCTTTCAGGTACCCCAGGCCCACAGCCTGATTTTTTTATGTGGGAGGGGGTCTGCCAACAGATGCTAAATGGTTTGGGTCACATCCAGCTAAACAGATCCACTAGTGCCAGGATTTCCACTTGCACGATGAAACTTCTCCTTCTTCTCCTCACCCATCACCTAAATCTGTTCTGGGTTTTCTCCCAACCCTCTGGGGCAGATCTGGGGAGGGCACAGGGGCATACATGGAGAGAAAGAGTAGGTTCGATTACAGCAGCAGAAATCCTTGTGCTAGTGGATCGAATACCACCCTTCATGTCCACTGAGCAGTCTCGGCTCTCACTGAATTGTTTGAGTTCCCCAAAAGTTCTGTACTTCTGCAGGCCTTGAGAATTCCTCTAAGCCTCCTGATACTTCTCACTTCTCCATGGATGGTGCTGTTTTGGCTACATAAGAATCACAACTTGGAGAACCGAGCTTCTCATACGGACATATGATTCTATGCAGTGGTGGCTGGTGGCTCCATCTCAGAGGGCAATGGAATGAACTCTGGATTTTAGTCCATACTTTCAAACAGCTGCCCAAGGTGTCTCCTTCTTACCTGGCCTTCACCATAAAGTCCCAGGGTTGATTGCAAAAATATAGCCATGCAGTTAAACACAATGAAAACAGCTTATATTTTTATATTTATAAAGTTTTCTTTAAAAAAAGAATTCCCAACAAAAGCACCAAGCATAGGTTAAACAAAACAAGTAGATCCCACAAAAATCCCTGAATTGTCAAAGGCCAAGATAAAGGGTAGGGGTACACGGAGGCAAAGTTTTCCAAGCCATCCTGGATTCATCACAACCAGCGCTGGTTCCATTCCGCTACAGTTCCACTTCTGCTAAAACTTATGTTATTAATCTCACTATCTGCTATGGCTGAAACTAACATAATTAACTATATAATTAACTTCAGTGCATTTCAAAGGAAAGGAAACAAAAAACAATGCTGAACGTAACATAATTATTTTAACGTTTGCCGGCAAAAACAATAATACCAAATACCGCTTGTATTCACTTGCATAATTTCCATTCCCGATCGTTGGCAAACATGCAAGTTGTGGCCATTTCCACTCCCACTTCCAATGGAATTCTTGAAGATCCCGAGTAAAAAGGTTCGTCTTCAGCATATCATGGAAGCTGAGTAATAATAGTACTAGATGCACCACTGTGGGAAGGGAGTCCTATAATTTAGGGGCTGCCACAGAGAATGCCCTCTGCTGGACCACCATTTGCTGATCTTCTGAAGGTGGCTGTGCAACCAAGAGGGGCCCCTCTGCCAATCTGATCACCTGAGAGGGTCATCTTCCCAATATTTGGGGCCTGAATGGCTTTAAACACCAACATGAGCGCCTTGCATTGGGTCCAGCAACAAACTGGCAACCACTGCATTCGTTTTAAAATGGGGATCTTAATAGAACTCCAGAAAGTAATTCAGCTGCTGAATCCTGGGCCAGTTGAAGTTTTTGAACAGTCTTCAAGGGCAGCCCCAATTATCAATCCACAAATACCTAGTTCACTTCAGGTTTTCTGAAATCGGATATCCCTTGTCTTTCTTGGTCATTTTCTTCGCTCTATTCCAAATCCTTCCCAGGTGGGGGTGTCTCCCAACACACACATATACAATTTATTTATTTTGGTTATTTTTATACCACTTAAGATTTGAAATTTCTAAGTGGTGTACATACAATGTTTTAAAAAACTATTCTGAAAGTTCAGGAAGGTTGGTCCAGTGAGATGGGTTCTTTTTACATGTACTCCTTTCCTTCTGGGTCAGATAGTATTCCCCAAGACCATTAGTCAGGGTACTGATTGAAATCCCATTCCCTGAAGTATAACAACATTATGCTGGTTTTTTTGAAACATAGATCTCTAGACTAATTGAAATGGTTTGGCTCTGTCTGACCTGGTTCTATTAATATGACTTTTCTCTGACATTCTACTTGGAATTAAAAGCCTCTGAATATTATCTGGCCAGGAAAGACAGAAGCATAGAGCATTATCTTCTTTAAAAAAATAAACAGAATATTGAAACAAAATAATTTTAATCAGATCTGTCATGACTTTTCTTAAACCTCTGGCCATTGCACGGGAGTGATTTTTGTCCTTATCACTGCAGTCCTCTGCAGCTTTTCCCAATCAGTAATTGCATCCATGCCTGCTGAAAATGAGAAGATGTCCTTCCTCGATTTCACCTTGAAGAACATCTCTAGGCAACTTGCCAAAGTCTTCTGTTCCCCCTTTCTCACACTTTGGGTAGGGCTTTTCCCAGGGTAATTCTGACCAGTGATGGGGCAATTATTCAAAGTGAGTGTGCGTGTGCTTGAATGTGCAAGCACCCCTGCTCAACTTAGAGCAGTGGCAATTTGAGGTGGGCCCAGATCCCTGCTCCCTGAAACAAGACCTTCCTTGAACTGATGGCATGCCCCTCCCCTTCAGCAAGCCAAAAAATCTTACTCAGGGGAGGGGATGCAGGCAGGGGCAAATTGCCACCCCAGGTGAGACCCCTCCCTTTGTCAGCAGCTGACACACAAGGGGCAATACCAAAGTCAGTCATATTCACAGCAGGTCCATTGAAATCAACGCATTTACGTCCATTGATTTCAATTGGTCTATTCCATGTATGTCTAATGTCAGATACCTCCCAAAGGGGCAAACTTGAAATTAGACAAGCACCTTGTGCTTTGATATTTAGGCAGCGATCGAAGATGCGTTTAAGAAGGCTTTCCCTGGAGTGTGATTCAGGCATTTTAATGGAATAATAATTGTACAATTTTAGTAATTGATTGCCTCTAGTTCCCCCCCTCCCATTAATGAGTTTTTATTTCATTACATTTTATTTTATTGTGTACTGTTTTGGTAACTTTCATTTGCCAAGCAGCTTATAAACCTGCAAATAAATAAAATAAAAACAAACTGCATAAAAAAAATATGCTTCTTGAAAAGCAGGACTAAAGTGGCCAACTTTATTTTGGAGCAAAAGCTGCCATGGGGCCCCAATTTTCTAATGTACCTCCAATCTGATTAGGGGACCCGTGCAGATGAAAATTGCTAGTGGTCATCTCCACCTGCAGTAAACAGCATCTTTGCGGGAACTGGAAAAGGCGCAGAAGAGGGTTGGAGGAGTTCCCCACAAGGAAAAGTTACGTTGGGGGGGTTTTACTCTAGGGGAAAAGAGGTGAGTAAGGGGGTGAGGGATCATAGAGATGTATAAAATAGTATGGTGAGCGTGGATAGATAACCCGGGGCCATCCAGTGAAACTGAAGGGTGGGAGAGTGTGAACAAATGAGAAGACTCTTCACACACTGCTCAGCTAAACTAATGCCCTACAACAAGATGCAGTGGCAGGGGCTAGTGATGAAGGAGAAATCCAATATGGTTTGCATCTTCATGTGAGCCTACCTCATTTGCATTTCTTAAATCAATACTGAAAACCAATACACAGCTATCCATTTTGCAATGCAGTTCCCTAATCAGAAAAAGTGTATATTAGAGGAAGGCGTGCATAAAGATCCACTATATTCATAAAAATAACCAAAAAAATGCATTATGTTAGGGAAAATTGCTTGCAAAAATATGCATATTAGGAGAAATGCACACTAAAACGCTGATGAATTTCCATCAGAACCAGTAGTGTAGTGGCAAATTCAGAAGTGCAGGGTCCCTTCATGAGAGTCACAGCCACTCCTCCTCACAGCCACACCTCCTTTCCTCTTACCCTCATCTCTCTTGCTCTCCATGTCATCTTGAGTCCACACCCCACTATAACAGACATCCCTAACAGCCAATCAGCATGAAGGAGGAGTTTGCATGTTAGCTATTGAGAAGAGTCTTCTCAGTGGCTGACTCGCCTCCTTTCACTCTGCTTGGCTCCCATCAGCACGAAAGGACAAGAACTCTTCTCAATGGCTAACATGCTCCCCTTTCAAAATGATTAATTCATACATAGCATGGATTTTTCACATTCTGCCATGTTAAATTGAAAATACCCCATGCCATTCTGTTGCTTCCCATAAGCTCATTTCAAAACAAAATCTTACAAAACTTATAATCCTAAACTCAGAAATGGTTGCTTAACAACCCTCTAAGTTTTCATAGCAATACACAAAACAGAGAGAATCTAGAGTTCAAAGTCTAAAACAAGTCTAAAATAAAATAATCCAGACTCCTGTTGGACTTTTTTCTATCAGTGGTCTCACAATTTGTTGAAATTAATTAAAATCAGCCATGTTCACAGAGTACCTGTAATCCTATTACTGACCTTGCCCCATACTCTGACCTTCATCTTCTGCAGTTTAAAAGTTTAAAAAATGCCTGACATTTAATTAATTTAAGAAAATTAACACTGGGGTCCATGATAGCACAGGCATGCTCAGTAAGAACCAACTGTCAGTGTTCTAAAAGCCAGAGTAAGAGCTGTTGGGTTTGGCTAATCAGGGGAACACACCCATGCGAGACATCTATTCCACTTTAAACAGTCATGGCTTCCCCCAAAGAATCCTAGGAAGTGTAGTTTGCAAAGGGTACTGAGAGTTGTTAGGAGACTCCTATTCCCCAGACAGAGCTACAGTGGCCAGAGTGGTTGAACAGTCAGCCCCTCTTCTGGCAATTGTCGCTCTGTGAGGGGAAAAGGGCATCTCCTAATAACTCTCAGCACCCTTCACAAACAACACTTCCCAGGATTCTTTGGGGGAAGCCATGACTGTTTAAAATAGAATAAATGTCTGATGTGGATGTGGCGAGGGACAGCTTTAGTTTAAATTTGGGTGGGAGAAAACTAAAAAAATAATGGTACTGTTAACGTTTTCTTTTTTGAAAGCGAAAAGGGCTTTGCCTCTGCCCAGTGCCTACCCATCTAATCTCCTCCCCTCCAACCGCTTCCCTGTACTCCTCCCCCTCCCCCCACCCTCCCCCGGCATACCCCTACCATTCATCCCCTTCACCCCGCCTCTTCCCTGCCCCTGCCCCAGGTCAGTTTCATCTAACCTAACCATGATTGCACAGGATTAAATCCATTGAAAGAATGCAAATAATCAAGCCTGCCCTTCCCCTCCCCTCCCCCTTCCATATGCTCAGAGGCACATGTTACCAAATTCTTCCAAGCTACACAGGAAGTAGATTGGACTGTGAAAGACCAACCCAAATTGTGTTTGCTTTTTTACAAATCTGTAGGGCAGTACAATATCTCAGAGAGGAGGTCAGGTCTCCTGCTCCCCTGGTGCATTCACGATAGCTGCCCAATTTCCCTGCTTTTAAAAGTTTGATAGAAATATCTGTTGGCTATAGGTATGTTCTTAAACTGCAAGGATTTTTTGCCTGTTAGTGAATATATTAGTGAAGATAAAAAAACTGCATTATGTTAGGAAAAATTGCTTGCAAAATGTCTACATTAGACAAAACTGTATACAAAAATGTTGAGTAGGAGAAACGTGCACTAAAGTCCTAGAGTTTTAATGGGGATTTTTTTTTTTAAAAAAAAGCAAACATTAAAGCAGAAATATGAATTTAAGATTGGAAAAATGAGAAACAGAACCAAAATGGACAGATCTTTTCATCTGTCATGTTACTGCACATGAGAAGCCTGTTTGTAAGTTGCTATAATAGAATAAATAGATACATTTGAATAAAAGATTAGTTTTGTTATTTTCATGAAGCAATATTCTTCCATTGGTTCTCTTCCCTTATTTTATTCTGAATAAACATAATAAAATTTGGTTGCTGGGGTCTTGGGCACATCTGTGCCAAATTCTCAGAATTACTCCAGTCTCTCAGGACGTACATGAGAAAACACCCTCGCCTTCTCCATGGGATGCCCTACCAGATCCTGTGGGCTCCTCAAGACCAGTTCCAAAGGTCCCCTCACTTTTCTAGTGAACATCAGTTCAAAGGGTGAGAAGCCTGTTGACTCCTGAAGGACTTATCTGTATGCAAATAAGAAGCATCCCAAATGTTCATCCCAGTCTTGTGGGTGATCTTGAACATAGCTTCTTATCATGCCCTTCAAAACTCCATTGAATCTCTCAGTTAGCCCATTAGTGGCGGGATGGTAAGTAGTGGTCTTTAGATGTTTTAGACCACAACATTTCCACATACATTGCATCACTTCTCCCATGAATACACTGCCTTGATCCGTCAGCACTTCATGAGGGAAACCCAGCCTCATAAAGATTTTTAATAAAGCCTCTGCCACCACAGGGGCTTCTACAGATCTCAGTGCTTCTGCGTCTGGGTACCTGGTGGCAAAATCCACCACCACCACTAGACTAGTTGTGTTGTTCTGCTGCCTGGGGGGGGGGGGGTTGTGAGTTTTTTATTTGTGCTTTTAGGCTTTTTTGTTTGTTCAGTATTTCTCTTGGTTTTTCACTGTATTGTACTTGGTTATGTTTCAGAATTTAATAGCTGAGAGTTGCTTTCACAACACAAAGCCAAGATAAAAATGTCCATAATAAGTGAATACATAAAAAATGGAGGGGGGAGGAACTGTGAAAGAAGTGATGTATGCTACCCAAGAGTTTCAGCAACATGGAGATGCATGTTGAACAGCTGTTCTAAGTAGAACAGAACATTAGTCTTTCCAGCACAGAATCTCTTCCAAAACAACATGTCAGGAGCTGCAAACTTCATTAGTTGCCTGCTGCCCCACAGAACTGCAGTACCTGCCTAGTCAATTAAGTACACTCGGGCCTTGGATAGCCTCTGACCACCCAGGCCAGTCATTGGATCCTCCCGAACAGGAAGGAGTAGAGGAGAGCATTGCTCAATCAACACAGTCCTCTTGAACTTCCATGTGTTCCTTCCTGTATTCTTTTATTGGCCTCCAGACATGGCTTCAGGTATGTGCCCCAGTCTCCCCCGGTTAATCATTTAGTCCTGACTCACTATTCAGTAAGTCCTGACTTACTATTCAGCTTGGCCAATGGGTCCGATTCCCAGCAATTGCTACAAACGTATTGATTCTTTCAGGCCTTTATTGGACATTGACAACCAGTTGACCATGAGAGCTTCTTAAGTTCTTTTCAGAATAGACCCACTGAAATTAGGATACCTCAATCTGATACTCATGATTAGTATTAGTCAAGCATGACTAACACTGGATACAACCCTTAATAAGTCTGTTTTGGCCCAATGTTGGCTGCTAATTTATTTATTTTGTAAACACATTTTAATGTACTCTTGTACATAGGAAGCTGCCATATACTGCCGCCTTGAGCTCCTACTGGGAGGGGTGGGATATAAACCTAATAAATCAACAAGAAGTAATACAGAATCAAACCATTTGTCCAGCTAGCTGAGATTTGTCTACACTGACTGGCAGTGGCTCTCCAGAGTTTCAGCAGGGAATCTCTTCCAACCCTATCCAGAGATACCAGCACTGTGCTCATCTACCAAGTGCAAATTTGTGCCTTTGCTTCCTGCTACATTTTTGCCTCATTCCCACTAAAGTGATCAACCTGAGTTGTGGCTGTACCACGTCAGACTGCAAGGGATGTCTCAAATGACTGGAAGCTCTCCCACAGGAACATAAGAAACTGTCCTATACCAAGTCAGACCATTGGTCCATCTTGTTCAATATGTGTGGGTCTCTCCCAGCTCTAACCGGAGATGCCACTGGGGATTGAACCTAGGACCTTCTGCAGATGTTCTACCACTGAACTAGGGTCCTTCCCCTACTGCCTTATGATGGTTGCATGAAAGGCAGCCTAAGAAGAGTTCTAAATGAGTAAATATATTTCATAATTGGGAGGCATTATTAGCAGTCAAGAGTAGGGATGGGTGAGAATTTTCGTTCAGTTCGCATTTCAAACAGAATTTAACAAATTTGCACTTTCTGAATCAGGATGAAACACAGCCATCTTTAGAAATTTGCATTTATTAGAATTTGGGATGCAGTACGCCAACTAAACAATATTTACAAAAATGCATATAGTAAGGGAAAGTGTGCATAAAATGAATACATGAGTGAAAATAACAGGCAAAAAGAGATGTGGTGAGAAATGGCTTGCAGAAATGTGTACCTTTGTCGACACTGCCTACAAAAGTGTGCTTATTTGGAGAAAGTCACACTAAAACGGTGGAGAATTTTCATGAGGATTTTTTTAAAAAAAAAATTTGCAGATAGCTGTAGAAATGTAGAGGACTGAATTTAACATTAGAAAAGGGAGAAACGGAGAGAACCAAAACTGACAGATCCCTAGTCAAGAGACACACCGTCTGAAATGTCTCCTCCTTGCAGAACTTTTCCCCCGTTGGAGGGAAGGCTCAATAGTGGGGGGGGTCAAAGGGCAAGTGTGCAAGGGGTTCTCTGCCAGAAAACAGACACCACAATGCAAGCTATTAACCAACTGGAGAGAGTGGAGGCTCATCAAGGGGACACTATTCAAAGGTAGGAACAGCTGCATACCAGCAAGATGAGGAACCCTAGAAGAAGCAGGAAAAGTTTAATTCTGTGCAGTTTACAATCCCAGTACCTCCTCGCTTTGAGTCATTGTATCTGGGAGTGGCGGGTGAGATACCTCATGAGTGTAAGGAGGAGGGGGGAATGTCACTACAAGCTTTCTTTCCCCCTTGCTTGATTTTGTAAAAACTGTTGCTGCTGCTTTCCCGCGATGGCAGTGATACTCCTCCAGCCATCTGGGGCCATCTCACTCCACAGTCTGTCTGACGAAGGAAATATTGATCACAAGATCAGTGACCTCAGGCTAATCAATGAATGTTCTTCCAGAGTAAGAGGATGTTGATTTGATTTAGCATTTTTAACCCCACTTGCGAGGAGACCCACAGCAATCTCCATGCTGCGCCTTTGGCAGTCTAACCAGAAAGCAAGATGGGTGGGCCAGAGCATCAGGCCGACATGGCGGTGGAAGCCTCTGGATATTCCCAGAAGCATGATGAAAGAGGGGCTGCTGGCACAATACAGGCAGTGCCTTATCAGAGGGAGTGAGAACCTATGGGTGCTAAAATAATTAAGATGAAATAAAGAAAAGTTGAAGGAGGGAGGGGAACAGAAGAGAGACAGAAGGGGAGGAGACAAAGAGGATCGATAACAGAGAAGAGGTGGGAGGAAAGAAGATGAGGATAGCCATGCCTCAGAGATGACGACTGGAGATAAAGGGAAGGGAAGGGTCTGAGGCTATTAACCCCAGTGGCAATCCAGGGGAGTTGGGAGAGAGGGCAACAGTGTTTAGCAAGGACACCTACAGTTCAAAAACTTCACATAAAGGAACAGAATCCTGTGACGAAACTGGTACCAAAGCTTTCAGAGTAAGGGACCCACCTAGTGATCTCTAGGAGCCATGCTGGGGTTCTGAGGATCCTAGGGACCTTTAAAAGGGGGGATGTTCTCACACTTTAGGGGATTTTTGTAATCCATGAACACACAAAGCAAGCTTTCACATTTTAAAGCAAAAAAAAAAACAATTAGCACACATAAATAACAATCATTTAAAAAGGAAACAATGTAAGACACCAGCAGATTAAAAAAAATTGTGTCAGTCAACATGTGGTGACCCATAAATTTGTAAGATGCTGAGATGGAACCAGAACTCCAGCCATCGGTCATTAATTCCTTATCTTCTGTACCACTAGCTCTTGGGTCTCTCACCAAACTGGGCAAGCTACACTCTGTAGATCAAGGGTGCCCTCTAGGCTGCAATTCCAGCCTGAATGAAATCAGCTGATCCAACCCCCTGACCACTGCCAGGTGACCTCACAGACCAAGTGTGAGCATTCCAAGCAATATAAAGCTTTTGCATCCAAGTCATCGCCTCCATCTGAGCAACTCAACTTGTCCAGTAGCCTTGCAAGAATCCCTTGCCCTGCACCCTATGTAAATTAACATCCTCCAACCTTTTAATCTTTGTTTGCACCAGAACCAGTCCCCCCACTCTGCTGCAGCAAGTCTTTGAGTCGGGCCAATGCCCAACATAAATCCCACATAGATGCTTCAATTCACACCAGTGGATAAATTATCGGAGAAGAAGGAGAGACCTTAATGAAACCTACATGTTAGGTACATAATGCCCTTGCACCACTCCTTCAGTAGCCTTCTAAAAGCATTAGCTGGGGAGGGCATCACAAAATATCCCTAATTAATTGGAGCCCATTGAGCTATGAGCAACCTGTTCACTGGACAAAAACAAGAAAAGGATTGTGAACGTTTCCATTACTTACAGAGCAATGCTAACCCACCCTAGCATCACTGGAAATGGTGGAGTCACCAATGCATCTGCAGCCCTACTGGTCAGGATGGAAGGCATTCCTTCCTTTCTTCCAGATTAGAACAGTAGAGTGGGGTGGAGGGGGCTTAACATTCAGTGGGTCTTTGGCCAGCCCTAGTCCACCCCTAGCCCTGGAGCACCAAAGGTTTTGAAACCTTGCAGTGGCTACTTATTAGCACCAGAACACCCCACACCTTTGTTGGAGGTCCCTCCTCTGGGAGCAGAGGCTGGCAGAGGGACATGTCTGGTGAATCTTAGCATACACCCAGTAGCAGCATGGATCTGGGATCACGACTGCTGCCTTAGGTTGCAATCCCATACCCACTGAACCCAACAGGAATGACTTCCAAGTAGCTATGTGTAGGACTGTTAGAAACTCTCATGCCTTTCGGGGGAATTAGTTTTAAATACTCCAATTTTCAGAACTTCATACGAAACACAAATTATCTTAACTTTAAGTGATTGTTTTTCTATTGATTTTTTTCTCGTTATCGAAGTCTTCTTTTTTCACCACATACGGTAAATATTTCTAAAATCCATGCCCTAAAATAAATGTCTTCTGGCTTGTAATGACATTTACTTTTCACTGAAACAATGTAATTCAGTGAGGGCAGGAAGTAACACACACATTTATAATGGATAGCTACTAGAACAGTGGTTCCCAAACTCCCCCCCCCATGGACCACTTGAAATTTGCTGAGGGTCTTGGCAGATGACTTTTATTATTTTTCTGCCTGTCATAGCCATTGAAATGTGCTGTGCTAGATGCTGTATGATTTTAATGGGGATTTTACTGCTGCTTTTAAAATATATATTATATTTTGCAATTTGCATTCCACAGAATGCAAATTGTAACACAATAATACAAGGTAAGAAAGTAGCAATACAAATACAGTTAAAATCAATATGAACATTTAATGCAGACACGCTGTGGATCACCTGAATGAAGCTTGCAGACCACCGGTGGTCCATAGACCGTAGTTTAGGAAAGCCTGTACAAGAGAATAAATTACAAGGAAGATTTTTTTTTAAAAAAACCAAACAAACACGTTGTCAAGCTTAGTAATAACATTAATAAGCACAAAACGTTAAGCTTCTATAAGTGCCAAACTCTGCCTAATTTTAAATGCAAGAAGAGAATATTCACAACCACATTGCAAGAATACCAGGAGGATAAGAAGACAGCTGTTGATGGGTACTTTCATTTCAACCCTGTTATTTGCATCTTATCTGATCGGGTCCCTCAAGTTTACAACAAAGGATTCATTTTTAAACTTTTCAAAAAATAAAACAGAGGAAATACATGCCAAAGGTTTACAAAAAAGGTTGGCTCGTTTGGGGACCACAAAGTTATCTTCATAGTTGTAACTGTAAACCTCCTCTCCCTGTGATCCTCCTCCACAGGGCTCACTTGATTGGAAATTATAGTGCAGGCAGGGAGAGAGTGTGGGAGTGCAGGATATGACTTAGGGAGAGTTGGCAGGGCATAAGGCAGAATGACAACACCAGATTGAGAGGTCTTGAGGGGCAGATTAGTTCCCATGGAGCTGAAGGTACCCAATCATTGTTGTCACCACTCATGGGTTTTCTGTATTTCAGACTGCAATACATAGCTTGCAGGTGAAGTATGGCAAGGAGCAGGTAAGAGAGCTGAGATTCAGGACCATGGATAACTCCCTGGGGAACAAGATTCAGGAATGGACTTGAATTGATACCAGATTCAAGAGGGAGCTAGGAATGTTGCTGAAGCACTGATGAGGAGCTGGCTGAAGGTGTACAGAGAGAGCAAGCGTGGGTTGGTGAAGTCCTGCCTTCTTTGGAGAAAGTCTTCTTGGTAGTTTAAGGGGTTGTGTTCTATTATGCAGACACTCTCTGGTGGGATGTCTCTTATAGCAAGGTGGAGGAGGAAGGCCCTCTAGACTACAAGAAATTCATGGGAGAAGTCTGAGGATAGGGCACTGCTTCCTCAACTGGATGAAATCCCCAATGTTTGCTGGGGTTTCTCCTTTATGGAAGCTTCTAACGGGATCACCATTTTGGATATTGTCTCCTGGAGAGCATCAGTGACCAAATCATCTCTGTACTCTTTCAAAGCTCTCTGAAGAGGATGAAGGTCCTGGTCCAAGACATGAGGCAGTCATAGAAATCTGCCTTACACCAAGTCAGACCACTGGTCTATCTAACTCTGTATTGTCTACACTGGCTCGCAGTGGCTCTCCAGAATTTCAAGCGGGAGTCGTCCCCAGCCCTACTGGAGATGCCGGGGATTGAAACTGGGGCCTTCTCCATACAAAGCATGTGCTCTACCATTTCGCTGTGGCCCTTCCCCATGAGTTTTGTGGCCAACCAGAGGCAGTCTGAGGGTCTCACTTCAGATGATGAAATCTGGAATATAATTCAGGACTGACAAATGTTGCCTTAATTCTACTACTTCCTGAATATTCACTGTCTCCTGGTGTTTTTGCAGCTCATTTTGAGTAGAGTGGATGGAGAGATTTGTGATAGCGGTTTGGTGATTGAGAGGGAGACATTGCAGCGACTGGGTAGATGGTCCATTGACGTATATATTGATGGAGGTGTGGGAGTAGAATGGGATGAGTGAGACTGGGTGAGTAGTGGGTAATGCATGATTTGCATTTATGTACTAGGGCAATTGGTTGGGGATGAGAGCAACATATTTTCAAGTCAGGATGTGCCTTGGCAAGAGAGAGTGAAGAGGCAAGTGACTCCTGACTCTTCTGTTACAGACTGTCCTAGTAGTAAATGGTATGTATGTAAGTATATGACATAAATATATCCCCTAGGTTCTAACCTCATGTATGGGTCTGTATTTTGTGGAGGCTTAGTTATTGGTGCACCACACTTAATTGCCTAGGGAGCCTTTGGGGCCAAAGGCATTCAACTGGTTACTGTCTGCCTATAATATTTATTTTGTAAAATATTCTCTGACTAGTATAATCCCAGGCAGAGCTTGGAAAAGTTACTTTTTTGAACTACAACTCCCATCAGCCCCAGGCAGCATGGCCACTGGATTGGGCTGATGGGAGTTGTAGTTCAAAGAAGTAACTTTTCCAAGCTCTGCAGCACATATGACTGCTGATCATTTGACTCTTTCACAATAAATAAGCTCATTACCCATCTCATGGCCTCCTCACCTACTACCAAAATCATTAGTCAGCTATATATCCTAGCTACTTTTCACAAGTTAAGTGCTGTTTCAGCCTTTAGATAAGAAACATTGTCACAGGTACTAAGAAATAATCCAAACAGCAGGTGCTGTTCTTTAGCATCCAACAACACAAAAAGCCCTGCAAAACTGCCCCTATGGGAACTCAGCATAGACCTCTGATCATGGTGCTATGTGTTCGTCAGCTCCTACAGTGTCTGTTTGCTGTCAATGTGAGGGTACTCATTTTACCGACAACGGATGGATGGAAGGCTGAGTGGACCTCGACCCCTTTTACTGGAGATTCAACTTCCTCCTTCCGTTGGAATCGAACTCCGGCCGTGAGCAGAGCTTCGGCTGCATTACCGCCTCTTACCACTCTGCACCACGGAGGAACGTAAAATTGCTTTCTGATTTTGTATGCTTTGCTTAGTCGTTAACAACACTTGCAACTTGTCACTCCATTGATGCTGTTATTGTCTCCAGATCCATAAAGGACCTTGCCCTTTGACACTACAAATTGGCTTGGGCAGTACACCTCATTGGACCTACTCACTTGAAATGGGAAAAAGAATAGCACCTTGCTAGCATGAGTGTTTTCTCCTAAGGGTTTGTCAAAGAAGGTGTCACCCTGGAACCCACCTGCCTGCAGCTTGCTGCCAGTGGAGACTAGTCCATCAGAGTGGATGGACCACAACCCCATCCACCTCACTCTACCTTCAGCCCCCACCTGCCTACCTTCTTACTTACAACCAGCCCAGAAGGTAGCCCTGGGCTGTCAGCTTCTTCCTCCTTAGTCTCAATGTTGCCCCTTGTAAACCTCAGCAGAGAGAAGGATGGGGACAAAACTAGAATTAGTTGGCTTTGCTTATCATTGGCTCCAGCTTCACCTACTCTAGGGATCCCTGCCTTCTGCCCTACCAGTCCAAATGGCCATCAGCCACCACAGATTGCTACCACATTAGGAGGCACTCCATGATCCCTACAGCATCCTGTCCTGTAGCATCACTATTGCATTCTGCACATATTATTCAGAACTATCTCCAGAGCTAGGAAGCTGATGCTCATTTACAACTATGTACTATCCAGAATCCAGGTTGCATTCTGGATTGCAGATTTTGCATGGAGCAGAGGGCTGGATTAGTTGTCTTCCAACATTTTATACACAAAGACACACAGAGAGAGACCTGCCACTGACCTTGGAGCAAAAACATCTGCTTTGCCCCTAATAAGAGCAGCCTTTCAGGATCAGGCCAGTAGCCCATCTAGTCCAGCATCTTGTTCTCACAGTGGCCGGACAGATGCCTACAGAAAGCCCACAAACAGGTCCCAAGTACAACAGCACTCTCCCCATCTGCGATTCCCAGCAACTGGCATTCAGAGGAATGTTACCATCCTGGCTAGTAGCTAGACCAGACAGTTGAGAAAGGGAACACCCCAAATTCCCATTCCTCACAATATTCCCCAACGAAATAACAGATGCCCGAGTGTGAAATTGGCTGTCAAGATGATCGACGCACTGTAAAAGGAAAGTCACAGATCTTGAGTTGGGATTCAGCATCACAAAAACGGTGCTAATTTGCAGTGCAAATATGCTGCCTTTTAACTGTGAAAATTGCATACAATACTGTTAGTAACAGCTCACACACTTATTCCTGTGGGTTTTCATGAAGATATCTTGTGGAGTGGTTGGCAACAGCCAGCTCTGTGTTTTTCCATGTGGATGACAGCTCTGCTCGCCCATTGCATTTCCCACATGCTAATGCTTCATGCTAACAAGTGGGGAGAGGCTTTGCAATGTGATCTTCTACCAAGTGCATATGTGTGTTTCAGCCTCCTGCTACATTTTTGTCTTGCTCTCACTAAGGTGACCAACCCAGGTTGTGCCTGTACCACTTCAGACTGCAAGGGAGGACTCAAATGAATGGAAGCTCCTCCACAAAAATATAGGGCACTACCCTATACCAAGTCAGAGCATTCGTCTCACTTGCTCAGTACTGACTACACTCACTGGTGGTGGCTCTCTGGAGTTTCAAACAGGAGTCTCTCCCAGCCTGGAGATGCCAGGGATTGAACTTGGGACCTTCTGCATGCAAGGCAGGTGCTCTGACATTGAGCTATAGCCTAGGTAAAAGGCCCTCTGTGTAGAAAAGAGCTAGACCTCTTCCTCCTTATACCCAGTTATTCAGACCTCTTTTTATATTTAAAAAATCAGCCATGTGAGCCTCCCACCTGCCCAAGGACTGCAAAGCTGAAGGCAGCACACTCTGGCATCTGCCATAGGCCAGGGGACTAAGCCCCCCTAGAGGTTGCTCCCCTGGCCTATCCCAGAAAGAGCATGCCAGGGTAAAGACCAGCTTGGTCCCATTCTCTAGGCACAGAAGGAGCAGCTTCAGGGAGTTCAGCTCCAAATATTCATCTCCACCTGCTCCCAGTTGCCCTGGACCTTCAGCATCAAGGGGAAAGTACCCTCCAGCCCCATCATTTGGGGAAAGAAGGCATTGCCAATGTGACACCTACGGGCACCAGTATGCTCACCACTATCTTCTGCGGCTCCTGCCAAAGGTCTCCAGAAGTATCCCCTCGAAAATCCACCATGCACAAGAGACTGCTTCCTTTTCCTGTTCACTTCCTGTTTGTACTGGCTCAGCCTCTCCTACACTGAACAGCCCCCCCTTAAACATGCCCCCATTTCATTGGATGCCACGACAGACACCCTCCCGTCTGTTCTGATAGAGAGAAGCTTTTTGCACCTCTCCTATGTTCAGAACAGATGCGGGGGTGGAGGTGCTGGCAGCAGTGGATGCAGCAGTGGCTGATGTAGACACCTTTTCTCCATTGATTGGGGGGAAGGAGTGTGCCTGCACCATTTTGGGGTCCTGCCTGTTTTTCTGCTCCTTTAGATGTAGCATCCATTAGATGCATTATTCCACACCACTCATTTGCGATATGCCACACCACCATGGCTGCCATTTTATGACTGCCATCCACCACAGCACTCCTTCAAAATTCCAAATGGGTCCACCGGCCCAAAAAGGTTAGCCATCCACAGGCCAGCTGCTATTCAGTCAACCAGCAAAGGAAGATCAGAGCTGGACATAAGGGTTTGCAACTCACTGTTTTGTTCTGGCCTTAAAAAAATGGATCTTCTTCCTCTTTCCTGCCCCTCCCCTTCTCCTAATTATTTATTTTATTTATTTATTTATTATCATTATTTTTACCCCGCCCTTTTTCCAAAACTGGAACTCACGGCGGCTTCCAGATAAAAGCACACATATAATTAAAAGCATACAAAAGTCTAGATTAAAATCAAATTAAACAATTTACAGTATAGTTCAAGGACTATATAGCAGATGTACATATATAGATGTATGTAGCAGATCAAGTACTTCCCATTCAACCCAAAGGATTTTTTCAAACAAGTCCTCTTTTAAAAATGCATGCCCCTCACCATCTTTTCCTTTTAAAGAAACTACATTATTTAGTTGCATTATCCAATAAATCTAATAAATAATAATATTATTATAATGTTGGGAACATTAACATGCTCGAAAGCCAGTTCATTACTGCATGCACACAAATATTAATGCCAAAAATAATTATTGGAATAGAAAACAAAGTCCATTATTTATACTCAGTCTTGTGTTACACTGTATAATGTGAAGATGTCAAGTATGGAGTTGTGTAATTCCTGTTATTTCATGCAAAATTGTTAATGGCCTTCCGTAGCATTTCTGTTACTGGAGCTCCCTTTAAACAACAGCTCTGTGCAACAATATATTTCATGTAGCCAGCCGATTTACTTGGATGAAATAAAAGTGATTTAAAACTATGGTTGCCATAGAGACTGTAGAATACCCTTTGTTTTGCATTATGCTGGGGGGGGATACACCAACTTACTAGAAACATCAGGAACTAAACCAGAAGTGAAAACTTTAAAAGTAAAATGTGTACGAGTGAGACCCGTAGCGAAATGTTACAGTGAAAAGTGCTCCTGTACACCATTCTGGACAAGTAGCAAAGCCCACATCCATGATACTCCATTCCATTCCATTCCCACATGGTTTTCCATTTCTGCTCCCTACCCAACAGTAGGGATGGAAGGGTCTGTTAATTTTTGTTAGTCAGTTTCTTCTTTTTCCAATCTTAGGCTGCAGTTCTATACATACTTAGGAGTAAGTCCTATTGAGGTCAGTAAGGCTTACTTTTGAGTAGGCATGTATAGGATTGCACAGTAAAAGTCTGTTCCTCAGAGTTCTGCAGCAATTTGATTTTTTTTAAAAAAATCCTCATGAAAATTCATGAGCATTTTGGAGCACATTTTTCTTAATAAACACATTTTTGAGTAGGCATATATAGGATTGCACAATTAAAATCTGTTCCTCACAGTTCTGCAGGAATTTGCTTTCTTTAAAAAAAATCCTCATGAAAATTCATGAGCATTTTGGAGTACATTTCTCTTAATAAACACATTTTTGTACGCAGTTTTGACTAATGTATACATTTTTGCAAGCATTTCCCCCATATAATGCATGTTTGTTATATATATATATGTGAATATGTTTGTTTTATATATATATATATGAATATATGAATTTTTGTGCAAACTTTTCCAAATATATGCAAATATATGTTGTTGTTGTTGTCTGATTTCTTTCCTCCCTTCCTCCCAGCAGGACCAAGGGCGGCAATGTTTTGTAAACATTGGTTTGTTGGAGAACTGCACTGCAAAATCCATAGAAGTGCAAACTTGGAAGGATGATTGCATTTCAGTTCTCATATCGTTCTGGAAAGTGTGGATTTGCTAGATTCACCGATAAATGCAAAGTGAATCAAATTTGTCCCTCATCTCTCTACCTGACAGTCAACCATCATTCAATGATTTCCCATTGGCATCTGGGATCTAGGTGTCCACCATGAGAACAGGATGCTGGACTAGAGGAGCCACTGGCCTGCAAATTTCACCCCCTTATATATATATATATATAAACAGAGATTATGGCCTTAGGTTCTTATGTCTACTGAGCATGCGCAGTCCTCCCAACAAAGGAAATCCGAATTATCTTTGCCTTCTGTACATTCTGGCTTGTTGGTTTTTTCTTCAGCAAAGCACAGGCACACACCAAGTGGACCTTGGAAAACAGAATTTAAAAACTGAGTTGCAATTTGCAAATGCTATGAAAAATCAATTTACGGGCTAAAATCAGACACCAAAGTTGCCAATATTCTGTGGCATTCCCCTTCTAAAAAGACCCTTATAAGAGGCCCAAATGACAATTCCCTGAATGATTTAGTAATCAATCCTTCTTCCCAAGGAACTCTGGGAACTGAATTCGGGAATAGGGGTCTCCCAACAACTCTCAGCGCCCTTAACAAATTACAGTTCCGAGGATTCTAAGGCATAACTGTTTAAAGCAGTATGACATGGCTTTGAATGTAAAGTGTGGGTGTGGCCTAGGAGTCCACTGGTAACAAAAACACACCTGACTTGCTAAACACAGAGTATCCGGTCCTCTTAGGTCTTCTTTTACTCCTTGTAGTAGAAAAGTTCAATTAATTCATTTTGACTTCCCCCTCAACATATTCATTTTCCTTGCTGTAACTGAAATAGCCACACACACATGTTGCTAATGAGCGCCTCGTGTGACTAAGCTCACACCTGATCAAAGTGGAGGGTCTTTAACACATGTAGTCATTGAGCAATAGCTAATGATGCACCTGCTTTACCTCTCTCCGCTGTGAATCATAGGTTTGATTTTAAGCAAGGTGCTTTCATATTTGCAGATTGGAAACTGGTGCTCTTGGCTTTCAAGCAGCTTGGATGGAGCTGAATTGTTAAGCTCAACCTACACGAACAGGGCTGGGGAACTAGCCATGATGGCTATGCTCTGCCTCCATAGGACGAGGCAGTATGCTTCCAAATACCTGTTGCTAGAAACCGCAGGTGGGGAGAGTGCTCTTTGCACTCCTGCTTGTGGGTTTTCCATGGGCAACTGGTTGGCCACTGTAGGATGCTGCACGAGATGGGCCATTGGCCTAATCCAGCAGGCTCTTCTTATGCACTTATGTTCTTAACCTCAGTCCCAGAGGCCCAAACATTGTGACAGTTCCTGGTTATTCGGGTCAACCTCTTCTGCACATTTTTCAGCTGCACAGTGTCTTTTCTGAGATGAGGTGACCAGAACTGTGCACAATATTCCACATTTGATGATGCCATTTTTATAAAGGCATTAGAACATTGTACAATTTTCAGACTGGTTCCTAATGATCCTTAACACGGAATTCATTTTTTTCACAGCTGCTACACATTGGGTCAACATTTTCATCAAGCTAGCTGCAACAACCCCATGACCTCTTTCTTGATAGTCACCACCCCTTCAGTTACCATCAATGTTTATGTGAAGTTAGAATTTACACTGATGGAATCTGTGCTTGATGTAGTGATGACATCACCATTGCCACACATTTCCATTGCTGCTGATCGGTGCTGCAAGGCGAGGACAGGTCAAGGTGCAGCTCAACAACTTCATGCAGTGTGTTAAATTAGAAATCACAGGGAAGATAATGGTGGAACAGAATTGTAGCTCAGGACCAGAGTGCGTACAAAAGGTCCCAGGTTCAATCCCCAGGAACTTTGGGTTGAGCTGGGAGAGACTCTATCTCAAATCCTGGAGAGCTGCTGCCTGTCAGTTTAGACCAGCCTTTCCCAACCAGTATGCCTCCAGATGTTGTTGAACCACAATTCCCATCTTTCTTGACCATTGGCAATGCTGGCTGAGGCTGATGGGAGTTGTGGTCCAACAACATCTGGAGGCACACTGGTTGGGAAAGACTGGTTTAGATAATACTGGGCTCAATGGAGCAATGGTCTGACTCTGTATGATGCAGGTAAGAACCTGTGTTCTAAACTGGGACTAGTATCTAATTCCACCCAGTCTAATTCCACGTGAGCCTCTCCCTCAGGAATGGGCCCTTCAGATGTTGAAGTTGGTCAGGGGTGATGGAAGTCATAGTCCACAACATCTGGAAGTCATCCCATTGGCTGCCCCTGATTTAGACCCACACGCTACCCTCGAGTGTGATGCTACCATCTGAGCTTCTGTTTATTGCTATCGCCTGTTCCAAGCACTGCCATTTCCCACCAGGCAGCATGGCCACAGCTGTTCATTTTGCACTTGCTGTGGGCAATGCCAATGTGCCATCACTCAAATGGCTCATCAGTCATTCATAGCTTGCCGCCCGCCCTGCCAGAAAGGACCACTCATTACAAGGCATGGCAGGAAGACTCTGTACTTAACAGCTGGGGAACCACCTTCAGAGTGACAGGTTGACCACTTCACTGGAGCAACTGATGATGAGTGGGAAAGCCCCATTTGTTAACTCTAATATTCTCACCTGCAGTTCTTTCACCACAGGTAGGAATACAGCTGATCGACGCCTTCAGAACAATCACATGAACATAGAACACCTCCTTATACCAAGTCAGACCATTGGTCCATCTAGCTCTGTTCTAAGTGGAGGCTGCTCTCCAGGGCCTTATCTGGAGATGCCAGGGGTTTAATCTGGGATCTTCTGCATGTAAGGCAGAGGCCCTGCCACTGACTTATGGCCCTTTTCCAAATGATTGTATCAACCATACAATCCATACCATTTGTACTTTCTTAGGCAAATACTGGAGGAAGGATTTCAGCACAGCAATAACACAGGCAGAGCTGGAGAGGGTTTGCTAGGTGAGGAGGACCTATGCACACTTTCTTCCCTCAGTATCATCCAAGCCAGCACTAAGAAATGAGACATTCACCAGATCGACTCAGCATTTCCAAATCCCTTGGAGAAGGCAAGGTCATGCTGACTTCAACCTGGAAAATAAGGTAGTTTTGTGAATTGGGGCTTTGTTTTCATTCAAAGCCTAGCTAAATAATTTTCTGATACAAAACTTCAGAAAATGAGGATTTTCCGTGTGCGTGAGAGAGAGAGAGAGAGAGAGAGAGAGAGAGAGAGAGAGAGAGTTTAAAATATCAGTAAATGGGATTACAGTTGAAGAAAAATTCACCATCTTGATAGCACACCTTACATAGCACTGGCATTTTGATAATGTTAATTTGCCTCCCCAGATGCATTGTACATATGCTGTGGCATATAAATAAGCACAGCACAAGAGATCTAGTTGCGTATCAAACTCTCAGAGTGGGGATATATAAAATCTGAGGTTAGAATAATATTTATTGGCCATGTTACTAATTTCCTTCTCTGAAGAAAAAAATCTGCAGAAGTTTGTTTGCTAAACTAAACTCGCTGTTGAAAGCAGACAGCAGAAGCGCTGCCTTACTGAATTAAACGGGATCTACTGTTTCCTTATTCATATTCTCCAAACAGAAGGGAAGACAGTGTGCAGGTAGGATCAGGATCATGACCACCTGCCCCATCCTGGACCTCAATGCATTGATTGGTTGTCTGCTCACAGAGCCTATTCCAAGAATGGGGAACATGTAGCCCTCCAGATTGTGTTGGACTCCAGGGACACATCTGCACCATACATTTAAAGCACTATGATACCACTTTCATAGCCATTGCTTCCCCCCAAAGAATACTGGGAACTGTAGGTTGTTAAAGGGCAATGAGAGTTGTTAGGACACCCCGATTCCCCTCACAGAGCTGCAATTCCCAGAGGATCCTGGGAAGCAAGATTGATTGTTAAACCGCTCTGGTTCACATCACACATATTTGCTCTCTTCAGTATATAAGAACATAAGCATAGCCCTGCTCGATCAGGTCAAAGGCCCATCCAGCTGAGCATTCTGTTTCCTTAGCGGCCAACCTGATGCTTATGGGAAGACCACAAGCAGGATCTGGCTGCAGTAGCACTCACCCCACCTGCAATTCCCAGCAACTGGTATTCAGAGACATATTGCTTCCAGCACTGGGTGTTGAATATTCCCAGATATCCAGGCAAATTGGATCAGGTTTTGTAATTCAGGACACACTATGGAATGTTGGGAGGGAATATTTATGTCTATATGTGCATTTAATGGAGCAAGTGAATGTACATAAAAAGAGTTAAGGGATAAGTGATTACAAGTTTCAAAAGTGAAACTGGTTACTAAATGCTGGGTCAGGCCAAAAGCCCATCCAATCCAGCATCCTGGTCTCACCATGGCCAACTAGATGCCCATGGGAAGCCCATAAGCAAGACCAGAGTGCAATAGCACTTGTCCTTCTTGTGATTCCAAGCATAGTGCCTTTGACAGTGGAGGCAGTGACAGCCCTTCAGAATTCTGAAGAGTGATCTCGCTCGCTTGCTCTCGCGCACACACAGCATTCTTAATTCCTTTAGCCTTTCCTTGTAGGACTTGTTTTCCATACCGCCAAAGTGTCACCAATATGTGGATGACACCCAGCTCTATCTCTCAGTTCCATTTGAATCAGAAGAGGTGGCTGAGATGCTAGACAGGTTTGGAGGCAGTGATGGGCTGGATGCAGGCCAACAAATTGAAACTGTATCCTGAAGACAGAGGTGTTATCAGTTCTAAGTTCTCAAGCGCAGGAGGTAGAAAGACAGCCTGTTCTGGAAGACAGCCTGTTCTGTTCTGTTGCAGTCCCTTGGAAGGAGCAGGTTCATAGCTTGGGAGTTACTCCTGGATCCAACATTGTCACTTGAGGCCCAGGTGGCCTCAGTGGCTAGGAGTGCCTATTTCCTGTGCCTACAGCCTCTTTTGGACAGAGATTATGGTGATGGTATATCAGCGGCTTTCGATACCATCGACCATGGTATCCTTCTGGGCCGCCTTGCCTGGATGGGACTTGGGGGCAATGTGTTGCGGTGGCTCGGCTCCTTCCTGGAGGGACGAACCCAGAAGGTGGTGCTGGAGGATTCCTGTTCGACTCCTTGGCCGTTGACATATGGGGTCCTTCAGGGCTCAGTTTTGTCCTCCATGTTATTTAACATCTACATGAAACCGCTGGGTGAGGTTGTCCGGGTGTTTGGAGTTCGGTGTCATCAGTATGCAGATGACACCCAACTCTATTTCTCCTTTCCACCTAAAGCCAAGGAAACTGTCCTGGTCCTAAACCGGTGCCTGGCATCAGTGATGGACTGGATGAGGGGGAACAAATTGAAATTAAATCCAGACAAGACAGAGGTGCTCCTGGTTAGTCGAAAGGCAAATCAGGGAATAGGGATTCAGCCGGTACTGGATGGGGTTACACTCCCCCAGAAGACACAGGTTCGCAGTTTGTGTGTGCTCCTGGACTCAGCTTTGAACTTGGAGGCCCAGGTCTCTGCAGTGGCCAGGAGTGCTTTTGCCCAGCTAAGACTGGGGCGCCAGCTGCGCCCGTTCCTGGAGACGCCTGATTTGACTACATAAGAACATAAGAAGAGCCTGCTGGATCAGGCCAGTGGCCCATCTAGTCCAGCATCCTGTTCTCACAGTGGCCAACCAGGTGCCTGGGGGAAGCCCGCAAGCAGGACCCGAGTGCAAGAACACTCTCCCCTCCTGAGGCTTCCGGCAACTGGTTTTCAGAAGCATGCTGCCTCTGACTAGGGTGGCAGAGCACAGCCATCATGGCTAGTAGCCATTGATAGCCCTGTCCTCCATGAATTTGTCTAATCTTCTTTTAAAGCCGTCCAAGCTGGTGGCCATTACTGCATCTTGTGGGAGCAAATTCCATAGTTTAACTATGCGCTGAGTAAAGAAGTACTTCCTTTTGTCTGTCCTGAATCTTCCAACATTCAGCTTCTTTGAATGTCCACGAGTTCGAGTATTATGAGAGAGGGAGAAGAACTTTTCTCTATCCACTTTCTCAATGCCATGCATAATTTTATACACTTCTGTCAGGTCTCCACTGACCCGCCTTTTCTCTAAACTAAAAAGCCCCAAATGCTGCAACCTTTCCTCGTAAGGGAGTCGCTCCATCCCCTTGATCATTCTGGTTGCCCTCTTCTGAACCTTTTCCAACTCTAGAATATCCTTTTTGAGATGAGGCGACCAGAACTGTACACAGTATTCCAAATGCGGCCGCACCATAGTTTATACAACGGCATGATGATATCGGCTGTTTTATTTTCAATACCTTTCCTAATTATCGCTAGCATGGAATTTGCCTTTTTCACAGCTGCCGCACACTGGGTCGACATTTTCATCGTGCTGTCCACTACAACCCCGAGGTCTCTCTCCTGGTCGGTCACCGCCAGTTCAGACCCCATGAGCGTATATGTGAAATTCAGATTTTTTGCTCCAATATGCATAATTTTACACTTGTTTATATTGAATTGCATTTGCCATTTTTCTGCCCATTCACTCAGTTTGGAGAGGTCTTTTTGGAGCTCTTCGCAATCCCTTTTTGTTTTAACAACCCTGAACAATTTAGTGTCATCAGCAAACTTGGCCACTTCACTGCTCACTCCTAATTCTAGGTCATTAATGAACAAGTTGAAAAGTACAGGTCCCAATACCGATCCTTGAGGGACTCCACTTTCTACAGCCCTCCATTGGGAGAACTGTCCGTTTATTCCTACTCTCTGCTTTCTGCTTCTTAACCAATTCCTTATCCACAAGAGGACCTCTCCTCTTATTCCATGACTGCTAAGCTTCCTCAGAAGCCTTTGGTGAGGTACCTTGTCAAACACTTTTTGAAAGTCTAAGTACACTATGTCCACTGGATCACCTCTATCTATATGCTTGTTGACACTCTCAAAGAATTCTAATAGGTTACTGAGACAGGACTTTCCCTTGCAGAAGCCATGCTGGCTCTGCTTCAGCAAGGCTTGTTCTTCTATGTGCTTAGTTAATCTAGCTTTAATCATACTTTCTACCAGTTTTCCAGGGACAGAAGTTAAGCTAACTGGCCTGTAATTTCCGGGATCCCCCCTGGATCCCTTTTTGAAGATTGGCGTTACATTTGCCACTTTCCAGTCCTCAGGCACGGAGGAGGACCCAAGGGACAAGTTACATATTTTAGTTAGCAGATCAGCAATTTCACATTTGAGTTCTTTGAGAATTCTCGGGTGGATGCCATCCGGGCCCGGTGATTTGTCAGTTTTTATATTGTCCATTAAGCTTAGAACTTCCTCTCTCGTTACCACTATTTGTCTCAGTTCCTCAGAATCCCTTTCTGCAAATGTTAGTTCAGGTTCAGGGATCTGCCCTATATCTTCCACTGTGAAGACAGATGCAAAGAATTCATTTAGCTTCTCTGCAATCTCCTTATCGTTCTTTAGTACACCTTTGACTCCCTTATCATCCAAGGGTCCAATCGCCTCCCTAGATGGTCTCCTGCTTTGAATGTATTTATAGAATTTTTTGTTGTTGGTTTTTATGTTCTTAGCAATGTGCTCCTCAAATTCTTTTTTAGTATCCCTTATTGTCTTCTTGCATTTCTTTTGCCAGAGTTTGTGTTCTTTTTTATTTTCTTCATTCGGACAAGACTTCCATTTTCTGAAGGAAGACTTTTTGCCTCTAAGAGCTTCCTTGACTTTGCTCGTTAACCATGCTGGCATCTTCTTGGCCCTGGCGGTACCTTTTCTGATCTGCGGTATGCACTCCAGTTGAGCTTCTAATATAGTGTTTTTAAACAACTTCCAAGCATTTTCGAGTGATATGACCCTCTGGACTTTGATTTTCAGCTTTCTTTTTACCAATCCCCTCATTTTTGTGAAGTTTCCTCTTTTGAAGTCAAATGTGACCGTGTTGGATTTTCTTGGCAATTGGCCATTTACATGTATGTTTAATTTAATAGCACTGTGGTCACTGCTCCCAATCGGTTCAACAACACTTACATCTTGCACCAGGTCCCGGTCCCCACTGAGGATTAAGTCCAGGGTTGCCGTCCCTCTGGTCGGTTCCATGACCAACTGGTCTAGGGAATAGTCATTTAGAATATCTAGAAACTTTGCTTCTTTGTCATGACTGGAACACATATGCAGCCAGTCTATGTCCGGGTAGTTGAAGTCACCCATTACTACCACATTTCCTAGTTTGGATGCTTCCTCAATTTCATATCTCATCTCCAGGTCTCCCTGAGCATTTTGATCAGGGGGACGATAGATCGTTCCCAGTATTAAGTCCTTCCTGGGGCATGGTATCACCACCCACAACGATTCTGTGGAGGAGTCTGCCTCTTTTGGGGTTTCGAGCTTGCTGGATTCAATGCCTTCTTTCACGTATAGAGCGACTCCGCCACCAATACGTCCTTCCCTGTCCTTCCGATATAGTTTATATCCAGGGATAACCGTATCCCACTGGTTTTCTCCATTCCACCAGGTCTCTGTTATGCTCACTATATCAATGCTCTCCTCTAAGACCAAGCACTCCAGTTCTCCCATCTTGGTTCGGAGGCTCCTAGCATTAGCGTACAGGCACTTGTAAGCAGTGTCTCTCTTCAAGTGTCTTTGGCACTTGTGGTTAGGCCTGTGGTAATTTTGCTCTTCTGAATTGATATCCTGTGCCCCTGCTCTCACAATGCCTACTTCTAGGCCTACCCCTTTTAAAATTTCATCATTTCTTTGGTTTTTATCCCAGGGGGGAGGTTTATTCCGAACCGGACCTTTCTCAGCTCCTGTCAGGTTTCCCCCCTCAGTCAGTTTAAAAGCTGCTCTGCCACCTTTTTAATTTTAAGTGCCAGCAGTCTGGTTCCATTCTGGTTCAAGTGGAGCCCGTCCCTTTTGTACAGGCCTGGCTTGTCCCAAAATGTTCCCCAGTGCCTAACAAATCCAAACCCTTCCACCCGACACCATCGTCTCATCCATGCATTGAGACTGCAAAGCTGGGCCTGTCTGGCTGGTCCTGCGCGTGGAACCGGTAGCATTTCAGAGAAAGCCACCTTGGAGGTCCTGGCTTTCAGCATCCTACCTAGCAACCTAAATTTTGCTTCCAGGACCTCACGGCTGCATTTCCCCATGTCGTTGGTGCCAACGTGCACCACGACCACTGACTCCTTCCCAGCACTGTCTACCAAACTATCTAAACGATGGGCGATATCCGCAACCTTCGCACCAGGCAGGCAAAACACCTTGCGGTCTACACGCCCGTCACACACCCCACTGTCTATGTTCCTAATGATCGAATCACCCACTACAAGGATCCCTCCAGCCCCTGGAGATATATCCTCGGCACGAGAGGATAGCTGTTCATCCCCTAAGGAATGGGTCCCTTCTAAGGGATCGTTTCCCTCTTCCTCAGCTGGATGCTCTCCTTCCCCGAGACCATCGTTCTCCATGATAGCAGGAGAGCTATCATCATTGGAGTGGGACACAGCTATAACGTCCCTGAAGGCCTCCTCCACACACCTCTCTGCCTCTCTCAGCTTTTCCAGGTGCGCCACCTTGGCCTCAAGGAAATGAAGTCGTTCCCGGAGAGCCAGGAGCTCATTGCACCGAGAGCATACCCACGACTTCTGTCCAACAGGCAGATAGTCGTACATGCTGCAGGCGGTGCAAAACACTGGAAAGCCCCCACACCCCTGCTGGCTTCTTACCTGCATAGTTTTGTTTAAGGTTTATTACGTCAATGGGTTGGAGACTGCGGTTTAGTTGAGGTCAGGGAACAGACGGGCAGAGTGGGGGGCCCTGGCCTCCTCGCCCTGCTGCCGAACTCGCTCTGCTGCTTAACTCGCCTTGACGCTTCGTCAGCTGGGGCTCCCTCTAGCTCGTGGAGCAGGCCTCTAGCTCGTGGAGCAGGCCTCTAGCTCGTGGAGCAGGCCAGACAGCTGAGACCAGACAGCTGAGCGGGGGAGGATAAGGCAGGAGAAAGGGAAAGAAGGAAAGAAAGAAAGAAAGAAAGAAAGAAAGAAAGAAAGAAAGAAAGAAAGAAAGAAAGAAAGAAAGAAAGAAAGAAAGAAAGAAAGAAAGGGAAGACCACCTCCCCTATCCCCAAGGAGGGGAGAGCTGGAGGAAGGCAGGAGAGAAGGAGTGGAGGGAAAGACCCCCCCAAAAGGAATCAGGCAGCATAGAAGATGCAGAGGGGGAGGGGGACAGGGACCCCCACCCCAAGGGCTGTTGAAGGAAAGCAAAACGGGAGAAAAAGGGTTGAGGGGAAATCCCCCCCCAAGGGATCTGCCAGCTAAGAGGTCAGAGATAAAAGACTTGAGGAGAAGCTCCCTCCCCCAAAAAAGGAAGGGGGCAGCTGTGAATTAGGGGTAAACAGGAGACAGTCAAGGGGTGCGTGTGGAGGAGACGTGGAAGGGAAGGGGAGCCGCCTCCCTCCCCACTCACGCCTCGGGAGTAGCCCTCTCAGGACGGCACAAGCAGCCACTGCCATGCACGTTCCCTCTCAGTCTCATACAGTGATGCATGCCTTAGTTACATCCCATTTAGATTACTGTAATGCGCTCTAAGTGGGGCTGCCTTTCAAGTCTGTTCGGAAACTTAAACTGGTACAAAGAGCTGCAGCCAGAGTGCTAACTGGGGCTGGTTACAGGAACCATACAACCCCCTTGTTACGACAGCTCCTCTGGCTGCCAGTTTGTTTCTGGTCACAATTCAAAGTGCTGGTTTTGACCTATAAAGCTCTATATGGCCTAGGTCCAGGCTATTTGTCAGACCATATCTCCCTATATGAGCCTGCCCGGGCATTGAGATCCTCAGGAGAGGCCCTTCTCTCAGTCCCAACACCTTCACAAGCGCGATTGGTGGGGACGCGAGATAGGGCCTTCTCGGTGACTGCCCCCAGGTTCTGGAACTCTCTTCCTAGGGAAGCACGAATGGCCCCTTCCCTGCTATCCTTCCGTCAGCAGGCAAAGACTTTTTTATTCCGACAGGCTTTTGGACTAGAAGATGTTTAAGATAGGGCCTCATAAGGTCTGTTGTATTGTTCTATGGTCCTATTCTTAGTGTTTTAAATTGTCTTAGTATCTTAAGTGTATGTTTCATAGTTTTAATGTCGCAAATAGTTTAATTCTATTTTAATTGTATATTTTTGTATGTTTTTTTACCTATGTATAGTTTTTATTTGTAAGCCGCCCTGAGTTCCAGTTTTGGAAAAAGGGCGGGGTAAAAATAAATATTCATTCATTCATTCATTCATGGTGAGTAGTAGTAGTAGTAGTAGTATATTTATTATCCACCCTTACCAGTAGGTCCCAGAGATGACTTGGCCACAGTTCTCCATGCTCTGGGAACTTCCTGACTGGATTATTGCAATGAGCTCTATATGGGGCTGCCCTTGAAGACTACTCAGAAACATCAACTGGTCCAAAATGCAGCAACCAGATTACTGACTGGGCATGCTTTCAGCATGCATATAGCCCCTGTTCTAAAACAGTTGCACTAGTTTTCAATTCATTTCTGGGCCTGCCCTATTCCTGGGACTTTCATTTGTTTTTAACTGTTTTTAACACTGAATTTTAGATTTGTAATCTGCCGTGGGACCTGCTGGTGGAGGTGAGGTAATAATTTCATCATCGTCGTCGTCATCTTTGTCGCCCTCCAATTTGTCTATATGCTTCTTAAAGTGCAGCAGCCAGAATTGGATGCAGGACCACAGATGAGATCTGACTAAAACAGAACAAAAAGTGGAACAATTACTTCCCATAAAGTAATTCCACACCAATTTGGCCACATAATCCAAACTTCATTTGCTGATTCACGCCTTTAGCATTCTGTATTTGTACCTCTAATCACCATGCTCTTTAACTGTATCTCCATCAAATGAACAAAAAAATTGTTCAGTTTCAGTCCCAGTACACTCAAAAGACTTGGCTTTGTCAGTGCGTTGAACATTCCATTTTAATTAAACTTCCATTCAACAGAAGAATGGGGCTGGATCGATGTAAAAAACAAACACCAGAATTACAGCTGTGTTGAAGGCAGTACATTCCAATTTAATTAGAGTTGGGACCAAGTTGCAAAAGAACTCAGTTGTAGCACTGTAAATTGAAGCCGCAGTCCTCTGTTACCTGAGAGTAAGACCCCTCGAACTAAATAGGGTTTACTTCTGAGGAGACACATATAGGCTTGCACTATTAAAAAATGGAAGGGAGAGAGAATAAATCAAAACCTTCCACTAAATTTGAGGAATCCCAAATCTGAGTCGGAATTGCCACTATATTCCTGTCCACACAATTAAATTTCCACTTAATTGAGGGATTTTTCCCCCATAGTCAAAAACGTTCCCATTTAGCACACCATGCCAAATAAATATCCTGTATACCCCATGCACAAAAACTGCTAGGGAAGCCAAAGGTCATTGAGGTTGGTCAATTGTCAGGTAGTTCTACAAGGCCTGGGCATTTACTGAGACATAGCTGAATCCTTATAGAATTAGACATTATATCCAGTGCCAGGGTCAGTACTTGACATCTTTGGGCAGCTGCTAGGGCCCCAGTGCCGAAGCAGGGCTCCTTGTTGATATCTGCCCTAACCCCTGCCCTTTTAAAAAAAAATTCTGGCCCCCCACTTTCAGCAGCATCAGGTGGCTGCATATGGACACATTTCGATTTTCCCACTTATTCATGGTTGTTGTTGTTATATGCCTTCAAGTCAATTACAACTTATGGCGATCCTATGAATCATTATATATATATACAAGGTTAGATCATGTATGAATCACTCTAGCCATGTCTTATTGGCCACGCAAATGACTCCTTCATCTGGCCACTAACTCTGGCAGAAGTCATTAGGTGGCTCATAGGAGCCACACCACTAGACCATCTAGTTTAGTAGTATCTACACCAGCCTTTCTGGACCTTTGCGTCCCCAGATGTTGATGGACTACAATTCCCATCTTTCTTGCCTATTGGCCATGCTGACTGGCACAGAAGGGAGTTGCGATCTGACAACATCTGGGACCCAAAGGTTGGGAAAGGCTGATCTACACCATGGGAGAAGAACATGCAAATGTCCAGATGTTGTTGGAGTCTCAACTCCCATCAATCTCATCCAGCATGGCCCATGGTCTGGGTCAATGGGAGTTGTATCCCACCAGCATCTGGAAGGCTGCAGCTTCCCAGTCCCTAGTCTACACTGACTAGGGATGGAATGATCTGTCAATTTGGTTCTCTCAGTTTCTCATTTTTCTAATCTTGAATTTGGTTCTCCACATTTCTGCAACAACTTGCGGATGCTATTTTTAAAATCCTCATGAAAATTCTTCAGCGCTTTAGTGCAAATTTCTCTGAATAATTACATTTTTGCACGCAGTTTTGACTTATGTTCACATTTTTGCAAGCAATTTATCCTAACATCATGCATTTTTGTAGTTTCCAAGATGTTAATTTTGTGTACACTTCCCCCTAATTTTTGTAAATATTGCTTGGCTGAAGAACTGCATTGCAAAATCCAGAACAGAGTGAATTTCGAAGGATGTCTGTGTTTCAGTTTCAGATTGTTCCGGAAAGTGCATATTTGAGGAATTTGGCCCTGAATGCGAACTGAATCAGATTCCTCCTCCAATACTGAAGGGTGGCAGTTAAGAACATAAGAACATAAGAACATAAGAAGAGCCTGCTGGATCAGGCCAGTGGCCCATCTAGTCCAGCATCCTGTTCTCACAGTGGCCAACCAGGTGCCTGGGGGAAGCCCACAAGCAGGACCCGAGTGCAAGAACACTCTCCCCTCCTGAGGCTTCCGGCAACTGGTTTTCAGAAACATGCTGCCTCTGACTAGGGTGGCAGAGCACAGCCATCATGACTAGTAGCCATTGATAGCCCTGTCCTCCATGAATTCGTCTAATCTTCTTTTAAAGCCATCCAAGCTGGTGGCCATTACTGCATCTTGTGGGAGCAAATTCCATAGTTTAACTATGCGCTGAGTAAAGAAGTCCTTCCTTTTGTCTGTCCTGAATCTTCCAACATTCAGCTTCTTTGAATGTCCACGAGTTCTAGTATTATGAGAGAGGGAGAAGAACTTTTCTCTATCCACTTTCTCAATGCCATGCATAATTTTATACACTTCTATCATGTCTCCTCTGACCCGCCTTTTCTCTAAACTAAAAAGCCCCAAATGCTGCAACCTTTCCTCGTAAGGGAGTCGCTCCATCCCCTTGATCATTCTGGTTGCCCTCTTCTGAACCTTTTCCAACTCTAGAATATCCTTTTTGAGATGAGGCGACCAGAACTGAACACAGTATTCCAAATGCGGCCGCACCATAGATTTATACAACGGCATGATGATATCGGCTGTTTTATTTTCAATACCTTTCCTAATTATTGCTAGCATGGAATTTGCCTTTTTCACAGCTGCCGCACACTGGGTCGACATTTTCATCGTGCTGTCCACTACAACCCCGAGGTCTCTCTCCTGGTCGGTCACCGCCAGTTCAGACCCCATGAGCATATATGTGAAATTAAGATTTTTTGCTCCAATATGCATAATTTTACACTTGTTTATATTGAATTGCATTTGCCATTTTTCCGCCCATTCACTCAGTTTGGAGAGGTCTTTTTGGAGTTCTTCGCAATCCCTTTTTGTTTTAACAACCCTGAACAATTTAGTGTCGTCAGCAAACTTGGCCACTTCACTGCTCACTCCTAATTCTAGGTCATTAATGAACACGTTGAACAGTACAGGTCCCAATACTGATCCTTGAGGGACTGCACTTTCTACAGCCCTCCATTGGGAGAACTGTCTGTTTATTCCTACACTCTGCTTTCTGTTTCTTAACCAATTCCTTATCCACAAGAGAACCTCTCCTCTTATTCCATGACTGCTAAGCTTCCTCAGAAGTCTTTGGTGAGGTACCTTGTCAAACGCTTTTTGAAAGTCTAAGTACATTATGTCCACTGGATCACCTCTATCTGTATGCTTGTTGACACTCACAAAGAATTCTAATAGGTTACTGAGACAGGACTTTCCCTGGTAGAAGCCATGCTGGCTCTGCTTCAGCAAGGCTTGTTCTTCTATGTGCTTAGTTAATCTAGCTTTAATCATACTTTCTACCAGTTTTCCAGGGACAGAAGTTAAGCTAACTGGCCTGTAATTTCCAGGATCCCCTCTGGATCCCTTTTTGAAGATTGGCGTTACATTTGCCACTTTCCAGTCCTCAGGCACGGAGGAGGACCCGAGGGACAAGTTACATATTTTAGTTAGCAGATCAGCAATTTCACCTTTGAGTTCTTTGAGAACTCTCGGGTGGATGCCATCCGGGCCCGGTGATTTGTCAGTTTTTATATTGTCCATTAAGCCTAGAACTTCCTCTCTCGTTACCACTATTTGTCTCAGTTCCTCAGAATCCCTTCCTGCAAATGTTAGTTCAGGTTCAGGGATCTGCCCTATATCTTCCACTGTGAAGACAGATGCAAAGAATTCATTTAGCTTCTCTGCAATCTCCTTATCGTTCTTTAGTACACCTTTGACTCCCTTATCATCCAAGAGTCCAATCGCCTCCCTAGATGGTCTCCTGCTTTGAATGTATTTATAGAATTTTATGTTGTTGGTTTTTATGTTCTTAGCAATGTGCTCCTCAAATTCTTTTTTAGCATTCCTTATTGTCTTCTTGCATTTCTTTTGCCAGAGTTTGTGTTCTTTTTTATTTTCTTCATTCGGACAAGACTTCCATTTTCTGAAGGAAGACTTTTTGCCTCTAAGAGCTTCCTTGACTTTGCTCGTTAACCATGCTGGCATCTTCTTGGCCCTGGCGGTACCTTTTCTGATCTGCGGTATGCACTCCAGTAGAGCTTCTAATATAGTGTTTTTAAACAACTTCCAAGCATTTTCGAGTGATATGACCCTCTGGACTTTGTCTTTCAGCTTTCTTTTTACCAATCCCCTCATTTTTGTGAAGTTTCCTCTTTTGAAGTCAAATGTGACTGTGTTGGATTTTCTTGGCAATTGGCCAGTTACATGTATGTTTAATTTAATAGCACTGTGGTCACTGCTCCCAATCGGTTCAACAACACATACATCTCGCACCAGGTCCCGGTCCCCACTGAGGATTAAGTCCAGGGTTGCCGTCCCTCTGGTCGGTTCCATGACCAACTGGTCTAGGGAATAGTCATTTAGAATATCTAGAAACTTTGCTTCTTTGTCATGACTGGAACACATATGCGGCCAGTCTATGTCCGGGTAGTTGAAGTCACCCATTACTACCACATTTCCTAGTTTGGATGCTTCCTCAATTTCATATCTCATCTCCAGGTCTCCCTCAGCATTTTGATCAGGGGGATGATAGATCGTTCCCAGTATTAAGTCCTTCCTGGGGCATGGTATCACCACCCACAATGATTCTGTGGAGGAGTCCGCCTCTTTTGGGGTTTCGAGCTTGCTGGATTCAATGCCTTCTTTCACGTATAGAGCAACTCCGCCACCAATACGTCCTTCCCTGTCCTTCCGATATAGTTTATATCCAGGGATAACCATATCCCACTGGTTTTCTCCATTCCACCAGGTCTCTGTTATGCTCACTATATCAATGCTCTCCTCTAAGACCAAGCACTCCAGTTCTCCCATCTTGGTTCGGAGGCTCCTAGCATTAGCGTACAGGCACTTGTAAGCAGTGTCTCTCTTCAAGTGTCTTTGGCCCTTGTGGTTTGGCCTGTGGTAATTTTGCTCTTCTGAATTTGTATCCTGTGCCCCTGCTCTCACAATGCCTACTTCTAGGCCTACCCCTTTTAAAATTTCATCATTTCTTTGGTTTTTATCCCAGGGGGGAGGTTTATTCCGAACCGGACCTTTCTCAGCTTCTGTCGGGTTTCCCCCCTCAGTCAGTTTAAAAGCTGCTCTGCCACCTTTTTAATTTTAAGTGCCAGCAGTCTGGTTCCATTCTGGTTCAAGTGAAGCCCGTCCCTTTTGTACAGGCCCGGCTTGTCCCAAAATGTTCCCCAGTGCCTAACAAATCCAAACCCTTCCACCCGACACCATCGTCTCATCCATGCATTGAGACTGCAAAGCTGGGCCTGTCTGGCTGGTCCTGCGCGTGGAACCGGTAGCATTTCAGAGAAAGCCACCTTGGAGGTCCTGGCTTTCAGCATCCTACCTAGCAACCTAAATTTTGCTTCCAGGACCTCACGGCTGCATTTCCCCATGTCATTGGTGCCAACGTGCACCACGACCACTGACTCCTTCCCAGCACTGTCTACCAAACTATCTAAACGATGGGCGATATCCGCAACCTTCGCACCAGGCAGGCAAAACACCTTGCGGTCTACACGCCCATCACACACCCCACTTTCTATGTTCCTAATGATCGAATCACCCACTACAAGGATCCCTCCACCCCCTGGAGATATATCCTCGGCACGAGAGGATAGCTGCTCATCCCCCAAGGAATGGGTGCCTTCTAAGGGATCGTTTCCCTCTTCCTCAGCTGGATGCTCTCCTTCCCCGAGACCATCGTTCTCCATGATAGCAGGAGAGCTATCATCGTTGGAGTGGGACACAGCTATAATGTCCCTGAAGGCCTCCTCCACGCACCTCTCTGCCTCTCTCAGCTTTTCCAGGTCCGCCACCTTGGCCTCAAGGAAATGAAGTCGTTCCCGGAGAGCCAGGAGCTCATTGCACCAAGAGCACACCCATGATGTCTGTCCAACAGGCAGATAGTCGTACATGCTGCAGGCAGTGCAAAACACTGGAAAGCCCCCACACCTCTGCTGGCTTCTTACCTGCATAGTTTTGTTTAAGGTTTATTACGTCAATGGGTTGGAGACTGCGGTTTAGTTGAGGTTAGGGAACAGACGGGCAGAGTGGGGGGCCCTGGCCTCCTCACCCTGCTGCCGAACTCGCTCTGCTGCTTAACTGGCCTTGACGCTTTGTCAGCTGGGGCCTTGACGCTCCCTCACTAGGGTGCTCTGGCTTTATATGTGTGGCTGGTTCCTCCCAGCTACTGCTGCCAGCCAATGATGTGTTACTTGAGGCTGATGACTCAACTATCAGCTGGGGCTTAACTCTTTAGGATTATCTCAGGCTTCCTTCCTTTGAAGGCAGGAAGGCAGGCTTCCTTCCTGAGCGAGGGGAGGGGCTGTTTAAGCTTTTGGCTGCTTTTAATCTAAGCAAGGGTCTGCGACTTCCAGGCAAGTCTTTTTTGTTTGTTGTTTTCCCACCTGAACAGCCTGACCTTTCTTTAACCTAGGGAAACAGAGCTTTTGGTTGTCAGCTCTTCACTGAGACAGCAGTGTCGGTGGGGATGCAGGCAGGGCTGGAGATTCCTTGGTAATTGCCAGGCCATAAGTCCTCAGTCAGTTCACTGTTTGCGTCTGGCTGAAGGGCTTCAGCTGTGTCTGGGGTGCTCTGCAGCTGAGGGGGAGAAGGAGCTGGGTTCTCAGGAGTTTCCTCCATTTCTCCTTCTGGGTCTGCTGCTTCTGGGTCTGCTGCTGTTACTCCCGAGTCATCCTCGTCTGATGAGTCCTCTGACGGGGCCATGACAGTGGTTGTGTTTCAGGAAGGCTAAAGCTGCCCTTTTTAGCAAGGACTGAGCTGACTCTCTCCTTGTATGTATTGGTGGAGTTTCCTTTTTCCCCTTCTCTCCGACTGGAATTTAGCCTTGTTTACAGTGTCCCCTGAAGCTTTCCTGCTAGGGTGGTGTTGAAAACTAGCTTTCTATAGGCTTCCTTCTCCTAGGATCTGTCTCCTAAGATAGAGGTTCTTTCAGGATTTGGCTCCTAGCTCAGGGTGACCTTAGACTGCTCTTATTACTTATTGCTCTGATCTGTTTTAATTTGATTAAATAATGGAATAAATGGGAGCTACTTACCCTCTTTTCGCTCTGCTGCTTAACTCGCCTTGACGCTTTGTCAGCTGGGGCCTTGATGCTTCGTCAGCTGGGGTTCCCTCTAGCTCATGGAGCAGTTCTTCAAGGGCTGCTCTCCCAGCCTTATTTGGAGATACTGGGGACTGAACCCAGGGCCTTTTGTATGTATAGCATGAAATTAATCACTGAGCTACAGTCCACCCCAGAAAGGACCCAGGGCCTCATGGTTAATCAGAAGATGCTCCATCAATCAGACCTTCACCAGGCACATTGATTGTGATGTTCCTTACTCCCCATGATCCAACTTGCCACATCCTACTGAGGCAACATGGAGGAAGACCATAGGAGGAATGGGTTTCCAGGGGCGTCTCCTGTGCCACCACAATATATGAATCAGGGGTCATATCCAACTCTATTCGACTCGGTGTAGAGCCTTCAAAATTAATGGGCCTAAATTAGTTTGGTCTTTTCGTCTCAGTGGGTCTGCTCTGAGTAGGACTTAGCTGGCTACATCTCCAGGTTTCTGGAAACTGAGTTCTGTGAAACCAGCTGAACTGCAGGGAATTGAATAACAAAAAGTAAATTTTTCAGTGTTCGGTCTGAACAGTGAGCAACAGTGAGCTTATAACACATGATAACAATTTGTGGTTTCCCCTCCACCTAGACTCACAAACCCAATGCCTAAATTTGCATCTTACCTTGATTAGAAGGAGGTGATAATTAATTGTTTCTGCATACTAAATGTGCAGCTGTAGCAGTAAGGTAATGCTTTTAGATATAGATAGATATAGATGCAAAAACAGAGAGAGAGATACTGTACCCAAAGGTGAAAAACATATAGCCATTATCAGGGAAAGCTGGTATGGACTTGCAAAGAAATCAAGTGTTCCAGTGCTGCGTAATCCCCACCCCCAAAACAGCGCAACATGCCAAATTGTAGTTTCTCCAACCCAGTGGTGAGGAACCTTTTTCAGAGTGAGGGCCATATTCCCTTCTAGTCAGCATTTGCAGGGGCCAGATGCCAGCAGTGCGCGGGGTCAGAAGCAAAAGTGGGTGGAGCAACCAATGTGAATTTGACCTTTGTACACTATTCTTGTTTGTGTTATCATGTGCCTTCAAGTCAATTTCAACTTATGGCGACCCTATGAATCAGCGACCTCCGATAGCATTTGTTACAAACCACCCTGTTCAGACCTTGTAAGTTCAGGTCTGTGGCTTCCTCGATGGAGTCAATCCATCTCTTGTTCAGCCTTCCTCTTCTTCTACTCCCTTCTGTTTTTCCCGTCTGGGCAAGCAAGAGGAATGATCTGAGCTCAAGGGACACAGGTTCCTTCACAGGCAGGTGAAAACACTCAAGAAAGGTGCGAAGTGAAGGGTGTAGCCTGGAAAGAAAATACATGGCTGGGGAGGTAGTGTAGCCTGGGGAGAGTCCTGGGGACCAGACAGAGAGGCCTGGAGGGCCAGATCCCCCCCCTGGGCCCAAGGTTCCATATTCCTGCTCTGGCCAAATCAACTCAGATAAGTTGAAATAGAGTTATGGGGTAGCTTTTGGGGTGGGCGTAATGGTACTGACCAGCCAGAAGGTAGGGTAAAAATCAATAAAGCAAGCAAATAACCTAGTGACATTGGACCGCACTGTTGTACTGGGACAGAAGGGGAACTGAGGCTGAAAAAGAGGACTGTGCCCAAGAATAATCCTGGAAGTCATCCTTTGCCAAGCAGGTGCCCTCTGGATGTCTTGCACTCCAACTCCCATCAGACTTCCCTGGCTGGGCTCATGGAAGCCATAGCCCAAAATCCCTGGAGGTTGGCAAAGGCTTCTGCAAATCAACAAGCAAACAGAGATTTGCACTCTGGGTCCTAAGGTCCATGATCAGCATAGGAACATAGGAAGGTGCCTTGTCCTGAGCCAGACCACTGGTCCATCTACCCCAGCGTCATCTGCACTGACAGGCAGAAGCTCTCCAGGGTTTCAAACAAGGGGTCTTTTTTCCCAGGCCTACCTGGAGAGGCTGGGAATTGAACCTGGGGCCTTCTACATGCAAAGCAGGTGCTCTCCCAATGAGCTCTGGTGCTTCCCGTAAGCACCACCCTAAACTGTTCATTTTGTCACCTGTTAGCAAAACACATGCTTTCCAAACTACAGCTAATTTCGTTCAGGGGCAAACAAATGTGAACACTCAGCGCTGCGAGGGGTTACAGAAAACAAGTTAGACTGCTAGGCTAGACATGTGACAACTTCCAGAAGAGCCGGTCAATTTTCTGCTTGTTATACTGCAGCTTGCTTACCCAGGAATGATATATTCACTTTGAGAAGCCATTATTATTTATGCCCACAGGACGTCTCTGCAAGCAATGCATTTTAATGAAAAATCTGAAAGGCAACTACTACGAGGGGGAGGGGACAGACAGAAAGATGCTGTTATGTAAGACTTCACTGAAGGGGCAACAGGCAAAGAGTGGCTTCAAATTACTTCATCACCTATTGAACTTCTGCTTATATTTGATATTTATTGATTCCCAGCAGCAACCTGGCTCTGTCGAAACTTATGGCGGAAACAAACTCCACACTCTCACCAATTAAATTCCAGGCACACTTCAAAGTGCTGGTTCTGCCAGTAAATGGTTTGGGTGCAGCTTACCTGAAGGACCACAGGAGCCTGTCTTATGTGGCACTACATGTTATTCTCATTTATTCTGTTTCCAGCCCACCCTTCCTCCCAAAGGAGTCCAGGGCAGCAATCACATTCATTGGCCCAGATGCTGGGATATGTTGAACCATTGAAACGAAACAGAAACATATTTAAAGCATAAAAAACCTACACAATTAAGTACATCTAAAAACATTGGAAACAATTAAAAACTTTTAATAATCATTTAAAAAAAATTGTTGTTATGTGCCTTCAAGTCGATTTCGACTTATGGTGACCCTATGAATTAGCGACCTCCAATAGCATCTGTCATGAACCACCCTGTTCAGATCCTGCAAGTTCAGGTCTGTGGCTTCCTTTATGGAATCAATCCATCTCTTGTTCGGCCTTCCTCTTCTTCTACTCCCTTCTGTTTTTCCCAGCATTATTGTCTTTTCTAGTCAGTCATGTCTTCTCATGATGTGTCCAAAGTATGATAACCTCAGTTTCATCATTTTAGCTTCTAGTGATGAAAATGGAAATAGACTGCCTTCAAGCCGATTCCGACTTATGGCGACCCTATGAATAGAGTTTTCATGATAAGCGGTATTCAGAGGTGGTTTACCATTGCCTTCCTCTGAGGCTGAGAGGCAGAGGAAGGCAATGATAAACCATTTCTGAATATTGCTTACCATGAAAACCCTATTCATAGGGTCGCCATAAGTCGGAATCAACTTCAAGGCAGTCCATTTCCATTTTCATCACCAGACGGTAGAGATAGTTCTGGTTTAATTTGTTCTAATACCGAATAATTTGTCTTTTTCTCAGTCCATAGCATGCACAAAGCTCTCCTCCAACACCACATTTCAAATGAGTTGATTTTTCTCTTATCTGCTTTAAAAACAAATAAGAAGATCCAAAAAAGACCTTTTCAAACAATCACATACTCTCACAATGAATCATTTCTGGGTTGTCAGGAGCGGTTTCTTTCAGCCATTAAATGCCTGGGCAAACAGAATTTTTTTTTTAAGTTCCTCCTGAATGTTCATAATGAGGGAAGCAGATGCTCCTCACCAGGGAGGGTGTTCCACAAATGGGAAGCCACCACTGAGAAGGCCAACTGGGCAGCACCCAGCAGTGACATCACCAGGAGGGACTCCCCTGCCAATTGTAAAGCCCAAGATGGTTGATACTGGCCCAGATGCTGGCATGTCCAGCTCACAAATATGAAAAAAAAATTGTCAAGGGCCACATTCCCTCAGGTGTAATCTGTTGGGGGCCATATGCTGGCAGTGCATGGGAAAGACGCTGGCAGTGAACAGGGCCAGACTCAGAGATAAATGTGGCTCGGCACACGGGATGGAGGAGAAATTGGATTTTTGTTTGCATTTTAATGAGAAACGACCTAATTGGCACTTCTCGAACTGAAACACAGCTATCCTTCAAAATCCGCACTTCTTCGAATGTTGTGATGCAATTCTCCAAACAAGCAATGGGTGGTAGTCCCTGCTGGTCCTACTCAGAGTAGACTTATTGAAGTGAGTAGACACAACTAACTTAGGTCCATTAATTTCAGTGGGTCTATTCTGAGTAGGACTTACCTAAATACAAGTCAATATGTATAAAAATGCATATATCGGAGGAAGTGTGCATAAAAAACACCTATGTTCATGAAAATAACATTTAACCATGCATTGAATTAGGGGAAATTGCTTGCAAAAAAGAATGCACACCAAAATGGGTTTCTTAAGAGAAACACGCACTAAAATGTAGGTGAATTTTCATGAGAAAGAGATATTGATTGTTAAACCACTCTGAGAATTGTAGCTCTTGGAGAGAAATAGGAGTTCTTCTCATCACTCTTTGCATCCTTTACAAACTACACTTCCCAGGTTTCTTTAATGGATGCCATGACTGTTTAAAATGATATGATACCGCTTTAAATGTACAGTGCCAATGGGACCTTGGATGGTTTTAAAAGGGGATTAGACAAATTCATGGATGATAATGCTATCAGTGGCCACTATCAATTTTCAGAGGCTGTATTTATTTTATTTATTTATTTATTAATTCAATTTATATACCGCCCCATAGCCGAAGCTCTCTGGGCGGTTCACAACAAGTAAAACATCTGATATACAATTAAAACCACATATCAAGCAATTTAAACATACATTAATAATATCAAAAAGATTAAAAACATATGTATACACATACAAATGCATATTAAATATTAAAAAGCTGAAATACTAAAAATACTAAGATGCTAAAAAGCTAAAAACTGAAACTAAAATGCCTGGGAGAAGAGGAAGGTTTTTACCTGGCGCCGAAAAGATAGTAATGTTGGCGCCAGGCATACCTCATCAGGAAGACTATTCCATAGTTCGGGGGCCACCACTGGGAAGGCCCTTTTTCTTGTTATCACCTTCCGGGCTTCTCTCTGAGTAGGCACCCGGAGGAGGGCCTTCGATGTGGAGCTGAGTGTACGGGTAGGTTCGTATCAGGAGAGACATTCCATCAGATATTGTGGCCCCGTGCCGTGCAAGGCTTTATAGATTAAAATGCATTGGAATGTGCTCGATAGCACCTGTTTTGACCCAATGTCATCCAACTTCACTGCAAACAAAACAGTATGAATGTTCATTAAATAGCTAGTATTGTCTAATCCCCCCATTAACAGATCAGGATGCTCAGTAAGCAGGTCATCTAGAAGCAACCACAATTATTGTAATGGTTACAAATTCTGTTAAAAGTTCTAGGCCAGTGTTTCCCCCAACTAGTGGGCCACCAGATGTGGTTGGACCACAATTCCCATCTTTCCTGACCATTGGCAATGCTGGCTGAGGCTGGTGGGAGTTGTGGTCCAACAACATCCGGTGGCCCACTAGTTGGGAAAGGCTGTTCTAGGCAATATCAATACAACTTAATTTCCAAAAGCCTTTGATTTGATACTCCTACACAGATACACAAAACTACACATAGAAGAAGCTCTATGCTATGCTCTTATGGTTGCTTACTTGGAGGTAAATTATACTGAACTCAATGGGACTTTCAAATAAATACACCAGTGTGGTGTAGTGGTTAGTGTTGCATTAGGACCAGAGAGATCCAAGTTAAAATCCCCAAGTTCACATTCCCACTCAGTCATAAAGTGCATTGGGCATCCTTGGGCCAGTCACAGTCCCTCAGCCTAGGGATTTAAGAAGGCATCATTTTCCATTCTGACCTGTGTTTGTTGCATGCAGTGCTGTTTCCATTCTGCTGCAGTTTGGCTTCCAACAAAAATGACATTATTCATCTCACTGTCCATTGTGGTGAAATGTTACATAATTGATTACATAATAATTATGTTATTCAACACTATTCATTTCGATGCAAAGGCCCTTCATTTCAGTGCAAAGGAAATACAATGCAAATAGGGGAAAGTAATTAATTACATAAATTTCTTGCAGACTAAAAACAGTAACAACAGTGAATACCGATTGTATTTGCTAGATTGATTTCTGTTCTGGGAGATCAATGGGACCAGGTCTGGCACCAGCTATGCTGGAGCCCCGAGCACCAGCTTGCCCTGGGCCCCAGAGCACGCATGTCCTTCCACCCACCCGTTCACTAGCTCCATCTCTCCTGTCTTTTGCAGCCGCGTGGGCTGCTACATGCGCACATCGCTGCCATCAACCGAGATGGCAGCGGAGACTTCAGCCCCTTAGGAAAACCTCAGCCACCATCTCGGTTAATGGCAGTCCTGCGCATGCAGCCCACGCAACCGCGAAAGACAGGAGAGACAGGTAGGTGGAGCCAGTGAACAGGCGGGCAGAAGAAACTCCTCCCTGTGATCCGCCACAGCTACTCTGCAACGGATCACAGAAAAGGAGCGCTACTCCTCCTCCACCCTATCGAGAGGCCCCTCAGGGGCCTCTGTGGCTCCAGGGGCTCTCTGCCACGGTCCAACCTGGCCGCCCTTTGGGACTGGCCCTGAATGGGACAAATAAGAAAACATCAGCAATGTCCACTCCTGTTTCGGTCTGAATTCTCTGACATCCCTATCTCAGCCAAACCTGTCTCATGGGGTTGTTGTGTTGGAGGGCAGAATCACGTACATTTCCTTGATCTCCTTCTAGGAAAGGCAAAATACTAATTTCTGGGAATCATCAGCTGAGGAGAGCACTGTTGCACTCAGGTTCTGCTTACAGGCTTCCCAGGGATATTGGGCTGGCCACTATGAGAACAGAGTGCTGGACTAGGTGGGCCTTTGGCCTGATCCAGCAGTGTTCTTCTTATGTCCTTAAAGCATCATTTACATTCATCTTGCAATCATTTGGTGTTGCACGAAGTGTACCTCTCTTCCTAAGACTGAAATTTTTAAAAATGGGCAAAGTAATATACTAACTCAAGTATTAAAATATGTAAATTTATATAAATTTATATTCTTTAATAGTTTATAGTTGTATTCTTTAACAGTTTAATAGTTATCACCATAGGATTTTCGTGGTAAGAGATATTCGGAGGTGATTTACCATTGCCTTCCTGTGAGTTTGGATGCATCTTAGGGCTCGTTCACATGGCAGTTTAATGTGAGATCGAGCCTCCCTGCATCCCTGTTTAATTCACAGAGATCACATGAAGCACCAGGCAAGGCGAAGGCAAGCCACTGCTTTTACCTTTTAATCCGCAGCAAATCAATCCAATTTTAATCCGAAAGGGGAAGAAAACCCCGTCTGTGCTTCGCCTCTCTAGGGGCTTGCAGACACTTAGCTCCAATGCTTATGTGAGTCCACGCCCACTCCCTCCTCCTCCCTTTGTTCATGTCATTTCCTGGGCAGCAAACAAGGAATAAAACACTAAAAAAACAAACTTAAAACATCTCAAAAACAAACATCTTAAAATCATCTGAAAAATAAAACATCATAAAAGTATCTTTTAAAATAATATTTTAAAACTATCATAAAAAAAAAACCAAAACAGATGCAGACTGAGGAAGTTGCCTCTCCCCATCTGTTTTAGATCCATTGCAAGGTTTCCACTTCCAGAGACAGAGCAACATTCTCTGTGTCCAGTCAGGTTACTGCATTTCAGACATTTTTTTTAAAAAAAGTATCACTTTGCGATCATCATGGTATCAAAGTAAGGAAATAAAGACACCAAAGCATGTGTAAACCCTTCAAAATGCCTGCAGCTGGAGCTTTATTTAAATAGCTTTTCTCTTCTGTTCCTTACCGATTACAACCACTTAGGAGTTTGATTATAATTTTCTTCTAGGGGCTCATTTTATAACTAGGGCCAATTTTATTCATTATCCCTCCGTCAGCATCAGGAGACTCAAAATCAGCTATCATTACCATCTCCCTTCCATTTGAGAGAATGAGGAAGAAAAAGAAAAAGAAAAGGAGGGAGAGATATGGAAAAGGAGGAGATTCTTGAGATCATTTTATGGATTATCAATTCATGAACCTCATTAGAGACCACATACGGTTCCCACTAACGCAGCTGAACCCAATGGGGGGAAAATGCTCCCCGCTGTCTCTGATGTTCAGAAACCTCATCACCATTGAGCTGGAAGGTTATTTTCCCACCCTCTGTTTTCTTGATGCCTCTCACATCTGCCTCTGGAAATCTCCAGGTCATTTCTAAAAGAAACGGATCTCTCAAAAGGCAGAAGAGAGAAGACACTGCATTTGCAAGAGGCAAAGAGGGGAAGCACATAAGCACATTGAGCATGCTGATGCACACATGTTTTCGACTGCAGCATGGGGCTTGCCAAACTGAAATTCAATTCAGTTTGCATTTCAAGGCAAATCTATCAAATTCGCACTTTCCGAAACAATGTAAGAACCAAAGACAGGCTTCCTTCAAAATTTGCACTTACCCAAAGTTCGTAATGCAGTTCTGCAGCCAAACAATGTTTACAAAAATGCATGTAACAGTTAAAAGAGTGCAGACAAAGGGAGATATTCATGGAAATCAAATATACAAAAAAAGCATTCTGTTAGGATAAAATGTGTCCAATAGTCAAAACTACAGAAAAAAAATGTGTTCATTGGAGACATTTGCACTAAAGTGTTGGAGAATTTTCATGAGGGTTTTTTTTTAAAAAAAAATAGCAAATTGCTTCAAAAATGTGGAGGACTGAATTTTAATGGGAAAGATGAGAAATTGAGAGAATCGAAACTGACAGATCCTTCCATCCCTACTTATAAATCTTACTGTGCTTGACCGACCTGATTTCATGACTATATATGTATGCATCTTAGTACTTAATCATGGCTTACATATCCTTATTTTATCTTACGGGATAATTTATTCTCATTCATTTTAATGGGTTTAATCTGAGTAGGATGAACATTGGCTACAACCCATAGTATCCCAGAGGAACCCTGAACAGGAGCACTTATGTTTGCAAAATTTTGTTATTTATTTATTTATTTTTATTATTTATTAAATTTTTATCCCGCCTTATGGCCAAAAGGCCCTCAAGGCGGCTTACAAAAACACAAATATAACACATAAAGCATAAATACAATAATGCAATTCTCAAAATTAAATAACAAATAACATTATTAAAAGAAAAGAAAAAACATTTAAATGTGTCACAATAAGAGAACCAAACACTTTATAAAAAGGCCTAGATAAAAATCTTCAATTTCCCAGCAAATAAGTAGCATTTTTATTTTTAACATATAAATATACACAGTATATAAGTAGCCAAACAATAATAATAAACAACAAACTAATGAGAACATCTCAATAAATATACAATTAAACAATCCCCACACACTTAACAGTGTTTAACAAAAATATGCTATAGTCCAAATAACAGCAAAAATGAATCTCCAAAATTAAATCTTGACCCCCAAAACAACTAAAAAACAACTAACCCCAGTAGTCTATAGACATCCCGAGCAGCAGGTTCACGCACACATAAACACACACACATGGTCTCTGGCCCCTTCAGCAGTTGCTGCTTTTGTAGCTGGAGAGAGACAGGGCCCTGCCCTTCCAGGCCATGTGGAAATTAGCCAGAAATGCAGGGAGCAGGTCTTGCAGAAACTCACACAGGTAGATGTTACAGGCCCCACTTGTGTGATATAACCTTATTGGGTATTTTAATGTGCATTAACATCATCCTAACCTTATCAAACACTGGATTGCTGCATTTATTGGTTTTTAGAAGAAATAACCCATGGCTGGAAAGACAAATCCATCTCTCTTTATTCTTTGTTAAGTTGACCCACTTCAAAGCAGTATCACGGTGCCATCATTCTGGTTTTGTATCCCTGAGTTGGATCCAGAAACAGTGTTGTTTTTAATTCATAATTAAAATCCCCAAATCATGTTGTGACAAACGGCCGTGAAGGGATTAGGAATATTTTTAATAATAAATTTTGATTTATGGTAACAGAGGTTTACTCAGCTTGGTCAGTCTCATAAAAAGAGGTGCCAAATACAAACTCAGGAGCAGTCAGACCTGATTGGTATTTTCTATTAACTGTCATTGGGTCATTAGTGTCTTACAGTGAATTAGAAAATGTGAGAGCAAAACTAATTTGCAGTGGATGGTATATGATGAATGAGACATAGGGAAAGTGTCAACAACATTTGTGGACAGAACAACTCCCTAAGCTATTAGATAGCCTTCTGGTAGGTTTGAGCCAGGGCTCATCTGAGAATACAAAGGCTTGGTTCACACTTAGGGTTGTATTCAACTAAGTCCTACTCAGCGTAGACCCATTGAAATTAATGAACCTAAGTTAGCCATGTCCATTAGCTTCAATTGATCTACTCTAAGAAGGACTAGCGCTGAATACCATCCATAATGCTGAACTATGGTTTATTATTAAGCTATGATTTATTAAACCATCGCTTACCATTATGTGTGAACCCTGCCCAGCAGCCCAGCTATGATTTGTTTACTGCCAGCAAAACATGATCTGAAACTATGATTAGTTGTTGGTTTATGAACCTATGGTTTGGCATTACATGTGAACCCAGAACTCTTCCTTAACCAGGGTTTGTTTGGCCACCTCAGATGCCCAACATACTACAAAGACCCAAGGCAAGAGCAGCTGCAGGAAAAAAACAAAACTCTGGAGAAACAAGCTATGGCTTGTTTTATCATCTGTGGGACAACTTGTGGTTAACTCATGGTTTGTTAAAACAAACAATGGCTTAAACCAGCCTTTCCCAACTAGTGGGCCACCAGATGTTGTTGGACCACAACTCCCATCAGCCTCAGCCAGCATTGCCAATGGTCAGGAAAGATGGGAATTGTGGTCCAACAATATCTGGTGGCCCACTAGTTGGGAAAGGCTGGCTTAAATGAACCATGGCTTAGTGTTATCTGTGGATTTGGTAGGCACATGAGGACACAACATTGCTGAAGCTAAGCAGGTTTGGGTCTGGTCAGTGCTTGGATGGGTGACGCCTGGGAATCACATGTATGCCACCTTAGACGAAAGGTGGGATAAAAATGTAAGAAATTGAATACAATCTAAAACAGAGTCTGTTTTAATGGCTGGAGTTTTAATGGCTGGGTCTCCATCCATCCATCCATCCACACACCCAACCCCACACACCTCATTGTGCAGGAGACTGGAGAAATAAATAAAAAGGAGCACAGAAATCATAATGAGAATGCTGGGGTTCTCAGACAATATCCGAAGGCTCAGATAATCAGGTCCAATCCTATACATGTCTACTCTGGGACCTAAGTTCTATGGGACTTATTGAGGAACCTTTTTCTGCCTGAATACCACATTCCCCTCTGGACAACCTTCCAGGTGCTTTGCAGTGGTGGGTGGGGCCAGAGGCAAATGTGGGAGGAGCCATGCATGTAAATTCCACCTATGTACAGTAGTCTAGTTTCTACCCATGATCACACACCTTTCACTGTCCTCCATCTAGACCATTGCTCTTCTACCTTGGGTCTCCAGATGTTGTTGGACTACAGCTCCCATCATCCCCAGACAGCATCATCAATAGTCAGGGAAGAGAGGAGGTGTAATCTATCAACATCTGGGGATCCAAGGTTGAAGAACACTGATCTAGAAAAGCAAGAGTGACAAGGACACTTTTCAGCCAAGCAGCAACACTCATGGAGGTGCACATCAAGGCTGGGAAGGGTGTATGGCCTGGATAGAGCCCCAACAGCCAGACAGAGAGGTCTGGAGAGCTGCATGTGGCCCCCAGGTTTGAGGTTCCCCACTCCTGGATTGCATCCTTCATCATTAGCCACGTCTGCTCCCACTAAAAACCAGTAGCTAGCCTTGCCCATGCCCAGGATGCATTCAAGCTTTGGGATGCCATCGCCAATAAAATACAGTTAAAAATGTTCAGCCCTGAAATTCATCCCCCATATGAATCCTGCCTAGATGAGTCGCCACTCATCAAAGTGCTCGGGCTGCAATTAACTTCTTTCATTTCTTTTCTTGGCAGCACAGAAATCAATGGCTTCTTATCAGCCATTTTTACATCTGTTTTAATCCTGAAAAGGCGGAATTGTCAGACCTCAGTACACGCATGTGATTGCTGTCCTATATAAACCAAAGATGTAATCAGAAGGAGCAGTTATGTCCTGTAATTCAATGAATGGATCTGCTTCTATGGTAATTTCTCGGGTAATTATGTGTGAGAACGATGCTGTTCTGTAATTGAAACCCAACAGCCAATGGTAATCTAAAATTTATTATACTACTCCTTTATCATATGCTGCCAGCTCCTTGAGTGGGTTCCAGGAAACAGTCCTTTCCTGCCCCATATTGGTAACGTTTGTTCATCTGCAGTAGCACTGGGAAACCTTTGGGTCTCCACAGGCCAGATCCTTATCAGGATCAGCCTGTGGGCCAAATCTGACAGGTGGGTGGGGCTATAGGAAGCTTCCCCTATAGGAAGCTGCTTTATATTGAGTCATCAAAGCTCAGCAGTGTCTACCATGACTGGCAACAGCTCTCTAGGGTTTCAGTCCTTGGTGTTTTCCCATCTGTATCTGGAGATGCCCGGGATTGAACCTGGGACCTTCTGCATGCAAAGCAGATGCTCTACCACTGAGCTGTGGCTTTTCTTCCCCTGAGCTCAGCAATAGAATTCACACCAAATGGCTCGCCGGGTTTCATTTACAACCTGTACTTTGGATACCCAAGTAGAGCACAGCGATGGCAACAACAAAAAAGCCAATCATTTTTCACATAATTGGTCACTCTGTGACATGTGCTCAAAAAAGGAACCAGTAAAATGTATTATTCTCAATGCATTTCCATGTAAAAGTGTTGGTGTTACATGCCAATTAGTTTCTTTGTCCTATAGGGGGTCTTCTACTTCTTGCAAGCTGCACTGTCAAGAGCAGTTTGAAGGGTGGGGGAAGAAGGCAAGGGGAGTGCTTCTTCAGCCTTACATGCCC